>NC_086287.1:47885821-48186628 GCF_963924245.1 Chroicocephalus ridibundus | reverse complement strand
CCCCCGGGGCACGGGAACAAAGAGCAGCGTCCAGGGGCTTGGTTCCTGGGAGGGAAGGAGGGGCGGGGACGGGGGGTGGGGGTAGGGAGGGTGTTCAAGAAAATAAATCAGTGCCTGGGAGCAACAAAAGGCTCCTCGCCGCACCCATCCTTTTGGGAAGCTGCCAGAGGGGAGCTTCGTGGATGCACCTTCAGAGGGCTGGGGGGAAGGGAGGGCCGGTGGCAGGGATTGTCCCAGCCCTCCTCGGCCGTTCTGGTCATGGGCACATGGTTTGGAGGACTGTTCTACAATTCCCTGTAAAAGGCAAAAGAGAATAAACGTGGGCACAGGGAAACACACTTTTTTTCCAAGTTTCCAAGCTTGGCTCTGCTTCTGCACAGGGAGCTGCAGGGCCACCCCTGCCAACCTCAGCCAGAGCCTGTCCTGGAAGAGGCTGGCATCACTAGGTCCCTCTGGAGAGATGCTTGGAGAGCAAAACGAGCGTCCTGGCGTTTAATGTTGCAGTTAGTTCAGGCCAGCTGAGATTGTAATGAAAGAGCATGGCAACGTGGTAAACAGCAAACATCGGGGGCAATTAGAGCACAGAGGGGTGGCACTGGAGCAGGGGGAAGCTCCAGCTCTGTCCCGATGCCACTCCTTGGTTTTCTGAGTGAGGTTTCTGGTGTATTTGTTTGACCCAGCTCATTTCGCTGATCTGGTTTGGAGGTTTGGAGGAGGACAACATGCCCTGGTGAGGCACAGGGAGAGGGAAGCAAAGAGAGACGGGATGGGGTGAGAACCTTTCAACTTGCTTTAACCCTGTGGACAAACCCTAATGAGGAGCCACATCCTGAAGCGTCTGGTGTGATGAGGTCATTGCAAACACAAGGGAGCCCTTTTAGAAACTGAAGGCTCGTCCGCTGGGAACTGGGCTGAAATCTCTCATTTCACAGAGGCCAAGTAATGAATCTTTGGGAAACAGAATAGTCCTTCAGAGGGAATAGCTGGCATTTCAATAGCCAGTTTTGCTGCATAACGGGAAAAAAAGCTGAAGATTTTATATTAAAAAAAAATAAATATCGAAATTCCAAAACAAATCCAGTCCTGACTCGGAGCTATTGAAACATTTTACTGTGATAAAGTTCAAAATTTTCAGTGTGATTGTGCCAGAACATGTACAAGAGATGAAATATTATATGTACTCCATCTGGGCTCAGTGGCATTGAAATATGATAATGTAATACAAAAGCACACAGAGCAAAATGAGAAGGCAAAGCTGAAACAATCATGTTTTACATTATTGAGATGAAATAACTACGATATTGTCAAACAAGGAAAGTCAAAATATGTCATGCTGGCTTTTTTAAAGAGAAATTTGCATTCAAGGAGATCTTTCAAAATTGTTTCAAAGAAGTAAGGAATGGGCAGTTTTCCAAGGATAGCTCAGGCTGCTGCATTGGGTTGAGAGTTTCAGAAGTAGTAAACGTCATTTTTCACAAGTGATTCAAATATCCGATGTCACGAGGGGGTTATTTCTGGCACAAGTAAACGTGCTTTTGAAAATATTACCCTCAGACCAGATTTGAATTCATAAATGAGAGCCAGAGGCCTTCTGCAGCAATTGGTTTATTTGAGATCGTGCGGGTCTCCCACCCACCCACCTTTTCCTCACCCAGGGGTCTGGGAAGAGCCTTTGTCCCTCCTGCCGAGTATTTCAATGGCAGAACAACCGCCACAAAACAGCGCTCTCAGCTCTGCCCCTCTCTCTTTGATGCTGCATGGTCAGGGCAGATCATCACAGCATTAGTATTGATCCATGCCACCGGGGTTTGATAAGTGACCTGGGGCTTCCTTGTGCATTTCTCTCCAGCTCCAGAAGAAACAGGCGGGTGGATGCAGGCAGCATCCCTCGGGTGACTCCTTGCAGGCAGGCGCGGGGTGCGACACAGCTCGCCGGAGCGACCAGCAGCCCTCTGGGCTTGTGAGGAGACTTACAAAAGGCAGCAGCCGGTCTGCGGGAGGCTTTCACCTGCGCAGGGCTGGGAACCTTACACCGGTCCAAACAATCTTTCGTTTCCTTCACAGCAGCTGTGGTACGTGCGCAATCAAACCTTCGCTGCAGCATCTCTAGCAGGTGCCGGGGGCTTGGGGCTGACATTGTCGTGCAGCGTTGTACCGCAGGACTGAGGAAATCAAACAGTTCAGAGTCGGCAGCTCGCCGTCCCCCGGGAGCTCTGGCTGAGGCACTTAATCAGGCGGCGGAGAAGGAAGGATGAAAAGCAAACTCCGAGCTGTGGGCCTGGGGGAGCACCAGGACGGAGGCGTTGCGAACAAAGGCAGGGAGAAGGGGAGCGGGGAGAGGGCTGCGCTTGCCACTGGCACCTGCACGGGCCTGCCAGAGCCTGGCGCTTGGATGAGAGGGAAAAGGGAAAGGAAAAATTTGTGAACTGTCCCTAAGGAACGTCCTGCATTTGGAGGGGAGTCTGTGGAGAGAGGCGGTGACTCGCAGAGAGTGGGACACAGGGGGACGAGGGCTCTGAGGTCCCCGGGCAGCAGCCGGGAAGGGAGAACCACTCCCCTGGCAGGAGAGCAAGCCTTTTGTGTAACATGTGGAGCCCTCGATCAAACGCACAGCACGAGCGCTGTTTGTGCAGTCCTGGGCTGGAGAAACACCAGCCCGCCTTCTGCGTCTCCAAACAGGACAGCCTGTTAAACATGATGCCTCTGAAATGTGCTAAGGCGGATACATCAGTAGGGTTTGTTATATGCAGCGTCGAACACATTAAAATACATGCTGGGAGGAAGCAGTGCGGGAATCAGGAGCGCAGATACTCAAACCCCTGCCAAGCTGACAGGGAGGATTAGGCTGTTTCCTCAGGGAATGCCGAGTCTTCGTTTCTCCCCAAGGCCAGTTGGAAACCCAGAGGGGGCAGGTGAAGACCGTGGGTGGCACTGCCTCCTGCTCTGCCCTGGGAAGCTGGCCCCAGGTGTCATCTCCTCACCAAGAGCCACCTCTGGTAACACCCCTCAGGGGTATGAGTGGGTGCATCCTGCCCGTGAGAAACCAGGGACAATGAATGGAGAGGGGATATAGAGAGAGCAGGGTGCTGCAAGGGGCCAGAGTGGGAAGCAAGATGTGCTGCTTCCTCAGATGTCCCCTCCCTGGCTCTGGGGGGCAAGAAGGTGGTCCCTGCCTTGGGGATGGAGGCTGCAGCCATCCTCAAGTGAGTCCTTCAGCTGTGTGGCACCTGGTGGGTGCAGACCTGCTTTATTTGGTTCATGTTAGCGAGGCTTTGGCTGGAAGGATAAAATCGTTTTGTGAAAGGGGCTTGGGGAGGGCGGCATGTCCTTCTTAACCCCGGGGAAGCGAGGAAGCGAGGCGGCTGGCTTCCATGGAGCAGACAGCTGCTTGCGACAGCGAAGCGGTGGAAATAATCAATACTCTGTAGATGAGTCTGTTTTTTTTATTAGCACCTCTCACAGCTGTGGCCATCTGTCCCTTCATGTCCCCAGGGTGCGACCGTGGCCCCTCAGGTCCTGTGAGACAACGTGTACCATTTGGGCTGAGATCACTCCTTACAGTTGGACCCAATTCTGCCACCGAGGTGGGGCTGGAAGGCGAAGATGATGACGGGGACACTGTTTTCACAAGACCCAAGCTGCTTTAACAGCAAGGTAGCCTTTCTGTCTGGGAAGGGTAGGAGGGAGATCTGGTGCGGGGTCTGTGTCCCCAGGCTGCTCTTTTGAGGATGCCGCACAGTCAGATGGACAGACGTTGCAGGGAAAAAAAAAGCTCTTGAGAAAATTGTGTTTTCTGATCTGTGAAAAGCATTGAGGTCTAGAAAGGGGAAAAAGTAGGTTCCAGATTGGCATGAACTTTTTGTTCTCCTTTCAAGAAAATCTCAAAACCTTTTGTTTCAGGTCAAGGCCTTTTGATTCATGGCATGCAAAGTGTTGCATTTGAATCTCTGTCTTTTAAATAATTCTGCGTATACTCAATTAAGCAGAAAAATGAAGTGCCATTGAAATAAAAACTTAAAAACAAACTCCTTACATTTTACCTGAAGTGGCATGAGACATCCTCAATGTTTTTTGCTGAAATGGCATTTTTAGGAGAAAAAAAACACAAAACAAAACACAAAAGATGCAAGTCAACCAGCTATTCCCAGAGTGTCACCTGAAGGAGTCTGAAGGACTCTGTGTGCACCCAGGTATCATTGAAAGTGGCATGAGGCTCCTGCAAGAGTTCTGTTGTGTCAGCAGGATGGGCACGAACTCCGTTCACTGTAAAAGAAGGTCACATCAAAGCAGAGAAATGTTTTTTTCCTTCTTTTCCTTGCCCCTCAGTAGCCTCCCACGCCCTTCTGGATTGCCACCCTTGTTTTCAAAATTCTGCAATGCTTTTTTGCTGTTCCCCTAGCTGCTTTTCCCTCTGCTTACTCACCCCATCAGCTCTGAGCCTCTCTGAGCATCCTTTCTTCAGTCCTTTTATGCTCTCTTTCTGAGAGTGTCTGGTCGTCCCTGTAGCATCTCCCATGTTGAGATACTCGCTGACTTCAATTTTCACACTTTAGATTGTCATTTTCTCAGGCTAGGAAATATTTCCTAGTGTTTCCTTTGAAAGATACTACAGAAAATGTGCTGAGTGGTACATCCGTAAGATCAGAGGAGGTAATTAGACTATCTAGTCCAAACATCTCCATCCATCACAGCTTCTTGAATTTCATCTAGTTAGAGCCGTATCAAGTTTGACAACCTGTGCCTCTCCTTGGCTGCAGCATACTTTTTGGAAAGGCAGTCAGGACTAGCCTTTACCGTAAAGCTGCTTTGCAGAATTTACCTTTCTGAATGCTGAACACCTCCAGTCAACACACAGACCAACCAAAATGGTTTGACCCCATGTTTCAACTCACAGGTCACCTCGCCTTTCCCCACACGGCCTTCCACAGGGCAGGCGGGTGGCAGAGGCAAAAGCCATCCCGTTGTACATGTCCTACAGGCAGCAGCTTGAAACCAACAGCACGTCTGCAGGGTGGGCACAGCCTCCCTCTGGATATGAAAACCTGGTGGGATGGTCAATGGAGTGTCTCTCCCATTCCGTAAACATGTTGCAACTTGGAGTTTGCTTGGCATCCATCTCTGGACACTAGGCATTGCAATGCCCTGTTCTGCTGGCTTAAAGGACATGGCACGTCTGGAAGCAAGGGGTGACATGCTCTTCTCAATGGTGCTGGGCTTGCGGTGATGGAGCGAATGTGCAGAGCAGTTGTGTTGGATGAGGTGTAATTTGAAGCTGTGGCACCTCAAAGTTTCTCCACATGTGTTTTCTTTCTCCTGGACATCTCTTTTTGGCACCAGGCAAGTCTCCTCCTTATCTCCAGGAGTCGCAGTTTTGTGGCTTCTCTGTCTCAAGGTCCTACATTTGGTCTTCTCAGGGGGCTGCTCTGGGAACATAAATATAATAACTTTACACCTTCTGCTAATAAATGATACACCACAGGGTCACCTCCTGGATCAACGCTTTGCCTTTCTCTCGAGCCTCCCACCTAGGGTAAGTTATCTCCCAAGCCCTCCTTGGTGCTCAGCGAACACTGAGCAACCTGATGTCCTGCAAGAAAGATGAACAAGCCATGTACAAGACATCAGAGAAGCATAAATCTGAAGGGAGAAGTTATTTTCTGAGAGTCGACTGTCAAAGTGTGGCAATGTTAAGAGGTAGCAGATATTATCCCAGTGGGGTCTGTTACCCGCCAGCATTCCCAGGTGCTGTGCCGGTGACAGCAGTGTGGTGCTTATACCTGCCATTAGATTTCCACGCGACTGTCACTTATAAATGGTCCATGATTATACCTTGTGCTGCCTTTCTGCTTGAAAAAGGCATCCAGGAGGGATGGGAGCGGTGCCCGAGGGAGGCCACTGCAGCCCCTCCAGCAGCTTCAGCCACCTGCTGTGGTATTTCCTTGGGGAAAGCAAAGATGATAGAGAAGCCGCCTGCAGGAAAAGAGCTGCCTCTTTGTTTTGATTTGCAGGTACAGGCAGAGGCAGGTGACCCAGGCGGGCTGCCCAGCCTCTGGTACCCAAGAGGAGCACATCTCACACCCTAGGGAGGGGGTCTCCCGGCCAAAAAGAGGAGGGACGAACACGGGGAAAGGGGAAAAGGTCTGCGGAGGGTAGTGTTGGTGAGGCATCAGAGCTAATGGGGCGAGATAGGATTTCCCCTAAACCTCAGGCACCAGGCTGGGGTTGATAATGCTTCTCACCCATCTGAAGGGCTGTGAATGAGGCTGAGGGGCTGCAACAATAGGAGCTATAGAAGCAAATGAATAACATATAGAAACAGGGACAGAGGTCCCTCCCAGCCCTGTCCTCTTTGATTTGAACTGGAAAATTAATGAATAAGCCTTGCTCGGAGCCCTCGCTTCCAAGGGCAGCTGTGCTGGGCGCTCTGGTCGTGGCTGCTGGATCCTCCCGCTGCAGAGCGGCCACGCTGCTGCCCCAGCAAAACCAGGAGTGAGGGGCTCCGCTCCCTGCCCCAACCCCCCCAGCCGCCTCCCAGCCTTTTGCTGCTGGGGGTTTCTGGAGGGGAGGAAAGGTCAGGTACCAGCTCAGTGGAGGCGTTTTCAAACCGCATTGGTAGCACGGTGCTGCCAGGCTGCCGGCAGCCATGTGCCCGAGCTGCACCCCACGCTGTCCCTGATGCTCCCCACGCATGTGCCCTGTGCGCCCCAGCAGCCTGTGCCCTTGAGGCTCAGATACTCTCTCTCCCTCTTCTATGTTAAAATAAACAAATTGAACTAATGATTACAAAGTGCTTTGAGAAAGATGGGTAGGTGAGTTCCCCCAGGCGCTGGGGGTAGGCACCACAGCAGTTTTACATTGGCAAATATGAGGCTGTGTGAGCTTTTCACTTCTAACTCCCTGCTTCTGGTTGTTCATTGTTCTTCTTTTCTCACCTTGTGGGCTGAGATCTCCTTGGCTTAATCTCTGATGGAAACTGAGATGCTTCTCCTTTGTGTTAATTGATTTCCTCTGCTGACATTTCGGGTCAAAAGGAAGGGAGGAAAGGGGAGAAAGAAAGGAGATGACTTCTCCCTTCTGAAAAGGATGCTGGTTGTCTCTTTTTGCAAAGCAGGGAGGTGAGCTGCTGTCGGGGCTCCTCATGAGTCAGGTTTGGGGGCTGGTGTGTACCTGGTGCATACGCACGGCACAGCTGGAACAAATGTTAAGGAGGAATTTACTTTTTCAGCTGCAAGGTAAAGACTTCAGGGCTTGTTGGTACAAGGCTGAGAAGGAAAGGTCGCAAGAAAACCAAACCAAGTGCCACTGACAGCCACAGGCATTTTAACAAGGTGTCACTCATTTTCCCAGGGCACTTTGCCTAAGACGCATGCAGCGTATGCCAGCCCCGCTCCTGATGACCCACGCTCCGTTGGGTAACCCTATTATAGCCTCCCTGTACTTCTGGGTGGCCCCTTTCTGGTTCAGCTCCCAGGTATGCTAGTTTTCTTTTCGTCTTTTTGTTAAAAAGTAAGTGCATCCCCAGCATCCAGACCAAGTGCTTGTCTCATCTCTGAATTGCCCTGGGGTGCTGGTGATTGAGGAAGGGGCTTTGTGCCTCTTGCTGGAGCTGACAAGGATGGAGGGAGAAACTGCTGTGCACGGGTTGGGGGATCTGCTCTAACTGTGGCTGGCCGTTCGGAGAAGCTGTGATCCCCAGGGTGGCCTCCCAAAGAGGAGGGAGGCAAAGCTGCCATGGGGGAGCCTCGCAGCAGGATTTCCCCCTGCGACCTTAAATGACTGCACACAGCGTTTATACCGCTGCCCGCTGTTCTCTGCATGCATGACGAGGTCTTTGTAATTAATTTATACGAGATGCACAGCCAACCGTACTTACACAGCATACTACAGATTAAATTTAACATCAAAGAGCAATTATGAATGTTTCTTGGCATATATAGGCCACCTAGTTTAACATCTCTAGTTTAGCTATCTCTGTAGTTAACTGCTTCGGCCCCTGGACTAAGCCGGGCAGCTGCCAACATGGAAGGCTCCAGCATGCCAGGAAGAGCAGCCACTGCAGACCTCTTTGCCTATGTGGTGCTTTCAGAGCCACAAGCATGCAGGCCAACTCCTGGAAAGATTCAAAGCATGACCATGAAGGTGAATATTCAAAGCATGACCCTCACTTAAAGCCGGGGCTGGTGGTTTGCTGCAGGTGTGACTTCCTCAGTCAACAGCTGGGACCTTCTCAGAGGCACTGGTTTCACCAGCTGTGATCTCCGACACAGCGGGGCTGCTGCCAAGCAAAGGTGCTCCCGCGCTTCAGCAAGTTTTCAGTTGGTCACGCGAAGTGGAGCATCGCCATCCGCCTCTCCTTGCTCCCAGCCTGTGTGTCAGCACAACCAAAGTGGGAGAGCTTTTTCAGCGTGCCTGCTTTGTCTCCTCAGCTTGAAAGCTCCAATTCAGGGCTTTCTACTGGTGACACTTGAAGGTTTTGGTGGTGTCCCCTTCCAGTCCTCCCTGCAGCCTCTGGTGTGGTCACTATCCCATCACTTCTACTGCAGCAGCAGCATCTCAGAGGAGCATCCCCCTGCCAGAGGTCGGTAGCTAGCTCCCCTCTCCCAGACACTGCTGCCACCACCCTCATGAGCAATTGGTCGCACTCCCAGGTGAAACCGGGATGCACACATACACCAGTGACAGATTTCCTCCTCGTGGTAACTGTTTATTTGACAGAAACACAGAAAATAATCATAAACAGTGAACCAAACGGGGCGCTTCTTCAGCAACTGCACAATGGGAAAAGGACCAATTCTGCTCACGGGGAGCCAAGATTTAAGTGAAAAATAAATTACCATTCAGTGTCCCTCAGTGGCTGGGGTGTGCTGGAGCACCTCCCTGCAAGCAAAACGGTGCTCATGAGGAACAGGCTGCAGCAGGCTGTCCTGCAGCTGCGCATGGAATCGTCAGGAAAGATGCTTTCAGGGAAAACATGACAAGTTACCAGGAGATACCCTGGCCCCTGCTTCTCCTGCCTCTGCCTCTGCATCCCACCTGGCCCTGCCAGGGCAACGTGAGCGAAGCAGCAAGGAACCCCCAGCATCTGTGGGACCATGCCCAGGAGGAGTCTCTGATGCTGGAATCACAGAATCACAGAATGGTAGGGTTGGAAGGGACCTTTGGAGACCACCTAGTCCAACCCCCCTGCCAAAGCAGGTTCATCTGGACCAAAAGAGGGGAAATGCACTTTATAAGGAAACCAGGAGTTAGGTGCTCAGGGTCAGCAGGGTCCAGGACCAGTTTCGCGCAGCACCAGCCTGACAGCCTGCTGTGTGTTGGGTACGTGATGGGGACACAGCACGATGGTGCTCAACCAGCCCCTTGTAAGGGAGAGCTGCGACCTGCTGCCCACAGCCAGATGTCGGGGTTTGCAGGGTCCTGCCCCTCTGCAGCACGTCGGGCTGAGGTCAGGCAGCGCTGGCTGAGGTTTGCCAGCTCCCTCTTTCCCTGCTGACTGGGAGTGTCCGACACTACGGCAGCTCATACTGCAGCTGGAGCATTTGCTTTGCACGTGGCATTCACCAGACTAAGGTTGGGTAAATGGTATGAGCTCAGCCAGTGTAGACAAGGGAAAGTGGAAAAGAGAGACAAAATGTTTATGCAGGTTTGCCCTGGTGACAGAGCAGGGATAAAGCCAAATTTCCTCAGCCCTTGGTTGGTGGCGTTGGCACTGGATGAGGTCTGATCTGATCTCCATGCCAAAGTGATGCTCAGTCACTTTCTCCTTCTTCGGTCTCTTCTGCCTCTTTCCCCACCCGCCTGAAGGGCAGATTGTTTTTTCTGTCACTGGGAGGTCACTGCTGGACTGTCATCTGCCTTGGCCATGGCACATCCCACCTGACCTGTTGGACATGGCATTTAGCCGAGAGCACTTGGCAGCTGATGTCCGGATCCCGAGGACAGCTTTCCCTGGGAGAGCAGGGCCTTGGTGACCATGTAGCGGGATGGAAATGTTCCCCCGCCTGCTAGCTATATAAATATAATGCTTGGCAGCTTTATATGAATACTTTCAATGCCATGAATGCTTTTGCCAACTCCTGTATTTTCCAGCATGTTGAGTTCTGTTCTTGGTATATTTTGCCAATCTACTAAACATGTTTTCAGTCCCATTAGGGTAAATAGAAAGCTTCCTGCATCTGGCCTCTTCATGTCTCTGGGCACTCAGGCAGCTGCCCTCGTACAGAAAGTGGGGTCAGTTCCCAGAACGGCCATTCCCAGGGTGCAGCCTCCTCTTGGGGAGCAAGGAGAAACAGCAGCATTTGTCAGCAGCGTGGCAGAAGGGAAATGGACCCCTTAAAAGTGAGATTGAAAGACAGGGCTAGGTTTGGGGAGAAGAAACTTGGGAGGAAGGAACAAGAGTTAATGCTGACAGGAAGCAGCTGGCAGGTTCTTCATTTTTAAGTGACGCAGACTTTGTCTTGTCCCTGCCGGTCCTGCTGTCCCCGCTGCAGGGATGTGCAGACACCTCTGAAGTGGCAGGTGTAAACAGTAAGTGAAACCATCCATTTTAGCTCTGGACCAAAACTGTGGTTCCCTCCTGCGACAAGAGCCAATTCAACGCCCACGAACCACCTCCATTTTAACTAGGGCTGCAGTAGGATGCTGTGTGTAGCACTTGCTCGCACCCTCTGCCTGAAGTTTGTTTTAAGCTGCAGTGATAGAAGTGAATAAGTAGCACAAACGGTGACAAGTTGCCTTCCTTTCTGATCATCAAAATTAAGCTCTAAGTACAAATTAATAATAACAATAAAAGGCAGGATCGAAATAAGGCTTTAGACCTGGATGTGTTTCCCATCACCCTCTTCCCAGAATTTCTATCTGTAGCCAGAAAGGTCCTGCTTTACCACTAGAGGAATTTCACCACAAGAGTCTGAGTCTCTGGAGCATCTGTTATTCAGGATGAGCTCCGGTCCTCAATCCTAGCCTTGACCTACTGCAGACCCAGCCTGAGTTTTAGACGCCGTACCTCTATTCCCCACATAAAGAGCCAGGAGAAGTTAAATCCTGTATCAGCTGGCAGCGGGACTGCAGAAAACGTCTTCTCTTTTCAGAACTGTGGGTCGGCCCCTGGGGCAGGCAGGGCTTGTACAAAGCCATGGGGTGGTCAGATCTGCAGGGGCCTGAGCAGAGTGAGGCCCGGGCATTGCACACTTCTCCAGTGTATCCTTGTGGTCAGAGGTGCCTTCAACTCTTCTTCTCCAACATCCCTCCCACTGAGAGGCAAACTGACCTCTGCCCATGCTTTCTAGTAAAATTACAATGGTATTTTTCCAAAGAAGGGTAAAATGTAATTTCTCTGGGGCACTGGGAGGTGAGTAGGGTGAGGTAGCCAAGGAGACAAATGCCATAAAATTTAAAAAAGCGCTATTGGGGAGGTAAGAGCCTGCTTGATGGGAAGTACTAGGAACTATTTAGAGCAAGTGCAATTAGCAGTCTAGAGTTCTGCCTTTGTGGGAAGGACATATGGGAAAGAATGAGATGTTCATAATTTCAACCCAAAGTTGCTTGTCACAAGTGCAAGTTCCAGCTTGTGTTTGGGAGTGGATCTACAAAGGCTATGCACTCCCAAATTGTACTGAAAGTAAATAGAAGCCAATTAACACTTAGCAGCTTTCCTAGGGTCACATCTGACAAATCTCACTCATTTTATTAAGAAAAATCCTTATGGGGAAATAAAAAGCCCCATAGTGTTCACACTCTTTACTCCTAAAGCCCGAAGTTATTTGCCCCAGTAACTTCAGCACAGGCTAGTGGATGCAAGTCGGCTTGGTGTCCTGGGACCTAAGCCCCTTGCAAGGTTCACCCATATCTTTTTAACCCTTGTATTGTCTAAGGTGAATGTCTGAGAGGTTTTTTACCCACTTTGATTTGTGCATTAGTGCAGAGCTCTTTTTCATTATACAAATCCATTTCCTCCAATGTGCTTTATTACGGTGAAGCTATTATCTCAGTTCGGTCTTGCACTTCCTTATTGAGCAGAAACAGCTCTAGCAAACAACCCAAACAGCTTCACTTAGTGAAACACCACATCTGTGTCGTTCTCACTAATCGACAGAGATTTCCGTTCTCCTTTTTGGGTAACAGCATGTCAACATACATCCAATCTAGCCTGCACTGTGGTGGCATCGACTCTGCAAGAGTTGTGCACCAGGCTGTGGGCACGTGTCCTCTTCCAGCATTATTGATGCTCCATGGTCAGACCCATGGCCACACTGGGTGTAGTAGTGAGGGCTGCAGATCATCCCCCTCTGCAGGCAAAGGCTGTCACAGGCGTAATCGGTGCCAGCAAGGTGGAGTTAAAAAAAAAAAACAAAAGCCCCTGTCTGGAGGTCTCGGCCATTTCGAGACAATCCTCAGCAGGAAGAAGGCTAGGGATAATTGTACAGACTGCTCATCCACTTGATGAATTAACGCAAGAGAGTAGAGTTTCAGAGGCAGGAGCCCAGCAACAGCACTAACATTGAGGCTGCAGCTCAGGGCAACCCCTGCGAGATGTTCCCACTCTTGCTGAAGGAAGATTTGAGAAGGAGAGTCCAAGTGCATACAAAGGGTATGCAAGGACACGTGCTACTCCCAGGTCTCTACATTCAATTTCGCAATTTTGTTTTCCCATCCTCTTTTGGTGGGTTTTAATGTTACCTGCAAATGTGCCATTAGGTGGGCTTGTACCAGCAAAATGACCCCTCTGATTGTAAAAGGTCTTCGTTTAATTGGCCAAAAAAGCCTCTAGGCACTCAAGAGAGCCTTTGCCTGGGTTATAACAAACAGCAGTCACCATGGTATTTTAAGTTGTCTGAGGCAATGTGTACCTTAAGGTAAAAGATGAGTGTTTTAAAGTGGCTTTGTGAGCATTTGTTAATTCTCGCATACTTATACCCTATGTGCCCAGCATAAACAGTGGATTCATATTTTACAGACATATGAGTTCATCAGGGCTGACCTAAACCTCCTGGTGCAAGTAACTGCCAGGTCCCCCAAGGGACAGCCAGCAGAATGACAATGAATTAGTTAAAGCCTATCTGCTTTAATCCTGTAAAAGGGGTTTTGGGGGAGTTTAATGAGATCTAAGCTCACACCTGTTGCTTTTCCACGGTGTGCTGCTTTTGGCAGTGCGATACCCAGCATGACAGGCCCCTGCCGCTGCCACGTTGGTGGGACAAGCCGTGGGGTCGTCCCCTGGACTAGACTGCCGAAAAGAGCCTTTTGCTCCAACTAACCCATCAGATGGGCTGGATGGCTCCAGCACCCCAGCAGCTCTGCTCACCACTTGGGGTCAAACCAAGAAAGGAGGTGGGCAGGACCACGTCTCTGGGGCTGGGGCGGAAAGGAGGGGAACAGGGACACGGCAGGGGAGCGAGTGGGGCCTTTCTTCTCCCGGTGGCAAACAGCTAGATTTGCTCTGTTGCGCCTGAAACTGTCTCCTGAAGAAACCAGGGCTAGTGGCAAAAAATAGCAAATGGTGTTGTAGCTGGGCTTGGGGACACTGCAGGATGTTTGCTCTGCGGGAAAAGAAGACGACGACTGGTTTTCCCCAAAAAAACAGAGAGTAGGAGACAGGAAGAACAATGAAAACCAGCTTGAATTCCAATGGGTCCTTGACTTTTAGAAATAACGTAGGTTGCATCTGTTTTTTTTCCCGTAATACGAGAGAGAAACCAATTTAATGTAGTGAAGCATAAGATTAGATGGGACTAAGTATGTGTGTAGGCTGTTTATTAGCAAATGGAAGCGAGCAGCGAAGGAAAACAAACAAGCTTGTTTTAAGGAGACTTTGTCACTGTATCAGCGGTCACAGGCTCCCCAAGGGAAAGCATGCAAGCTTCTAATTGGACTTACGCAGCAACGAGCAGCTGGTGAAGATCCCTGCTCAAGAGTAGGAGAATTGTGAAATTCGTCTTCATTGAAAAAACGCGCCATTTCGCCCAGTGATTGCAACATCTAAGCTGTTTGCAAGCATTAGTCGTTTTGAGAATTGGTTGCGCAGTGGTCAGTGGGACTGGTAGCACAGCTGGGTGGGTAGGGAGGGTTCAGGGGACTGAGCTGATCGAAATACTACCCCTGTAAAGTAAAAAAAGGATGAGTTCATTTCCAGCCAGTTCAGCTGCTAGCGAGAGACTGCAAAGGAAACACTTATTTTTGCCCCACTCGGGCTGCACCATCACCTGAGTACGCGGCACGAGGGGGCTGCACTGAAAATCAAGGGTGGAGGTGTGAAGGACAGAGGAAGGCAGCCCTGATTTTGCTCAGCTTAGGCTGCTGGGGAGGTTTACCCTTGGGATGTTTTCAGGCATTTAGCAGTTGGTTAAAGTGCTCTGACTGGGAGAATTCCTGCCCCCAGCCATCTCTTCCTCTGCTTTTCTGCAGACAGGGAAACCCAGGTGTAGCTCACGAGCCACCTCTGAGCCGCAATGCCTTGCTCCAGCAAAATAGACTCATTTCATTTATCTTACAAATTGTATTCATACATCCCGATGTGATTTTGAATTTTTCCACGCAAATGTAACTGTGGTCTAAAATCTGCATATGTGATGCTTTATAAGCCCTTTTCTTCCAGCAGACCTGCTACCCATCCTACCGTCTCTATCTTCTGTTTAAGAATTTGATTATTTCTTCCTAAGTATACTACTTTGTACTTGTCTTTATAGAAGTGCCTCCTATTATTTTCAGACTATTTCTTTAACTCATTGAGACCGTTTTGAATTCTAATCTTATCAAATGTGCCTGCAGTCCCTCCCAGATTAATGTCACCTGCAAATTTAATAAGTATGTTCTCATTCCATCATCTAAGCCATTAATGAAAACATTCAATAACATCTGCTACAGGAATGATCACTGCAAAATCTCAGCTGATGAATCATTCCAACTTGACAATTAAATGTGAGCAGTTTTAAGCTACCCTTATACTCAGTCTATAGAAGCTGCCTTTGGGCCATGTTTCGCTAAGTTGTTTATGAGTACGTCATATAAAACTGGTGTCATAAACCTTACTGAAGTGAAGACACATGACATTGACTGCTCCTGCCTTGTCCACAAACCCTATTACCCTGTCAAGAGGGAAATTGGATTGTGTTGATGCGATTTATTCTTGACATATTCCTATGAACCTCAACTTTTCTCAGCTTTATCATCTAGGAGCTTGCAAAAAATTTGTTCGATTATTTGTTTCAGGATTTTTTCCAGAAATAGAAGTTCAGCTCATGGCTCCATAATTTTCTGTCTCCCACCACTCCCTCCCTTTATTCAAATGAAAGGCTTTTTCTCTGCCCAGGGACAGGATTTGCAAAAGCTCTCCACGGTGGCCATTATCTTCAGAGAGCAGCCTTAGGTCAATGTTTCCTTTGGGCTTTTGAAAAATCTCTTCTCCATCTGCACAAAAGACTATGAAAACCAGGGAAGATGCTGTTCCTGCACTGTCGTTCTTTTATGCTACCCATTTTTGTGGTACGCAAAACAGGAGGACTTCTCCCCTCTGCTCTGAGCACCAGGTAATGCCTACTGCTATAACAGGAATAGAGATGCTCTGCTGCAAATGTATTGAGCCCACTCATTCACCCACCGCTGTGTTACGAATGTGCGCTGCGCTTCAGCAGGCTCACCAGCTGCGCTCAGGTTCAGCAGAAGCCCATTAGGCTGATTTTAGAATAACTTGCTTATCGGTTAGCTTCTTCTAAAGAGAACTCCGATACTGAGAATTAGTAATGGGTGATGCCATTTGCATCTTTCAGGAGGACAATGAGAGAGGAATTAACAGCACCGTGATACCGCCAAGTATTATGATGCTAATTTTTCATCTGAAGGGTCAGAGGGCTTCAGGCGGTTGTGAAAGGGAGTCTTTCTGTTCTCCCTCACCCTCCCACTCCCCACTGCATTTTAATTGGCGGTGGAAGCAGAGTACGTGTCAGTGCTGAGAGCGCTGGGGAGCCACAGTCCCTTCACAGGCTCTCTCTGCCTTCCCTGCCTGTTCCGGGCATGAGATTTACAATGTGGCCACCAAGCCATACTCACACCTATTCATTTTGGTGGTGCCAGATATGGTTAGAGCCACCGTATCATGGTGATGCCTGTGCTCAATCTGAGTGCCCAGAAAGCCTGAGAAGAACAGGTACTGAGCTTGGCCCCACTCCTCCCTGAGACAGCCACCCACAGCGACCACGACCTTCTGGAGCAAACTTCAGTGTGGCACTAGTAACCCTACAATAAGGGTTTAACCTTCAGTGGTGGCTGCTGATAACCGATAGCCTTCAAAGACAGCCTGACATGAGCAAGCTGGCATGGCAGCGAGGCAGAGAGTAACCATATCACTCCAAATTTACCCATCAGGCATAACATATATCAGGTCTTTAAAATAAGTGTATTATGGGAAGAGAGTAGCAGCAGGGAAGGAAGACAGACTGTGTGCAGTAGAGAGGTCAGCCTGCTGTGTGCACGCGTCCATCCGAAACCCTTTCATGCTAGATGTGCCTTGAGGAAAACCAGTTAAAGTGAGGAGCTTCAGGCACGGTCAATGGCATATGTGAACAATGGTCCAGACGCTCAGTCACTGAAATGAAAGCTTTTATCAATCAGCACCCTTAAGACACAAGCAGCTGAGAAGCTCTGGGGTAGACACTGAAAAGCCCCTGGCATATGGGGAGGTCAGCCTCCTTTTTTAACCCCTCCCCAGCCTGAAAGATTGAGGCATGAAAGGGAGTCGCTGCTGAATTGCCAGGGCAAGCAGTGACCGTGGGCAGCTGCGGGGAGGGATAATCCCCCAGGAACTGTGTGGAGCAAAGTCTCCTTGCTCCCCGGCATGGGTGGCACAACAGGATGAAGGTGCCAGTGCGGGCTTACTGCTGAGCATCTCTGCCCCTGTGCACACCCGCATGACCATGCTGCTGCCTGGGAGCTCATCTCTGGGCTTTTCCATCCACCAGCCATGGAAAATGATGCTGTCAAAACTACAGAGCACACAGGTGGGACCAGGTGACTGAGAACATCTCAGGCACGTCTCCACTTCTCCAGGTGGACCTCTTTGGCTGGGCATAAATGTTTTTTAAGTAGATGAGAGAAAGAATCATCTTGTTCAAATGCACTTTGTAGTGGAGTTCTCCCCGTTCCTCCACAGTCCCGGGAGGCAGCAAGGACAGCAGCAGGCATGGGGGTCTCATGCATTGGGGCCATCTATTTGGCGTTGTAGGACTTGGTACCTGCTTTTCACCAGGGGGCAAGGGTAGTGCTGGGGTACGTGAAACTGGTCCTGTTTGGGAGGGTTGGATGCAGGGTGGGAAAGGGCTGGGCAGGCAGTGAGGCTGGAAAGGAAGACCGGTTTCGGAGAGGCAGGATGGATGCAGGGAAAGGCCTGGCAAGGTGCAAGACTGGGCAAGGCAGGGGTCAATCCGGCACTGAGAAGCAGGAGCTGGAGGAGAAGCCGTGGGCAACAGAGGCCAGCAGGAGGTGGGGAGGGGGAAAAGGTGGGGGGACAGGCATTGTGCTGTTTGGAATTAAACCTTTGGGATACCTTTCAGTTAACCCATCCAGATTCCAGTGATGCCCTTGAAAGCCTTACCCTCTGGGGCCAGCATCGCTGAGCCCCGTTGGTGTGTGTGCTGGAAGAGGTCACCCTCTAACCACGCTTGCAATTACTGCTGGTGAGAAATGGATTTTCTGCACTTAACTAAAGCCCTATTAGGTTGATATGAATCAGATCTGATAAATGATTCCAAATTAATTTGGGCAACAGCCTCTGTTTGAAAAGTCCAGTTAATGAGAGAGCATTGTATCCAGAGGGTGATGGGTGGGTGGAGGAGGGGGCTGTGCCATGCACAATGGTCCCTCAGTGTCATATTCTGCAAAGATGGGATTTTTATTTATTTTTCTCCCTTTTCATTCTGGGATGACACAAAGGAGGAGAAAATAACTCCTTTTCTACCCCCAAACTGGAAATGAATGTTGCAGCTGTGCAAGCAGCAGCACCCACCCTGATTTGTCTGAGAGAAAGGCCCCAGTTAAATGAGGGGCGGCTCCCAGCAGCCAACAATTTATATTACAGGGGAAGAAAGATTCAAGCCTCTCTTGTTTGATGCCGGTTCGTTTATCGAGCAGTGTTAACCCTTCTGTCTGCTGCTTTGTTTGCTGGCTTAAAGACAGCCCCAAACGGGCTCCCAGGATGAGCTCGCCGTGACCTCACCCCGGCACAGGCACGGGTCGGAGGGGCACCCATAGCCCCGGAATAACCCCGGCATCTGCTGCGCGGCCTCATTAGGGGATTGAGCGTTAGCGCTGTGTGGCCAGCTCCCGCGTGCCCTACATTGATAATTAGCTTTCCAAGGGGAGGACTGGGACCAGCCAAAAGCGAAGGAAGATGCATTACTAGCAATGGGGAGAGAAGGGGTTTCTTTCCATTGCGAACCGTGCTGGCTTCCCGTAGGATCTGTCTTTAAGACCTTGCTTTTGATTTTCTTTTGCTAAGTGGTAAGCTGAGCTGTGGGGATAATTTGTCTCCTGACACTTTCAGCTCTGTCTTTGCCATGCAATGGGGTATGAGATGCAATGCTTAAGGATTCATGGGGTGATTCAGTGGACGCTGGTATTTCTGCAGGGGAAAGTGTAAGCAAAGTGGATGTTGCTGATGGGTGGATAGCGGCTCCAAGCTGAGGATACAGAGAGATGTGGGATCCTGGACTGAAGAAGAACCTCCCAACTTCCCACATCCCAGGAAAAAACAAGAACTGGGCAAGAAGAAAAGAAAAAGAGTTAAAAACTGCACTAAAAATAGAAAAGACATAAATGCTTACCAATGAAAATAAATGAGGATATTCTGTAGTTTATAAAAAATGAATGCGGGTATTGAGAAGTAAAATGTAGAGAGGCATGCATTATGGAAATAAACAGAATGAGTCAGGGTTAAAAATAGGTAAATATTGAGAGCATGCAATGTTTAACATTTACTAATTATAAGAGCAGGAAGGGATTCAGACCCAAGCAGCAATGAAAAAAAGAGCATTTTAGGGAAGAGCAATCCTTCCTTCCCCCCCAGTCAAGCAGCTTTAGCTGCAGAATGAGACAGTCAATGACTGGGAAACACGCAAGGGAGAGGAAAGCGAAGTTCCCAAATGAGATGAACGATCAGACGTATTTGGAGTCAGACTTAATTGTTACTTGAATTAATAAGATACATTCAACTTTTAAGTCAGATCCTTATGCTTTTGTTTTCCATTTTATTCTCCTTGGAGAGTAGTTACACAAGTCAGTGTAAGGGTGATGGCTTGCAAGTCTGAAGTAGGCATCCACGGTCCTCCAGTGGCTGAGATGCTGTGTCCCTCCTGCCTCCCCCCAGCCTGCGTCTATCTGGTTGTTGCCCAAGAGGCTCTTCTGGACAGCTGTTCCTATTTGTCTGTGCAGCCTCCGAGCTGCAACTGGAACAGCAAATCATAAGAATTACTGGTTTGAGAGAGCAAACTTGTCCTCTGTGAGAGTTAACATGTCCACTTGGATTCAGGGAATGCAATTACATAGCTGCGTGAAATGAGGTGGGTTGATGCTCATAGTGGAAATTGGGAAAACCACAATAACAGGGCTGAATTCAAGACAGTTGCTCTGATTTTTGATTTATGAAAGGAACAACAGCATTCCTCATCTGTCACTCACTTCAGGGATCCTGAGCCTTCTACTGTATTCTGTACTGTGTATGAGGGATTAAAGAGCTTTTCCGCTATATTGAAGATTTTTGTTCTTTAAATAGAATTGAAAGAGAAACAAAATCCAGCTGCACCTTCTCTTACAAGAATTGAGCGGGACATGTTGAGATAGTCTCTGCTGTGATTTATATGCACCAATCCTGTCTGAGGGGGAGTACGAATAACACTTGCCAAGAAGGGACTGTGGCACATCTGCCTCTCTCGTCATTACTGATCCCCTGGGCAGAGAGGTTTTGTCATTAGCCTCTTTAGCTTCGTCGCCTCTGGCTCAGGGACTGGCTTCAGGCAGGCAGGGACAGTGCGAGGTAGGGGCATGATCTCCCAAGGAGGGACCTCCACGGTCACTCCAGGCCACTCATCCAGCTGGGTCCAGAGGATGAGAAACCACTGAGAGGTTTCTCAGTGTATCACAAGGCCCAAACCACCCTGTGACAGAATAAGACCGTCATTGCCCAGGACCAGCCTCCTTGGTTTGTGTGTGACAGAACAGAATATTTTATTGATAGGAAGCATAAAGAGGCCCTTATCACCGGTAGGTCATTATAACATACCAGAGGAGATTGCTTGCTCCTTCTTACCATGAGTTTAAGCAGTGTGTTAAACAGTGAATTGAAGAAAAACTTAATGCCCGTCTGTGGCATAAACCTTTTAAGGACATGGAAGCAATAGCTCAGATGAAAATCAGAGTTTGTTCCTGGCTATTATGGTTAGGGATCCAACAGCCCAGCAGGGATAGAGGGATCACAGCTGCACCGGCTCCATTACAAGCCCACGGTTCTCAGCACCTTACAGCAATTGCCCAGCATGCTGCCTAACTGATAGGACGAGGGGTAGCGGTTTTAAACTGAAAGAGGGAAGATTTAGATTACATATTAGGAAGAAACTCTTTACTGTGAGGTTGGTGAGGCACTGGCACAGGTTGCCCAGAGAAGCTGTGGATGCCCTGTCCCTGGAAATGTTCAAGGCTGGGTTGGATGGGGCTTTGAGCAACCTGGTCTAGTGGGAGGTGTCCCTTCCCTTGTCAGGAGGGTTGGAACTAGGTGATGTTTAAGGTCCCTTCCAACTCTAACCGCTCTGATTCTATAAGCTGGCCTATGGCCCCAAAATAAACATCACAAGCAGATGTGTTGCATGCTCTAGAAACACCACAAGAAGTACATCTACAGCACCAATGCCTCTTATTGCTACTCGTCCAACCCTTTATGCCAATGTTTTTCCCACAAAAGTAGAGTGAGGGGAATTAGGTGTTCAGGCAAGGCTCCTGTTAGTTTCCCCCCATCTTTCTGCACTGAAGTAGGACACATTTTCTTTTAACAACTCTAGATTATTCTGGTCATGACAGTAGGGTCTTGGAGGAGCACTGGGGAAGGTCAGACGCTGGTCAGGCTCCATGTCATGAGAATCATCATGGAGGGACTCAGTAGTTCTCCAGCACAAAAAGATGAGATGGATTATCTAACAGGAATAATATGTGAGTTTTCTTAGAGTGACAGAATTATTCCCATTCTTTACTCATTTAGTCACATGCTATCGAATATTTTCACCCGAGTGCAGGCCATGAGGCTAGGCCAGATGTCAACTGTCCTTGTTGCATCCACCAAGGTGATTAATGGGCAATGCCCTGAGCTGCCTAGTCCTGCTCATGGTAATAAGCTCCCAGTGGTACGGAATACCTTGATAGGTACAACCATTCAAGGCCAATTTGTGCTTCTAAGCTGTCTGTTAAAAAGGTGAAATTCCTGCAAATGTCGTGGTGCGGTTCCTGCCTCAAGAAACTTTTAATGGCACAAAGGCATCATTCTCATTGCGTGTCATGTCATTTCTCTTTTTTAATACAAAGGCAATTTGCATGACAAACTACCCATGATCCCAGTCCCCTGTTTGTAGCATCACAGCTGGCAGCCATAAGGGTGGCTTCTTTGTCACAAAACAAAGAATTGTGACACCAAGGTGAAGAGCAAGCGATAAGAGGAGCTGAAGGCTGTAGAAACATGGGTCCCGTTTTGACATAAATGCTGCCATACATAAAACCAACACATTGTGAGCTGTACTGGGCTGGCATGTTTTCCACGAATTGCCGTACTGCTCTGACTTATGCTTTTGGGGTCATCCAGGAAACCCTGATGGAGATACCAAACCAAAAGGCCCCAAATGAGAAAAAAAAAAGTTAGGCAAGACTCTGTGTTATCCCACTAAGATGTGTGGTTCCCCTCTTTCTGGACTCTAGACCATCCTAGCTCAGCTTTCACGCAGCATGAGAAAGTGGCTTGTCCCCAGGCCTCTGGAGAATATGGGGTTAGAAGGAAAATGAAGCGTAAGTAAGGGTGCCTTTACATGGGCTGATTAGGATTCAAAAGCTGAGGTCAATGTTTGTCTTGAATTTGGCTCCATCTCCAAGACTGCTAGCGAGTTGCCCTGCACAGTTTCTGCCTTGGCTGCTAGAGAGGAGAGTGTTTAGAGGGAGAGAGATGTGTTATTTTTTCCACAGAGATATGATCCAGGCCGCCTGGCTCAGCCACGCCGTGGCTCTTTAGCACCCGATATTAAACATGCAGAGACCGTCTCAGGCCGAACATGCAGCTCCATGATCCATTCCCGACACTGCCGCTGCAAACCCTGCCGGGATTTGCCACCCCGGGGATGCAGCCCCGCTGTATCCGAGAAGAGTGAGCATCGGGACCTTTCTCCTGGCTGCTACCACTTTGTTATCAGGCCGCGCCAGTCTGAAGCCAGAGCTTCTGTTAGGGGAAGGAATAGAGAAAACATGGTGAGAGACTTGTATCAGGCAGAGGACACAGATTTGGGTTCCCTTATCACCTTCATCAAAAATTTGCGATGCAACAGGTTGGCATTTGTGTAGTTTGTAGGCAGGAGGTTCAAAGAGTATCGCTGTTGTTTCCCATCTTGGCAAAAGGCCCTCACCAGCACCATCCCCTGAGATGACCGTCTCTTTTTGTGCTGGCAATTTGCTGCCATCACAGCATGACGTGCTTTTGGAGATGAGGAAAGGGGTCCTTTGCCCATCTTCCCTCCTGAGCTGAGGGATGCCAGAGCATCTGGACTGTGCAGGATTGCAGGGGTCCATTCAATAGCTCAGCTCCCTTCCTCACCATAACATCATGCTGTTGCTGTGCCTTTATATTTGTGTTTGTTTTCCTGGAGCCACTGCCTTCACTGCCTGTTTCTGTTGGCTACACAAATCCACTCTGTTGGCTGCCGGATCCAGGTTTGGTCCCCACACAAACTCTCAGAAACAGCTACGATCCATGTAGATTCACCTGCCACCCCTGGAGACGTGGACACATGTGGCAATGAATGGAGCCACCCAGCCCCTGCCCGGCATTGCACCTGCCACACGTATTGGCTAACCTCAATCCCAGTCCCTTCATCCATCAACACCTGCTTACACCAAACCAGCCAGAGTCAGAGCCAGCGATAAAGGTGATTCAGCCTTTTGCAGACATCTGAAGTGTGAAATCAGGGTGATTTTATATCACACACGAAGCAATGAGCAATAGCATCTATGGAGGGAGAGGTAGTACCTGTCATGAGCATCACTCCTACAGCTGGGAAAAAACAACAAGCCTTTTCAGGGAGTTTCAAATTTTGAACCCAGATCTAAAAGGCATGTTCATGTGTATCTATTTCTATCATTAATGAAAGTGTCAGAGGATGCCAGTTAAAGTCAGTGGATTGGGCTTTTTTCTGGGGGAGGTAAAAACTGGGAAGTTATTATAGCCCACCCTTTCTGGTGTCATTCAACCTGCCGAACCGCATCATGTCTGGGTAGCTCCACATAAACACCGCTGAGTCAAACCAGAGATTATATTTGGTCTCTAACAAGTCTGTCTCATTTTCTAATTTTGTGTCATGAGCTACACTGGTGCATAAGTGGGAAGCAAATATGATCAGTATATAAACAAAATAGGGAATATGAGTCAGATCCAGCACTCAAGTCATTGGAAACAAGCCATGTACGCTCAGAATTGTGACTATGGGGATCAACAAGTTTTGGTGGGCCCTGTGCTGGAGATATGGCTAGTAGAAAAGAAGACCTGGGGTCTTGCATGTTGGTCAAAAGAGAAAGAGCAGAAGTCTCAGGCCAATGTGGTCTCTAGAAGAAGGCTTTGCCCTGCAGCAGTTTGTGCCTAGCGTATGGAAAGAAAGACAAGAAATATGTCACCTTTTCAAAATCTAACACTGGCTTTTTTTTTTCTCCTCCCACAAAATGCCCTTTGTGGAACATGCAGTCACGAGCCTCACTAATTGGCTTCATCTCGAGGATAAAGATTTCCTTTCTGGAATCAGTTGGCAAATATACTCCTGGATTTGCCTCTCTAATTTGGACAAGCATCCCTTCCGTTTTCTCAAGTTATCAGGGATGTAAGTTTTCCTACGTAGCCTAGGGGGTTTAAACAGCTTTTAGAGGCTCTTTCTTCTGAAGAAGTAATGTTATAGGGCACTTTAATTAAAAGGAGTTAATAACCCAGTAAGAACTAAAGCTGGATCCCAATCTTGTCTCCAGTCCAGCTAATGACCAACCACCCCCCTTAGTCATGCCCACAGGAAGGAAGTCCCAGCATCTGGAAACTGTCAGACCAGGGGTCCTGACTTCACAGTGGTGAGAGCATCGTTGGCAAATTAATCTCATCTTCTTGGCTTCCTACTGACAATTGGAATCGAAACTTCTGAAAGTTGTTACTATTTGGCTGGTTCTGCTCCCTGACACTTCCTTGTCCTTTTGGGTTTTTTTTAACAATCTTTGGCTTGTTGCAGGGAAAAACCTCTCTTGGCACCTGTTACTATTTCAAGAACTACTGAGTAACAATTTTTTTATCTACACAACTGATCAGGACAAGTTAATTGGTGCTAATTCTGTAGGCCTATATACAACATATTTGCCATGCCTTTGCCCTTTTGAATGAATACAGCTAGAGGTGCACAGATTTTTTGTTAACAACTGCGCGTGAATTCAAATTAGATTAGATATAGCTGATTTCAGGCTTTTTTCCCTTGTTGAGCCATTGGTGTCAGTTCTGATTACCTAGCTGCAGGAGCATTATTTCCGTCATCGCATCAATAAATGTGATACTTTTCTATTAATATGCTTGTTCTTAATGATATAAAGACAAAGTCTGCTATCAGACATAGACCACCAAGCTGAATGGGTCAAAAGCATAAGCCTATTGATTGTGCAGGAAAACAGCATATTTAGGGGGTTGCAGATGCGTAACTTCAACATCCAAACCCCAGTGGCTATCAAACATGACCCCGGCAATACAGGAGCATTTTGTCCCCTCTTTGACTTGAGGAACGTGATAAAAGGTAAAAAGGCATTTGAACCAGACTCCAGCCCATCCCTAACAAGAGATGCCCCTGGTTTCCTGGGTTCAGGACAGCAGATCTCATTGGGTGCCAGGGGTGGAGAAAGCAAAACTGAATACTGTCAATCATTTCATTGCCTTTGTGCTTTGTGGCCTGAATCTCACAAAGCCCATTTCAAGGAGCACACTGGGACCTCTTGCCCATCACTGCCACCCTTGAGACATTGTTGAACTTTATTGCAGAAGAATCTAAGCAGACATTGAGCCCATCAGCTGCTTCCCATGGCTCAGCGTACAGTCCTTTCATACTGTTCTTTTATTAGTTTGTGGCTGTTGCTATCTCTCCAGTGAACAGTGCTTCTTTGGTATGAAACTGCTATCAGTGGTGACAGTTATGATTACCATCCTCCCTTCTTTTGATTATTTGTATTACTCAAATATTTATTCACCTGTCATGGCTTACTGATATAATATTCACCTCTGTTTTAGGTCAAGTCTGCCTGTCTTCAGTCCTTCTCCATGATTGTCACAACCTATCTTAAGCCAGACTTGAAATGTATAATGGAAGCTGAATGTTGCTGTATTTGTCTTATTCCACAGAATAAATGAGAAGAAGGAAACATCACCAAAACCCAGAGCTAACACAATTCCTCTGGTAGACAGAATTTGAAAGCTAAGTAACTAAAATAACTAACACAGATGTCCCTAAAAAAAGTCAGATTTACTTTGTCTAGCTTAGCCCTACAATGCAAGAGTTGAAAACGGATGTTCTCCTTGAGTTCCGTGGAAGAAGTTCTAGTTAGTGAGACTAGTAGGTCCTCTGTACACTCTGTAGAGCCCATGCAGTTATGTTACAACAGGAGTATGGAGACTGTATCAGAGCTGCTCAAGGATGAAGATGATGAACAATGGGGTGGGACTGTTGCAGACAAGGTTGCTCCATAATCGTGCTCTTCTGTTTGTCTCTCTTAACAAAAATGTGCAAAAAATTAGGTAAGAAATGCTAAGAAGGGCAAAGAGAAATTCACTTAGGCAACAAGGAACAAAGAGAAACACGAGGAGAAGAGCAAGCTAGACTTACAAAATCAGAATTGTGCGCTGTAGAGTGATTGCACGGGCTGAGGAGAGAGACTTGACGAGAGATTATAAACACTTCATGACAGCAGCAGTGAAGGAGGGAATTAGTCACACCCACAGAAGACAGTAAAGCAAAAAGAGAGAAGTGATGCTAAGGAAGGATTTGTTTTGCAGCTCTCTACCACCAGACGTGGACTCCCCAGGAGCAGGACAGCATGATGGAGTCCTTCTGCCAGAGATGCGAAGCGCGAATGGCCGGCATAGCCCAGCGGTGCTCCTGGCAGCAGTCCTTGCTGTAGCGGCGCTGGCAGCGTGCGTGGCTCAGTTACTGCCTGGGAGCCATCAGAGGCTCAGGGACAATCTCGCTGTAATTGCATTCTGCATCGCAGGGAGAGCTGCCTCTCTCCCAATAAACCTGTGGGCAGCTGGGGGGGAAAAGAGATAAAGGAGATTATCTGCCTCCAATTTAGGGAATACAGAGTTAGCAGACTTCTTGTATATACTCAGCAGGTAGGTTTATCCACTTTTTATTTAGTACTACACCATTTAAAACAGTGCAGTGGTGCTCCCCAGGACATACCCTGGCACTCTGCCCAGAGAAGACCAATCCGTCCATCACTTATCTGCGACACCACACGGGGATTTTGCCTTGGCCTGACTGGCCGTATCAGCCATAAACAAATCCAGCGGTAGCCTGAGCAATTCTTCTTTTCTCTTTCTCTTTGTGAAATGAATACGCCACAACATCCATATTGTAAATAAACGCCAAAATCCAGAGATTGTATCAGCACCATCTTCGGCACCTCATTCGAAAATCAGTTTGGCAATGTTATTAAAACTTTTTTTTTTTTTTGCAGCCAGAGACGCTTCCTACAAAAGCGTGGTAGTACCTGTAACCAACCTTTTGTTAGTGCCCTGCTAACACGCTGCGATGGCCGGCACCGTGAGATCTGGTCTTAGTGTGGATGGAGCTCACGTGCAATAAAACCAGAGCACAGAGTAACCATTAACACTCGCCACGAGGAACAGAGGGAAGGTCGGGGTGAAGCCCCCGCGGCCATACTCGCTCCTCCGGTGGAGAGCTGCCAGCTGAGCCGTGGAGCAAAGAGGGGCCTGTAAGTCACAGTAGGGCTGACACTACCCTGTGTCAGTGGTAAAGTGCTTCAATAAAGTCTTAGCATCTTCTGCAAATAAGTAAGTGTAAATATATGAGGTAAGGCACTCTCAGCTCCCCCCCACAGCATGGCTTTATTTACATTTATTGTATACATACAAAAGATGCAACTGAATTCAGCTGAGAAAAAATGGATGATGTTGCTGCAATGTGTTTATGAGTGGAATTAGTCAGCTACTTACTTGTAGGCAACAAACGTTTTAGTCTTTAAGCACAAATATTAGTGCTTTGGGTTTGATTTTGTTTGGAGGGGAGAAAAAAGCCACTCTCTGTTTTCTGATAAGCACCAAAATCACTAATTACTTTTGAAAATGGATCCCCTCTCTCTACATCTGTGACATTTAAATGATGTATACTAAATTCTGTATGTCAAACATTGCACGCATCTGTATCCTCAGAACGGGGTATCTTTGCCCCCAGAAAATGCAGAAGCCTTTGCATTCAACTGACGGGTGAGCGGCTCAGCCCCACGGCTCTTTGCAGGAGAGCAAAGACAGGCCTGCAAGCAAGACCATGGCCCCGGCTTTCTCAGCTCATACATTAATGGCAGTGCAGAGCTGCTCTTGGTTGTAACAAAAAATTTTGAAACTTCAGAGCAAAGGTTTATATCATATAATAAGTCCCAAGTGGTCTTAAGTGATGGTTTTCAGACATTGCTGCATCAGATACATCCTATTACCACGCAAGCACCCAGGTAAGGAAAACACACTTTTCATGCATTTCCTTGCTCTTTCTTCATCATTTCTAAGAGGTAAGTGGTGAATGTGTGCTCGCACTGTATTTAATGAGACTGGTCTTTGACTCGTCTTGCTTCACTGGAAGGTGCCTTCTCCACCCCCAAAAGCTCTAGGTGCGAGAGGTAACGAACCGTTTACCAACCTGCTACTAAAAGGTGTATTGATTTCCACTAGACAGTCCTATTCATACTCCTGATTGTATGTGGTTTTTCTCCTTTGAATTAGATTCTGGCCTGAAGCCATATGACAATAAGCAATGGAAAATGTTCCAAGAATAGATAGCTTACTGTTTCCCCTTTGTCAAACATTGCCACATGGGGAACAGACAAGTTGAAAGTATCAGCAAATTATGCAAAATGCTTGAATAAGAATTACAAAATGTGCCTGGATAATGATATATTTTTTGTTTGCAGTCTTATTCAACTGTAGAGCATTAAAATGAGCCTTCTGTGGTGCTTTCCATCTTAGGACGGGGGCTGTCTCGGCATGATAACGAGCCTGGCCCCACCGTGCTCCGCCGCAGGGGCCATGATCATCCTCACCCTGATCTAACCATCTCAGCTCTGGCTGAGGCCATGGAGCATAGCGAAAGAGGCTGGGGACTATTTTGGTTGGACCAAAGACAATGTGCAGTATGTTCTTTCGTTATTGTTATTGTTATTATTCTCAGTCATATGCTGGAGATCTGACAGCCAGATCTGATGTTATCTAGTCTGAACCGCTTGCACAAAGCACAGATGTCTTTCCTATCCTGGTATGAATGAATTTTAATCCCTGAGGGATTTTGGAATTGGCGCTACTGACATAAAAAAATAGGAGCATTCTTGGGACAGGTGCCATTACAATTAAGTAGACGATAAGTATTCAGAGGGATAGAGGAAGATTATCCACTCCTACAGATAGGGAATGGGACAAGGAGACTTTCATGTACATTTATGCCAGATGAGGGAAGTGAGCCTACAATTCCTAATCCCATGCTGCTGCTTTAAATATAGATTCATCCTTACCCTTCTTGGTAAATGTACAGTGTAAAATGGAATTCATGTGAAAATAAATGTGCAAGCATATGCGTACACACAGCCATACAGGAAATTCAGTTCTGTTCACCTCCAGATCAACCCCTTGGTGCCTGAACCGTGTCTTCTCCCTGTACTTCAAGAGCAACTTGAAAGGCCTGTGATAAATCATGAAGAGCCACACAAGTGCTCAGCGTTTATTTCTCTAACGCTGAAGCATTCATCTCCCAATGAATCAGCTGGCAATTACTGTTCCTCTGCCGCTCTACAAAGCACCAGGTGTCAATACACTCGAGTCGAGTGCACTAACGTGCAAAAAAAAGAGACCCTCTCCCACCAGCTTGAATGACCGCCTGCACTGGGAAGGCAGAGAGCTTGCAGGGTTTCCCGGGATGGGGAAGGTGTGTTTCGGGCTGCCCCTTATCTCCAGGAGCTGTTTCACCTTGAAGGAGCAGTTGTACCCCTTTCCGTCTTGCGCAGCACTTTTTGATGGCTATTCTGAGCAGAGACCACGCTCCTGATCCCTCCAAAGACAGAGAAGGCTGGTCCTCATTAGGAACAGTGGTCCTGTTGTTTGTTTTCTTTTCTCTTAACGACTCAGGAGGCTGCTGGCCTTTCCCTCTCTGTGCATTGCGCCTGTCAGGACCAGGCCCTGAACTACGAGCTCTTGCCAAAAGAGGCTTTCCTCTCGCCCTGAATCCCGCTCCTCCTTGAGCTGATGTCTCTTTCTGCCTGCATGTCGGTCAGGACACAGAGTAGTTATTTCCTGTGCAGGAGGCCCTAGTGGCAGCTCGGTAGTTCTGTATACCTCCGTTTTGGTTTTTTGTTATCTCTGATTTTCTGAGCTGTATCTTCCAAGGTTAGGATTTCAATACAAACATGGCTAAAAGAATCTGCTGTCACTGACTAACTGTACCAGTTCATCTAATACAAGGCACCACCCTCCCTTACAGTCCCTGCCTTGTTCTATTGATGACCCCCCCTTTTTGTGGGTAATGGGGGAAAATGAGTGTACAAATGGCGCCAGAACAGAGCAACCGTTTTGCATTTCACATATATCACACAGCTTTATTTTTCTCTCACTTTTCAGCTGTTATCACAGCATTTATGGAGGAAAGGAAATGTGTGGATGATTTGTGGAGGAACAGAATGTGCCTTGAATAGATATGTGGGTTTCCAATGACTTGGGAGCTGTCAAGACAAGTATTAAATGCTGCACGTGAAGTTGTGTAGGGCAGTCAGCTGTAACTATTACCACTTGGGTAGGGGCTAGGAGAGCTTTATACACTGCCAAGGCTCTTTGACCTTTGCATTTTAAGAAAACGTATACGAGGCATTATGACTTTGGTTTATTTGGAATAAGCAGCCTGACACCATAGGCAGAATGGTGTAGGGAAGGAAAAATGCCAAGTCTGAGCATTCAAAGCACAGGGTTTGCAATGCCATTCAGTTAATTAGCGTGTCTCAGCTCCGGGGAAATCTCCCTCCACCGCAGTCAGCGTTTCTGACCCACATATGCCAACTCATGGACTTTCTGCAGGGATATTCAAGAAGATGGTGAAGAAGTGGATGAATGAACTTGAGAAATGTGAGACACCACTTTTTGGCCATAACGCAGCCTCTTGCTTTCCAAAATGTTTGATGGACTATGAGAAAGGCACAGTTCAACCCGGTGGGGAAAAACTACGCAAATGATTTGTAATGAACGATGACTTACTTGAGTTGTTTAGTCTCTTCTCCCTTGACTGTTTATTTTCATGTATGCTTTCATTTCATTTGTTTTTAGTCATCAAACAATATTCATAGCTTTCTTCTTTAAATTCTTTTTGGGACACTAACAACTCCCTGCAAGACAAGTTCTCTTCCTGAGACTGTTCAAAAAAGCCGCGGCTGCACCAGTGTGGTGCTTCTGACACAAACGCTTTGTGAATAAATCCAAAGGTTCTTGTTGGCAAACAGTTGGGCACACAGCTCTGACAGTCCCATTCACAGCCCTCCATGGCAGGGTGACTGTCCCGTGTCAGTGTTCAGAGGAAACAAGCCCCAGCGAGACAAAACCAGGCCAAGGCAAGTTAATTTAAATGAATATTCAAGAGGCTTTTTTTGGCAGTAACAGTCCATCTTTAATCAAAGGTGAAAGGCTAATTGAAGACAATTAGCTTCAAAAAGCATTGGTTCGCACTGATCTTGCTGCTGCCTTGCTTATCCCCCAGCACCCCTGCATGCACCATTCCCTTGCTGTCATCAGTTTTGTACAGAAGAGCAGCCACACTAGTCGGAATAAAAGTCCACTTAACGCTGTAACCCTTCCAGCAACTTAGACCCGGAGTTCGGAGAAAGCGCATAACAAACAGAAGAAGCAGAAGCTCACAAGAGTGAGCTTTCTGACTTGTCAGCTTTTAGCTTCATATAATTTAAACTGCAGTTTAAATTATGGTCTTCCAGTGCTGGAGGTTGAAGGCAAATCGTTGTGCTTAGTTGACATTGGTATTCCCACAGTTAATACAGCTTGTATCTTTAAAACCATTTCTGATCAGAATGGTGTCACTCAGTTTTGAAGTTTAATTATTGTAGAGCATTCATGCGTTTTTCTCGTCACTGTGGTATAGAATCAAATGGCTATTTAGGTCTGAAGGGACATAGAATCATAGAATCATAGAATCATAGGGTTGGAAGGGACCTCTGGAGATCATCTAGTCCAACCCCCCTGCCAGAGCAGGGTCACCTAGAGCAGGTTACACAGGAACACGTCCAGGTGGGTTTTGAATGTCTCCAGAGATGGAGACTCCACCACCTCTCTGGGCAGCCTGTTCCAGTGCTCTGCCACCCTCAGGGTAAAGAAGTTCCTCCTCATGTTTAGGTGGAACTTCCTATGTTCCAGTTTGTGCCCATTGCCTCTTGTCCTGTCCCCGGGCACCACTGAAAAGAGCCTCGCCCCATCGTCCTGACACCCACCCTTTAAGTATTTATAAGCGTTGATAAGGTCACCCCTCAGACGTCTTTTTTCCAGACTGAAGAGACCCAAATCCCTCAGCCTTTCCTCATAAGAGAGGTGTTCCAGTCCCCTAATCATCCTCGTAGCCCTCCGCTGCACCCTTTCCAGCAGTTCCCTGTCCCTCTTGAACCGGGGAGCCCAGAACTGGACACAGTACTCCAGGTGCGGTCTCACCAAGGCAGAGTAGAGGGGGAGGATGACCTCCCTTGACCTGCTGGCCACGCTCCTCTTGATGCACCCCAGGATGCCATTGGCCTTCTTGGCCACAAGGGCACATTGCTGACTCATGGTCATCCTGTTGTCCACCAGGACTCCCAGGTCTCTTTCCACAGAGCTGCTCTCCAGCAGGTCAGCACCCAACCTGTACTGGTGCATGGGGTTGTTCCTCCCCAGGTGCAGCACCCTACACTTGCCCTTGTTGAACTTCATAAGGTTTCTCTCTGCCCAGATCTCCAACCTGTCCAGGTCTCTCTGTATGGCGGCACAGCCTTCCGGTGTGTCAGCCACCCCACCCAGCTTGGTGTCATCAGCAAACTTGCTGAGGGTGCACTCTATCCCCTCATCCAGGTCATTGATGAATATGTTGAACAGGACTGGACCCAGTACTGACCCCTGGGGAACACCACTCGTCACTGGTCTCCAACTAGACTCTGTGCCCCTAATCACAACCCTCTGAGCTCTATCTTTCAACCAGTTTTCTATCCACCCCACTGTCCATTCATCTAACCCACACTTCCTAAGCTTCCCTATGAGGATGCTGTGGGAGACCGTGTCAAACGCCTTGCTTAAGTCAAGGTAGACCACATCTACCGCCCTCCCCTCATCTATCCATCTAGTCATGCCATCGTAGAAGGCTATCAGGTTAGTCAGACATGATTTCCCCCTGGTGAATCCATGCTGAGTACTTCTGATAGCTTTCCTTTCCTCCACGCGCCTTGAGATGACACCCAGAACGAGCTGTTCCATCATCTTTCCAGGGATGGAGGTGAGGCTGACCGGCCTGTAGTTCCCCGGCTCCTCCTTCTTGCCTTTCTTGAAGACTGGAGTGACATTGGCTTTCCTCCAGTCCGCAGGCACCTCGCCTGTTCTCCAGGACTTTTCAAAGATGATGGAGAGCGGCCCAGCAATGACTTCCGCCAGCTCCCTCAGCACTCTCGGGTGCATCCCATCAGGGCCCATGGACTTGTGAATATCTAGATGATCTAATTGGTCCCTCACTCGCTCCTCCTCAACCCAAGGGAAGTCGTCTTCTTTCCCTGTTACTTTATTCAATGCCTGGGACTCCTGAGGGCTGGGCCGAGCAGAAAAGACCGAAGCAAAGAAGGCATTCAGTAACTCTGCCTTCTCCACATCCTCCGTCACCATGACTCCTGCCTCATTCAGCAGTGGGCCTACAACTTCCCTGGTCTTCCTTTTGCTTCCAATATACTTGTAGAAGCTCTTTTTGTTTTGCTTGATGTCCCTAGCCAGGTCTAATTCCAAGGCAGCCTTGGCTTTCCTTGTTTCATCCCTGCACGCTCTGGTGGCATTCTTGTAATCCTCCCAAGGGGTCAGTCCCTTCTTCCACTTATTATAAACTTCCTTCTTCCACTTGAGCTTTTTCTGAAGCTCCCTGCTCAACCATGCAGGTCTCCTGCGTCCCTTGGCCGATTTCTTTCTCTTAGGGATGCATCGATCCTGAGCTTGGAGGAAGTGGTCTTTGAATATCAACCAGCTTTCTTGAGCCCCTTTGCCTTCCAGAGCCCTAACCCACGGGATCTCTCCAAGCAGTTTCTTAAAGAGGTCGAAGTTAGCCCTCCTGAAATCCAAGGTTGTAATTTTACTTCTTGTTGTTGTTTTGTGGATAGTACCCATGATCCTGAACTCAATCATTTCATGATCACTACAACCTAGGGTGCCCCCAACCTTAATGTCCTCTACCAATCCCTCTGTGTTTGTCAGTACCAGGTCCAGGAGTGCTCCTCTCCTTGTTGGCTCCTGTACCACCTGTGTCAAAAAGTTGTCATCAATGCACTGGAGGAGCCTCCTGGACTGTGCATGCCTGGCTGTGTGGTCTTCCCAGCAGATATCGGGGTGATTGAAGTCCCCCATGAGAACCAGGGCCTGCGCTTGCGAGGCTACCTTCAGTTGTCTGTAGAAAGCCTCATCAGTCTCCCCATCCTGATCAGGTGGCCTGTAATAAACACCCACAACAGTGTCCCTCATATTTGCCTGTCCCTTAATCCTCACCCATAAGCTCTCGACCCGCTCTTCATCCGCCCCTAGTGAGAGCTCGATGCATTCCAAATGCTCTCTCACATAGAGTGCAATTCTAACATGTGGAGATTGTCTAGTCCAATTCCCCACTGAAAGCAGGGCCAGCTTGGACCAGGGTGCTTGGGGCTGGCTGGCTCCAGACAAGCTTTGAATAGCTCCTGGGGTGGGGATTCCTTCCAGGGTTTCCCACAGGTGGGTGAGGTATGGCTTTCCTCTGTGAAAACCATGGTGGGTCCTCCCTTCTGTACCATTTGTATCTAACGGCATGGGCGACAGAAATGCCAGTTTGTGGTTTCTCAGATCACCCCTTGAGTTCTGGTTTTGAAAATGGTGCCATGGTTCCCATGCTCAGGTCTTCTGGCATCAAGACCAATTTAAGCAGCAGGTTATAACCCCAAATCAGTAGTTCAACAGTATCGTATTTACACTCCTCTTAAGGTGTGGGTGAAGGCTAGTCCCAGTGATTTGTAACTCCTCATTGCATCAAATGTTCCAAAAGTTCCCCTACCTTTGTATCTGAGAGGGTTTGACTCAGCCCCTGTATAAAATAACTCTGCTGTAGAAACCTCCCTGAGCTCCTCTGCAATAAACACCGATGCGAATCATTCCCTTTGTTTCCTTCCATTGTTTCTCCCCTGAAGTGCTCCTCTGACACCTTTGTCATCTGTTGGACCCATCAGCTCTCCAGCCAGCTGATGAGCTCTGACAGACGAAGTCTGTGAGTGCTTTGGAGACAGAACTGGTTTTTCACCAGGGATCTGATCAGTATCCAGCATAAGGGATCTCAGCTCTGGTTTAGGCTCCTGATGATTACTGCTGTTAGCCAGACGCTATTATTTGAATCTAGATTTTGGATTTGTTTTGTTAAAAATAACAGTAAAGCATCCCAGGTCTGCTCTGCAGATGTCGTATTCATACACAGTGGGACATCTGGCTTTTTCAGGGCTGCGTCCCTCCAAAAAATGTTTCTCAGTGGTAACTGCCACAGGGAAGTGGCTGTGGCTTGTCCCGCACAGGTATCATTTTCTTTTGTGTGGAACCAATTGGAAGCAATAGATCTGCAAACACGAAGAGCTTTTTGTGTAGCTCTCTGAATGAGCCCATGCGTTAGAGGAATGCGATGACAATAAACTTGTTATTATCTGCCTACGCAGTCCCAGCCCTGCCCTCCGCACAGCAGAGCTCAGATCCGCGTCCCTTTGGCACAAATGACAACCGAGCAGTGGATATGGTGCCAGATCCAGCAACGGCACAGGGTGTTCGAGGCAAAACGATGGCATCCGCACGCTGTGCCCGGCGAGTGCGTGGTGCCGGCTGTGTTGGAAAGAGCTCCTCTTGCTGCAAACGCTGCAGAAAGGGTTTCGGGGTCACTGGATCAGCTTTACCTGTCAAAAAATCACCACGGACTGCACTGGAAGTGACACCATAATTTTCACAACTTCAGACGCAACCTAATAAATTAGCGGTGGGTGTTACTACACAGACTTGCAATGAGGGACCTTCTGGAAATACATCAGAGACAAAAACGGACAGAGTAACAGAGCAGTCCGTCAAGAACAGAAATTGTTGCCCTCCTTCACCTAATAAACAACAAAACCACCGCAGTTCAGATTCATGGATGAATCCATTTTAAACTTATTTCAAGAAAGGAAGTTGCATCTGACAGTTTAAGAGCTAATCTGACCTTGTGCACGACGACCTAGCAATGAAGGTTAAAAAAAGACAGGAAATATGTGATAACACAGGCAAGGGAATTCTGAAATCTCATAGATTTTGCAAGACCACAGAGGGATCAAAATAATAATTATTCCATAACCTGACAGGAAAATAAACAGCCTTTTTTCACATCTTGACAAGAAAGTAAATAGATAATTTATGAAATAAAGTGTTTGGAAAAGCAGATCTAGACCTCTGTCACACCGTAATCAAGGTGTTTATCACAGTATTAAAGCATGCCTACGCAGTAAGCTCATTATCATTAGGTTACACTGGGTAAAGCAACGTGCACGTCCATAGCATAGTGAATGAGGAGAGGCACTGCCAGGTTTCTGAACAGTGAATTCCATGCGGTGCCACCAGAAGACCTCCATCAACATCAGATGTATTAGAGGGATGCACATGAACACCAGAGAACTGGGAAAGAATCAGAGAATGGGGATAATTGCTGCCTTTTTTGTGAGGCAGATTGCATTTCAGAAAGAGTACAGAGAAAAAGGAGACCTATTTAGATAAGACTAATAATACTTTTCCTGAATTTTGAGCTGGCATGCAAGTATGCACCATGTCCCATAGATCATAGCCATTTTTGTTATTAATAATGCATTCCAAATTTGTTTGGTAAGGACTTTACTGAGCTTGTGTATACATAAAAGACTAACTAGATACCAGGAATAGATTGTCCTAGGGATGAGATGTCCAACTGTGCAAAAATAATTAGTCTAGGGCACGAAACCTGGTTTCTGTCAGCTTGATGGATGTTACATGACCAGGGTGTTGGAGCCGCTCCACACTATTCATCAGTGCTGGGCAACGTAGCACATTTTTACATTTCAGCTTTTGGATTGTTTCCTCATGTGCAGTGACACTGGGGGAATACAGAAAGACCCATTTGGGTTGTCCTGTAACTGATCGGAACACGAGAAGAAATTAAATGTGCTGTACTAGAATGGGATCATCAAAGTGCACCCGTTAACTGGATAACTACCTTCAAAAGACAGTCAGCCCTGCGTGGCTTAATTTTTCATGAGGACTCTCTAATTTAAGTACAGGTCTTGGACGATTGTCCCTAAGTGCTGGAGAGAAACATATCTTACATTTTCATGCATGAAATATACCTTGGCAGGGCAGCCCAAATTAGCAGAAATATTAATTTCCCTGCCTCCAAAGGCAGAGTGGCTGAGGTAGATGGAAAGCTGAGATCATCACTATGGGTAAGATCAGGCAAGGCGACCTGTCACCTGATGGCCACCTCTAGCCCACTCCGTCCAGCTCAGGCAGTGCCTGCCCTTCCTTCCCCCCACTCCCACATCACCGCACTTTGGATCGCAGTCCAGAAGTGATGAGTTGGTAACACGGAGGCAGGTGTGGATGCTCTGAAAGCTGTAGCTGCAAAACTGCGCCGAGATGGCTCGGGGCCCAGAGCTGTTTTCTCCCAAGCTGAAGTGCAGAGAAATCTGACAGCCCTCCCAGTGACTGAGAACTTCAGTATATGAGAAAGGACTTGGAAAAGCTGCCCTAAAAAAGTCTGGTTTGTCTTTCCTGGAGCTGACAGGAACTTCACATAAACGGGGTGAGCCAAACTATACAGCAAGGTATAGCGTAAGCACCCCTGAGGACAGTGGCTCATTCAGTAGGTGCGTGACAAGTGACCTCCTCCCTGAGGAGTTAACCTCGGTGGATCACCAGAGCTGCTGGTTGCACCGAGTCTGTGGTAGCCACTGGTGGCCCCGGAAGGCTTTGGGTGAAGCAGGAGGAGGAAAGAGGCTCTGGACTTGCAGCAAAACTCAGGGTGACTCAGGAGGCCACGGCTGTATCAGCTCCACCTTATGCTTGTGATTGCAGGGTCACTTGCAGCTACGTCATTAAGGAATTCATTTTTTCCCTCCTGCGTGTTTCAGAGACATTACAAAAATGGGATGAGAGTATGAGATATCAGGCACAGAGATCTGCAAATGAGCATGGTGCCAGGTATAGAGCAGAGGTTGGCCCGGGGGGGCCGTCTGACCTGTGTAACTCTGGTGTTAGGTTATCAGCGTTAAGTAGAGACAGCTCCTGCAGAGACCTGTCTGAGAAAGTTCAACCCACAAAATGCCAAATTTCCACCTTCCCACTGGGGCCTGTTGCAAAACAGATGAAAGGCAAGGTTCAATGATCTGATTGCGTTAAAAATTATTCCTATCTAGCCCCCAAAAGACAAGAAAAAACACCCGCAAGGCCAGCCTGGTTCCCCTGGTTCTGTGTGAGCGAAAATGCTCATCACCATGGCTGGACTTTGTAATAGAAATCACCATTAAAATTAACGTGGAGAAGGAATTGCTGGTTGTCATCACTGTCGAAGACGGACAACGGCTAAAGCTATTACTCGTATCAAATACCATCAGTGGTTAATAGTGGGGTTTTTTCTGACTGAGATGATGACTGCAATATTTAACTAGACTTCAGCTAATTGAACAGCGCACATTGTACATAGCCTGCATGAAGCTTAAAAGCTTTCAGAGACAAAAATGTAATTATATTGGCATCTATGTTTGGATTAATTACCTTATCATTACTTAATATTAGCCACGGGGCTTGAAATACATAAAATCCTGTATTAGTACCAAGAAATAGCATCATCTTGTGACTGAGTCTGTACTGTAACGTATGCGTGTTTTCACTGAGGTGCCACGTAGATGCTGGACCAGATTTATTGCTGGCATCAAGATGTATTAATGAGAGTTTTGTTCACTTGCAGCAAAGAGTATTCTGGCTCGCAGAAATACGTACACGAAACAGAAACAACAAGGGCAATTAACCATGAGCAGACAGTCAAGGGAGAAAAGGGGGTTTTATTCAGTTACTCAGAAGAAATGTGGTTGCTTTTCTAAAAACTCTCTTTTATTTAAGCAGGAGTTATTGCACTCACAACTGTCATAAATGAATGAAAGTCTGTGACCTCTTATGGTTTAAGAAGTCAAAGTAGGCATAAATTTAGAGATCCTAAAATCAGCTAAATTTTAATACCTCTGGTTTAGAGGTCACATCTGTGATTTGATGCAGTCTCCCTTGGTTTTTCACATTCCACTCGTCTCTCACCTGCCCAACGGGATGGGTCTCTGTTAGGAGCTGCTGAAATCCAGCTGGTTTCTTCACTGTAAGGGCAGGGTGGGAGCAGCACTCGGTGCCTCTGGCAGAGACCCCGGAGCGATGGGGCAGGAGGCAGGACTGTGCCTCTATCTAAAGTTCAGCCCCCCATGCTGACAGCAGGGCTGGTGGCACCACCAGTTCAATGCTGTGGCGGGGGGAAGATGCTCCACAGACATGTTGCCATGCCCAGAAATGAGTGTATGGAGTCCATAGGGAACATTGTAGCTCTGGCTGCCTCTGGACCTCAGCAACAAGTCAGAGGAGGATGCAAACAACCTGTAGCAAGCTGTTGTAAAATAACTGGCCCCAAGTGAATATTTCGCCCTTACTCTATTAGTGTGTAGCTTATGTCCTGGAACATGACAGCTTATATCACTTCCAAATTCTTACAGCTTTCCCGCTGCGATTTTAGCCTTTGCCATAGGATTTGAGAGTATTCTCCTCTGAACAGCATGCACTCCCTCCTTCAGTCCTGCTGAGCTCCCGACTTAAGTACCAGTGAGTGAAAACACCATTTTTTTCCCTAGGTTTTGCATTTACCTATCAGCTTCACTGAATGTCGTCTTATTTTTCTACTAGGAGAAAGTATTGAGGATTTACTGTTTCTAGCCTGTTCATATTTTATGCAGTTACAGCATGTCCTTCTTACTCATTTTCTTTGTAAACTAGGCAGTTTCTGTCTTTTCAATCTGTCTTCCTATGAAAGTTTTCCCATGCCTCTAACCAATTTTTTCATTGTGCTCTATACTCATTATATTACTCTACATCACGGCAGAAAACAGCTTTATCCTAGTTAAGGCTGAAAGTACTTTTCTGATTCATAACTGAGTTTTTCAAGGGCTCAGAAATACACACATTTACTTACGCAGCCCACAAATCTGTTGCGAATCACAGAGGCACAGGACAGTGCTGGAGGTCCAAATGTACAGTCATTAGAGGCAGGGGTCGTAATATCTAGCCCCTCTCTGATTTTTTTTTTCCTTTTTCCTAGTTAAAGAGTCTTATTTCTTGTCCTCCAAAAATACCAGGAATTCATCATCTACTCTAGGCAATTTTTCCCTGGGAGCGTGGCCCTGGAAGGATGCACCCTGGGTTTCTGAGGCTGACAAGGACCTGGATGCCGCTGCGTGGGAGGGAAAAGGCACTGCTGAGATGCGGGGCCATGGCGCAGGAGGAAGGACCACGTTTTCCCCGTATGGACTTCTCAGTCCTCTTGTGCTTCACAGAGAAGACCAGGTGTTGAGGTGGCACAGGCTGGTTCCTCTTCTGGACCCCAGTGACATGCCACGGCCCCCTGCCCAGGACACCTTGCGGCCATCAACTGCCCACGGGGCTGCCCGCAGCAGTGCTCCCTCTTCTCCTCCGGGCACATCGGGAAGGAGAGGAGGTCTGCTCCCACCCTCCGTTTTCCCAGCGCTAGGGATTTTAGATGGCTCATTGGACTGTATGAACTTGATGTAAAAAAATGCACAGATCCTCTCTGCTTAGAGCAGGGGGGAACTGCTTGCCACTGCACATCTCGGCACCCCTGGCTTGGCAGGGGGCTGTGATGTGATGCTTGTTTGGGCCATGAAGTCATTCACACCGGCAGAGGTGCTAGCAAAGCCAGTGGCAGCAGGTTGGCTTGGGGGGCTGCATCCACCTCCCATTTCCAGCACAGAGAGCAGGGGAGGGTATACTGGCACAGCCACCAAGATGCCAGTCTGTCTCTGTAGACTTCTTGAGGCTTTTTACCCCTTTGCTAACCAATCTATTAAAAAAAAACCACATTTCGCTAGCTTTGTTGGAAGTGCAGAACTGGAATTCAGAGCTGCCTTCATCAGATGCTGGTGTGAAAATGCGGAATTTATGAGATGTCAGAGTAGGAGTGAGGGGATGCTGGGAATATCTGTGGTTTATACTAATCTCCATAAAATGAAGTCAGTCTGGCAAGTCAGAAAAGAAGACGTCTAAGTCTTCCCCTCTTTTTTCTATGTTAGAGCAGAAAAATTCTCCTTACTCCAGTTTGAGATTATTTAAGTATTTTCTGCGGTGTGAGCTTTCTGCTCAAGTTTTAACAAAGGACATTCCTTAATAGCTAGCCTTTCTTGCTTATAACACATATACCACTTGAAGGGGAACTATTTATCGATTATTTTTTTTCTCTGAGCAGCAGGAGAAAGAATGGTGAATTCTCCCTCTCTCTCCTTCTCCCTACTTCCAGCCATGGTAATGACAAACCCTGAGGTATTAGGAGACTCATTAAGACCAACTCTGCTAACGTTAGTGTTTGTTTTCCCACTTAGAGTGAAAGGCTTTCATTTAGAAATAATTTCATATAACGGTGCTGAATAAAGAGAACTTCTCACATCTGCCCTTTGCAGGAATGGTTTCTTTGTGCTGAGATGCTTCAGTGTGTACTTTCTCGGAAAATCTTTTTTTTTTTTTTTTCCAGAGCAAAAGCTTAGCTTAGATCATCTGGTGGAGTAAGAGAGCGTCTGGGGGACAATCGCAGGCAGTAGCAGCCCTAGACTTTTTAGACGATGGGGAATTTACCAGGAAAAGTTGTAGGAGATGTGCATGTGTCTGCACGTGCGCACATGCATGTAACGCAGTGGAGGTCTAAGAGAACAACAATGTACAAAACATGGCCATTCGAGGTTATTAATTAACATGGTAATAGAAACAAGGTGAGGATACTTTCTTCTACGCGTCCCTTTTCACACTCAGCCCAGGTTGCTACATGCCTGTCTCCACAAGCTTGGAGATTACCAGCAAAATTCCCATGGAGAGCTACTGTGTAGGAGCACAAATGCATGAGAACTCAGCAGTATGAACTTATTGTCTGTTACTACAAGTTTCAAGGAGCTTTTATAGTTACCTTAGTTGCACAAGACAAGTAGACCTCCCCTAGGTTATGCCACTTCTGTCACTGTTAAGAAAGAACAACAAAGAAAAGTTTTGAGCAAGTTTATAAATTTCTTCCAGGTTTCGCCCAGCACGCCAAGGAAGGTGCTCTCTGATCATAGGTGTTTTGCCACTGAAGTGGGGATTTCTGCTGTTGTTTGTTGTGGCTGGGGTTTTGCTGACAATCTTGTCTAACTTGGTGTGCTTCTGGGGCCAAGAACACGTCCTTTGTCACAGCTGTCTCTGTCACAGGAGCTGTGCTTCAGGAAACCTGAAGTAGGGTGACCTATTTTGGAGTGTATGGATCTGCACTACAACTCCAAAGGTCTGGCTTCTATGCCTAGCTGCAGTACTGCCTGGCTATGTGATGGTCACCAAATTATTTCGTCTTCTCTCCTCTATTTTATGCAGTTAGACTGCAAGCCATTTATCTCAAGACCTGCCATTTCCTGCCCTTGCACAGAATATCTTGAACACCTTCAGGAAAAATGATAATCAAGAAGAAAACAACCCAAAGAAGAGAGACAATTCCTCCCCAGCGACACAGAAGCTGGGTGGTGAAATTGTAAGAAGAGGTCCTGGATATAGTCAATTCTCTTACAGGCAGTTGCTGGCTTCACTTCAGTGTTGATGCCTTTCATCCCTGAGGCTTAGAAATTATTTTTCCCTTCCTGTGGGAGTTACTTGTAACCTGTCCCCCTTCACATGAAAAGCTGATGTGGCTCCAGGCTTGGACAGAAAGGTTGTGGACCTGTGTCCCTTTCCAGCTGTGCCCACGCACGACAGGCGATTCTCTCCCCTTTGCTCCAGATGACAACCTTTCCCATTCTTCTCCTCCAGCATCTGCTGCCTATTTTGATCAAACCGAGCCTGCCTCTTCCTTTTCCTTTAATTGTGTTGAAGAAACGAAAAGCATTTGGCTGGGAAATGTTTCCTCAGAAAGGCAAAAATATGTTCCATAAGAAATACCAAGCTTTCAGCTTCCTGCACAAAGCAGGACAAGATCCTTTCCTCTTCTCCCGTCTGTCCCTTTAGATGTGATTTGAGGCACTGCAAACGATTAATCAAAAAGGGAACCCCTTGACTATTGTCTCCCCTAGGGACCAATTTGCAACACGAATTTGAGAAAAGATTGTTTTATACGGCACGTATGTCTAGTGCCATGGGTCATGACTAGATTTGACAAATTCTCCTCTCCTCTGCACTTTACACCTTCAAATAAATTTTATCTTAAGATTTTCCACAAACAACAAACTAATGCTTGGGAAGGTAATTCAAGTTGTCTCCTTTGGACATTTTCATGTTTCTTTACTGTCACTGGAACTGTGACCACATGAAGATCAAGAAAGAATGTCTTGATGTCTTGTGTGAGTGCCTCCCAATGTTGTTTTTTTTTAAACTTGTTTGGTTTTGAGATTATTTTGCTGGTGGACTTAGATCATAATATTGCTATTGTGGGCCTGGATGACTAATTAGCCTAGAATTAGAAGATGGAGTTTTTGCCATCAAGGTCATTGGCTTCACTCCAGTCCAGGCTCTACATTGTCTTTCTTTGCTGCAAGGGACCTCACTGGATGGTCTACGTTGGTGGGGACCTTGGAAGGTTGTCTGAGCTGGCGTCCCTGTGAAAGTACAGCTATCTTCACAGTCAGATCAGGCTGCTCAGGGCTGTATCCAGCTGTGCTTTGAGTATCTCCAAGGGTGGAGATACTGCAGCCTCTCTGCACACCCCTTCCAGTGCATGACCACTTTTACGGAGAAGCATGTTTTTCCTTACATGCAGCCAAAATATCACTTTTTGCAACTTGTCTTCTTTGCCTCTTATCCTCTCCCTACCCTGAAAGGAGCCTGGCTCTGTCTTGCCTCATGAGGTAGCTGAAGTCAGCAGTGAGAAACCCCCTCAGCCTTCTCATCCCGAGGCTGAAGAAACCCAGCTCCCTCAGCCTTTCCTTGTGCATCATGCACGGCAGCCTGCCAGTGCCACTCCGATGGATCTGCTTCAGCTTAACCACACGTTGTCTTCTGTGATTTGGGAAGAGCTGTTCACACAACACCTGATCTGGAAGCTCAGCTGGCAAAACATGACAGGAGAAGGATGCACGATGCGATTCTGCCCCTCCGGGTCTCTTTTCCTAATTTGCAATGGTAAGAGAGTACCCATGACCCATGGATATCTGGGCCAGTATTTGAGAATTGTTGTTTGGAGCATCTGAGATGTGTTCAAAGACCTGTGTTTATCCTCTGCTATTTACCTAAAAGCTGGATATTACCTCCCGCTGGAAGTGTGGTGTCAGGACAATAACAAATCTGCCCTGTTTCAGGGATGACACAAGGCTACATTATTTTTGACAGTGCTAGAAGGTGGAGAACAGCTGGGTATGAGTAAAATCTGCAGAGAAAATGTGTGAGAAGAAACTTGCAATACTTTTGTCTGATCTTTGTGCTCCTGAACATCTTTGACTGAAGAGCTATTCCTCAGTGCTCGGATTACTGTCCAGAAAATGTCTCCGTCGTGCTGTCAGTGTAGCCATCCAGGCAATGGCAGCGATACCTGACAGACGGTGGGATCTGCTGGGAAATCAGTTTTCCACATGCAAAAGGGAGCAAACAGAAGAGTGTGGCAAGGCTCACTGACATGGAAACTAGACGAAGAAGAAAAACGAGGAGGAAAGGCTAACCTGCCTATGAACCCAGAGCTGTAGGAGAAGCGCCAGAGGAGGAGCACAGCCAGAATGAGCAAGGAGTCTCTGTCTTCCCTGCTGCCATTGGGTGGCTTGAGAAAGTCCTGGTGGTGGGAGTTGGGGGCTTCAGGTGCTCAAGCTGTTACGTCCATGGTCAGTGCAATGGTAGTTAGGGGCAGGCACAAGGGGAGGAAGGGAGTGCTCTCCTGCCCCGGCTGACAGCGACGCTCCCAGGGGACAGGCAGAGGCCCTGCCACCAAGGGCACATCCAAGGAGAGGCATAGTCCCTGAGGGCTCTTCCAACCCACTGGTGACCCACTGTACTTGATAGACCTGCTAGGTTAGGTGTGCCCTCCCCAAAACCATCATGGGGAAAAGGAGAAAAGCAGCAAAGTTTCTCTCTGGTGTATGACACAGTCGAGGTGGAAATGAAGCATGTAGTTCTGTCTGTGCTGTCCCGTGTCTCCGTGCCCTCGGAGACAGTGCTTATCAAAAGGATGTTACTTGCCTTTCCCTGTCGTACGTAACCTTTGGGCTATATTTTGCCTCGAATTCAGTGATATAATGTATGAATCGCCTCGCTAGCACAGCCCGCTTCCCCTGATGCATCTGAGGATTTCCTGCTGGCTGGGGTTGCATTTCCCTGTTTTGTTTGTGCTATATATACGCGCACTTTTACGGCGTAGGGTTATTTCAGGCAGAGTAAGACATCTGCTCTGTAGGACGGCACTTGTAGTTGTCATTTGAGAAGGCTGTTGTGGGTCTTCATTAGGGCTCATGAAGTACTCTAAAGCCAGACGGCACTAAATGCGGCTTATCAGTTAATGTTACTCCTGGATCTTCCCCTCCTTTTTCCAGATTGGCCCTTGCCTTCTGCTCACACAGATTCTGCATAAACTGTATTTCCATCTCTTTGGCTTTGTGGATGAGTATCAGATTCCCTTTCCTGTGCTGAGTTACAGCAGCCCTCCGCTTAGCCTGCACCCACATCCTACCTCCACAAGCTGGCCAAATAAAAGAGGTTTTTTGATTCGTCGTCACTCTCACAGATATTTTAAAATTTTGCATCAAGACAAACCCCTGCAATTTCCAAACATTTTCAGCAAATCCAGAAAGTCCCTCCACAAATGTTGCTTCTCATACATAGAAATGTTATGACAACATCAAATAAGAATATATCTGATGTTTCCCAGATCAAGAAATTGAGCGATGGCCAATTTGGCTTCTCTATTTCCTCTACAATTTCCAGGCAAAGGAGACAGAGGGGAGTGAGGGCCTGGAGATGCTGTTTGCTCATTGTGAGATGTGGTTTTTCGCCGTTAGTTGATAGCTAATTAAGTTAGCTCTCCGCTTCTTCCCTGGGAACTACCCTGGGAGGCGCTGAGAAAGCTCATATGTTCCAGCGATCCAGACAGCCCCGCTAGCAAGAAATTTATCTCCCAGCAAGACTATTCAAGTCAAACAAAAATTACCATGCAAACTGGACAAACTCCAGGTTTGCACTGCGCGATGGATCGACAGACCATGAAAAGCAGAGCACTCCGCTTTGGGAGAGCAGCACCAAACCCCGGTGCTAGGGAGGGGGAAGAGGCAGAGCTCCGTCGGTGCCGTGAGTCAGTCGTGGTGGCGGAGGATGCACTCAGCTGTCTCCCTGTGAGTTCAGAGCTGGAGCCGCAGCACAGCAACCCTTCCCAGCACATCCCGCTGGCTCCCAAACAGGCACAGGGCGCACTGGTGCGTATTATCTCCATGGCACCTATTCCAACACAGGCCTGCTTTTCTGAGAGTCACCTTCGCCTACTGCTGTGACATGAGGGCTGTGAGGGTGACACGGCCGTCTGCCCCTTTCCTTTTTCTCCCACAAATATGCTTTATTTAAAGCATCTCCCACACATGTGTTTGTTTAAACCGTTCTTGTATTAGCGATCACTTACTTACAACGCACACTTGCCTTACTGGAACTCGAAGAAATGTTAACCACTGCTTCTGCTATTGGGTTGTGGAGGGGTGATAGTTTTAATACAGGCTTTTAAAAACTATTGTCCCCTTGAAAAGCACCACATACCTCCCCCCACCCGCCCTGGGCTCTCTCACAGAAAACCAGAGCTAGGCCAGCTGACAGAAAGCGTGAGAAATCTCAGCGCTCAGTGAAGCTGTGAGCGCAAACCCCGCACAAACAGGAACCAAACGCTGCACCTAACCACAGCGATGCCAGAGGAGGAGAGTGGCAGATAAACTGTTGCGTGCCTCCCTCTGACAATTCATCCAGGCTCATATCACCTTCCAAATCCGACCCAAAGAAAGCACATTGCTGATGGCAGGATATTAGTTCTGTGGATATGCACATTATGAATTGGCCATATGTGGTGTGAAACCACCTGCCATTTCTTGCTCTGGGAATGAAATCATTAAAAAAAAAGGGGTGGAGGAAGAGGAAAAGAGTCTTTCCTGCAAAGATAGCCTTGCCTCTCTGCACGCACCAGATGCATATATCCCGCAAAGAGTCTACAGCAGACGAGTAACTAAGTCTCCTAACAGGAGTTCAAAGACCCCAAGCCACAACTTTCCTCATTTTCGGACTTGAAGAGGTGTGTGGGGGGTGGTGGTGTCACTGCTCATTTCCTTCCAAATAGCCTTGCATCCTGATGTCACTTGGAGAGCAAACAGCAGTAGGCATGTGACTGAAGAAACATGCTGAGGGATAACGAGGGACGTGGTCATCACTGAGATTATCAGCTAACATGGCCACCGCAGCCTCTTCCCTGTCCCCTGCCTGTCTCATCCCTTCTCTCTGTGCACCAGATTGCGTTGCCTTTGAGGTGCATATCTAACAGCAGATGTTTTTGAGAATAAAACCAATAGCTCTCTTTGTATTATTTGGCATTAAGGAGTGGGTGGCAGCAGCAGCCTGCCTGGGATGTGTGGCTCCATGCTCTGCCCCTGCAGCATCCCGGCAGACAGCGGGCAGGGACCACCCCCAGCACAAGGGCCCCGTGGCCCGAACAGCAGCAGCCTCTGCCTCTTGCCTGCTGCTGTTTCTGATACGGGTCCTGCTTCAGTTTTGCCTCCTATGGCTGCAGGTGCTCTGAACAAACCTGGGCACTTGCTCCAATCTCCAGGACTGCCCTGTGTCTCTTCCAGCTGGTCTGGTTTTGCCCCTGCCGAGAGTTTTTTGGAGCTGTGCCCTAATAAGCTGCTAAACAGCAGGCACCCACTCTCTTTGGGGCTGCCTTGGGAAGGCATTTCCCAAGCCTGTGGGCAGCATGGCTCAGGAGGGGGGTCCCCAGACACCTCACCCTGCTGCCTGTGGCCCAGGTCTCCCTCCCCAGCAGCCTCCTCAGGCAAATCACCCAGCCTTGGCTGCCTCTCCATCACTGTCACTGCTCCAATTTATTTTACTCCCCCCCAGGCCCCGAAGGGGTGTTGTTTAGTTTAGGGATGGTGTTTAGGTACTTCCTTCCTTGGTCCCAAACATGTGTCATCTGGGGCCTGGCATCCAGCTGTGCTTGGCTGCCCCCACAAAAGCAAGATGATGGTCTTGTTCAGCTTCCAAAGCATCACGCAAGTGATGAGTCTGCTCTGTCCTTTTAATTCACCTATGGCAGTGAGAGCTTACGCACTGCCATTCTCCTAAGTTTGCAATGTGGGCCCCTTTGAGACAGCTACAGACATCCTCCAGGTCTTTCTCCCCCCATGTTTCTGCCCCACAAGCAGCTCTTCCCACAGGGTCAGAAAAATGCAGTGAACAAAGTGAGGGACAGACTAGAAGCCACCACCACGATATGCTGCTTTTCCGAGAGCTGTTTCCTTGTCACCATAAAACAAGCGGTGAGCTTTCCCAGCTTGAGTCAGTCACCAACCACCTCAGGCGGGTCATCAAAGACACTACTGGAGACGCGCAAACTGGCATTTGCATGGCATGGTCTGCACGGCACGGTCTGCACCTCCGAGGGTGTTGGTCCTGGAACTCCAAGTCTTCCTGCCTCCCGTGCCGGCTGCCGCTGCTGCAAAACCAGCCTGGTACAAGCTGGGAGAGCTGGGGGCTGCGCTGGTTCGTTCGGGAGCTGGCTGGTGAGAAAAGATGGTGAACACAGTCGGGTTTTCCACTGTCAAACTACATGGAAAATGTTTAAAATACAAAGAAAGAAAACACCAAACCGCAAACCAGACTGGAAGGAAACAACATGACCAACGGGGTAGGTTGGGGTTTTTTTTGAGAAATTGAAATCTGCACATATTTAAGAAGGCTGTGCTCTAACATATACATATTTTTTTTCAGTCTAAACCGGCTACCTTAGCTGACCAGTCCTTGTGTGTGACTTGTCATATTTTCCTGCTTTTCCTCTTTGCTGGACAATGCCATTTCCAAACGCTGATGCCACGTGTCAGCCACGGGAAGAAAAATTATATAATTATTTTGGTTTTGGTAGGTTTGTACTTCTTATGTACTTGGCACCTCCGAGTTTCTTTCACGTTTTAGGGAAAAATATTTTGTTTAAACTTCATCATTATGGAAAAATCTAAGTTACGCAGTAGAAGAGGTCGTCTCTTAACTGCATTTTAAAAACAGAAAGTGATTCTGTAATGTGTAAGCAAAAGCCTCATCCTTTCTTAACCACCTTTACCAGTCATGTGGCTATAGGTTACAGAAATTAGAATGAAAAAATGTAAATATCTGGTGGAGAATGTACATGCAGAATTTGGGGCCAGGAGAGCAGTTTTCCCCAGGGGATTCCCTGCTACTTCTCACCTGTATGAGAGCAGAAAGCAGCCCACCTCGAGCCGCATTCACACCCCTCTGTCCCAGCCGGCTCCATTTAACTTCCCCAGGAAGGCCGGCTCAGGGGGCTGCTTGTGGGGCTGGCAGCAGCCCCCAAGGGCAGCAGACAGATGTACCCTTACCCGTTTTGCATTTCTCCATGCCTTGGGGCTGGCTCAGCTGATACCCCGTGGCTGCACGTGGCTGAGATGTCCCCGAGCCCCACAGCGCTTTGCAGCCCCAAGCCCTGGGCTTTGGCTTTTGCCCTCCCAAGGTCTCCAAAACTCAGGCTCCTGTGCAGTGCCTGCCTCTCAGTGCAAGCAAAAAAGGCCTGTGAGATAGGATTTTTCCCAAGTACTGAGCTTGCATGGCCATGACCTCTCACTTGCTGCCCCTTGGAGAGGCCACCCCAAAGCAGCTTCTCCAGAGAGAACCTCTGCCCATCACGGATACACTCAACTTCACTCGCAAGTGAGGGGGACGGTCACCAGGGGATCACTAGGGGCTGGTTTCATGGGAAAGCTGCAGGCTGGGCTGGACACATCTCCTCCTCACCAGCTGAGCCACTCTTCCCACACTGAAGGAGGACCTGCCCAGGGATCTGGCCACATGTCGCTGCCCCAGGTTTGTCTGTTGCCTCTCCAAAGAGCGGAGCCCTCCTCCGGGCTGCTGTGCCTGGCTGTACCAGCTCCGGCAAAGCTTGGCAGCCTTGCTGAGGAGCCAGCAGTGCTGGGAGCTCTGAGAGGAGCTAATTACACTCTTATTTATTTAGATAAATGTAAAGTAGGCTTGCAGCTGGTGACTGGCTTTTTCTCTCTGCAGGGCAGAGCAAGCTGCTGCCTACTGCACAGACAGTGTCTCTCACATCTGATTTAAGGGAAGCCCTGAAGGGCTGAAGGGATAAGTATATTTCCTTTACCTAACCCTTCCTCCAAGAACATTGTGCAAAGTAGACTGTGATTTGGCCATGATTTACCATGGGACATTTGTGCACAGGACCTGGATGCACCTACCAACAAATAGTGCTCACTCATCAACAGTTTGACATTAGGATTTTGCTTACTGATTCCCTCATGATTAGAAATTTTGACCTATTGCTGGCAGAAAGCACTGTGTAGGTAGGCAGTGGTATTTTAACAAATTGTTTGTCTAATCAGACTCAAATGATATCATAGCAGTAGCAGCAGCAATCCTGGACATGGGTTCAGACCTGAAATGTTAAAGCCCTTTCATGCTCATGGTTCAGCAGTCAGCACAGAGAATAAACGTTTGTGCCCAGGGCAATGGAAGGGGACGGGACTTTGGCTCATCACATCAGCACGAAGTCCCTGGGAAGCACCATTTGGCCTGGTCTGCTCCCCACCTGCATCTTTCTGGCCTAAGCACTGATGCTGTCAACTCAGTTTAAGTTCAAAATACCTCTGTGCCTCCTTCCACCAAGGGGCCACATGTGCTACAGGCTGCCAAACAGCAAGTAACTGTACGAGCCTTTAAAGCAGTTCAGGCAAGAAAGGGTGGAGGAGAGGTAGGGTGGCCGAGTCTATCGATGCAACAGAGACTTCCCAGGCACCTCTGCCTCCAGCAGTGATGTCTCGGAGTAGGTGAGAGTAGCTCAAAAGGAGCTAGAGGAAGAAAACAAACAGATGAGTCAGTAGGCACGTGGACCCTTGAACACGGAGACAGTAAAGCACAGTGCACCCAATGGTGTTTCACTCTTGCTGTCTCAGTCTGTGTCTATAACACATTAGGGCAGCTTTACTGGGGAGCATTTGTCTTCTATATTGTTAAAGATGGGCTGTGGACCATTTGATTCAGATGTCCTCTGGGTTCCTGGAAGAGGCCTGATAATCACAGGAGCAAAAAGGCAACTGTTTATGGTAGGACACTCTCAAGCAAATTGTAGTATTGACATGCTGTTTAACAAGAAAGCCCTCAGCAGTGAATGGGGGAGGAACCACAAATGGCTACGATTTACCACAAAAATTCAAGGACCTGGTATGCATTTTCTGCATGGTAGGATTATGTCCTAGTGCAGTGGTCTTACTGCACCGTGACACATGTCTTGACCAGCCTGGTTAGTAGATTAGTTTCAAGATGTCACCCATCTGTTACTAAAACAGGGTGTTTCTTCTATATTATGGCTTGACGTCATTTTGATATTGGGCAAAAAAGGGTACTCTGTGGCTCTCAAAAGGATTCTGAATCAGGTAGCTTGGTCCATCCTTCTTCTTACCTCTTCTGCTTCTGGATCCTCAGATCTAGGTATGTTTTTCCTTGACAAGTGTCTTCAGTGGACCCAGTGTGTCAGGCAAGTAAATCATCAGTTTCCTCTTCTTTTGACACAGACTGACAGCACAGGTGGAGATGTATGGAACAACAGTAGATTGTTTCCCAGCAAGTATATGCCCTCTCTGTAAGGAAACAGGAGATCTGGTCACCCAGAATATGGAGAAGGCTGACGTACTGAGTGACTTTTTTGCCTTGGTCTTCACCGGTAAGGGCTCTAACCACACTGCCCAAGTCGCAGAAGGCAAAAACAGGGTCTGTAAGGATGAAGAACCTCACGCTATAGGAGAAGATCAAGTACAAGAGCATCTGAGGAACCTGAAGGTATGCAAATCCTTGGGACCTGATGAAACCCATCCGTGGGTCCTGAGGGCAATGGCAGATGAAGTTCCTAAGCCACTATCCATCATATGTGAGAAGTCGCGGCAGTCCACTGAAGTTCCCACTGACTGGAAAAGGGGAAACGTAACCCCCATTTTCAAAAAGGGGAAAAGGGAAGATGCAGGGAAGCACAGGCCAGTCAGTCTCACCTCTGTGCCTGGCAAGATCATGGAGCAGATCCTCCTGGAAACTCTGCTAAGGCACATGGAAAATAAGGAGGTGGTTGGTGACAGCCAACATGGCTTCACCAAGGGTAAGTCATGCCAAACAAATTTGGCGGCCCTCTATGACGGGATTACAGCGTTGGTAGATAAGGGGAGAGCAACAGACATCATTTACCTGGATTTACGCAAAGCATTTGACACTGTCCTGCATGACATCTTGGTCTCTAAATTGGAGAGACACGGATTTGATGGATGGACCGCATGATGGATAAGAAACTGGTTGGATGGCCACGCTCAAAGGGTTGCGGTCAATGGCTCGATGTCCAAGTGGAAATCAGTGACGAGTACTCAGGGGTCAGTACTGGGACCAGTGCTGTTTAACATCTTTGTTGGTAACAGAGACAGTGGATTTGAGTGCACCCTCAGTATGTTTGCCAATGACACCAAACTGTGTGGCACAGTCTACACTGGAGGGAAGGGATGCCATCCAGAGGGACCTGGACAGGTTTGAGAGGTGGGGCTGTGCAAACCTCATGAAGTTCAACAAGGCCAAGTGCAAGGTCCTGAATGTGGGCTGGGGTAATCCCAAGCACAAATAAAGGCTGGGCAGAGAATGGCTTGAGAGCAGCCCTGAGGAGTGGGATTTGGGGGTGTTGGTGGATGAGAAGCTCAACATGAGCTGGCAATGCGTGCTTGCAGCCCAGAAAGCCAGCTGCATCCTGGGCTGCCTCAAAAAAAGCACGGCCAGCAGGTCAAGGGAGGTGATTCTGCCCCTCTACTCCGCTCTGGTGAGACCCCCCCCTGGAGTACTGTGTCTAGCTGTGGAGTCCTCAGCACAAGAAGGACATGAACATGTTGGAACAGAGGAGGGCCATGAAGATGATCAGAGGGCTGGAGCACCTCTGCTATGAAGACAGGCTGAGAGAGTTGGGGTTGTTCAGCCTGGAGAAGAGAAGGCTCCAGGAAGACCTTATAGCAGCCTTCCAGTACCTAAAGGGGGCCTACAAGAAAGCTGGAGAGGGACTCTTTATGAGGAAGTGTAGCGATAGGACAAGCAGGGTAGAGGGTAGATTTAGGGGCTGAAAGGGGGTAGATTTAGATTAGATATCAAGAAGAAATACTTTACTGTGGGGGTGGTGAGGCACTGGAACAGGTTGCTTAGAGAAGTTGTGGATGCCCCATCCCTGGAAGTGTTCAAGGCCAGGCTGGATGGGGCTTTGAGCGACATGGTCTAGTTGGAGGTGTCCCTGCCCATGGTAGGGGGGTTGGAACTAGGTGATCTTTAAGGTCCCTTCCAACCCAAACTGTTCTATGATTCTATTATTCTATGAATGCATGAACTAAAATTTGAGAGTTTCTCCCATATGAGAAAATGCATCAGAAAGGGAAATGTTGACAAATGTTCTTGTTCCTAACCTGGTAAGTTGGACATGTCCAGACCCTGACCTTGGGATATGTTGTGGGAGACAATGAATGGATGAACCTATGTCAGAGCAGGTTGTGTGATGCACCAGGTTGACAGGGCATGAACTGTGTCTGCAGGATTCCTGTGGGCTAAATTTCCCAGGTGAGGCTATGAATATGAGTGAGTCAAACCCTGAAGTCCTTCATGGAAAAAGATGAAGGTGACCTTGCTAGCAGGAAGGACAGAGTCTACTGATTACCATTCTAAAGTTTGCTCTTCTGGTGCTCCCAGTTCAGTTTGAAGAACAGACTACTGAAAAGTTGGCAAGAACATTCTCACATTGCATTTCCCAGAGTCATTTTTAGACTCAGAAAAAGTGAAATAAAGATGATAAGATCTACTGTCTTCACTGCTGAGGATCAAAGTCTAACAATGTTCCAACAAGCTTCTCTAATTTTCATATTTCTGTAGTATCAGAGATGCTTTTGTAAACCAAACTTCTGAACTGTGCACAGTGTAACCCGCCATCTGATGGGCAAAAAGGGAGGAAGTAAATGCATATTACATTTAATTCTGTTTGTAATTAGCATGACATTTTATGGCAAGTGAAACTAATTTTCTCCAAAGTTATTAGATATGGGAAAAACAACTGACAATTTAATATGGTAGGAAAATAAAATTGGTGCATCAGAGGCAAGCTGGAGAGGTTTTGACGAACCGATATCCTTATCCAGTATGGCAACAGCTAGGACACGTAACTACATAAACCACTACCCTGTTCTTGTGGGCAGATTCTCCCTTCTAGGACGGTTTAGAGATAGACTTTACCTCTGTCTCAAGACAATATTTTGCAACCCAACAGAGATGATACATGCCATGGATTTGCAGCTGAAGTATGCTACCTAGAGCTGTATTTTTGCCCTTTCCTGCCTATTTCACAAAGAAATTACAAGTATAGTCATTCATTAAATAAATAACTTTCCCTCTACACCAGTGCAGCCTGCTCCTGCTCTAATGCATTGTATACTACGGTGATGAATGGTGACTCTGAACGTCCCACATATGGACATTCAGACTCCCACATGTCCCCTTCCACTACAACAAGAAACAGTGACAACTTGTTTGAGACCCATCAGCTACCCTAGATTTAGCATTTTTTTTTAACTAAGATTTGTCATGGAAGAACAACTTGTGTCATTCACAAGAATAACCTCTCCTACAAGGAGCCCTTTGAATAATGGAGATACAAGTGCTATAATTATATAAACTGCAAACAATCAAATCACATCACCTCATTAGCTAAAACAATTAGGGCTAAATGACAAAGAGTTAGGTACAGGTGCATATACCTCAGCATCCACTGAGTATAACTTTTCCAAACTTGGTAGAGGTATTTGCTTCCTGCCTCACACACCTTGCACCAAAAAGAGTGTGGTGTCGACCCCAGAACTATCTACAAATTAACCTCTACATGGACAGTCCAGGATAAAGACTAACACAAGATAATCACACAGAGATTTACCCCTCTTCTTATGTGGATTTTGCTGCCTGCTGGGAACTTGGAGTGGACACAGCAGTGCTGTTATTTGCATCCACTTATATAACTTAAATTAAATTATGATTTCAAACTACAGTAGGTATTATCAATGCATGCCGTGTCTACACCTTGACTCTGTATTTTAGACTTATCCCCAATTCTAGTATGGTCTTTTTAGGGACTTTCTATTCTTAACAGCCTCAAATATGTATCACCATGTCTCTGTCAGGCATTGGGATATCCATTGTCTTCACATATATGGGTTTTTTCGCAAGGAGACTGATGAACTGTAAGAAGTAAGGAACAGAAGTTCCTGTCCATTTAGAGGTACTAAATTTGATGCTACCCATCCATTTGCTAGGAAGAAGCAGGTTTCACGGGCTATTTAAGGCCCATGAGGCAGTAAGAGTTGCTGAGATCTACCCACCAGCGTCAGGTATTTTTAGTTGAAAATGGCAGAGCTGTGTCAGGCAGAGGACCATTAGCAGAGCAGAAGGCATAAGTGGCTCAGTTATCGGACTAGGGGATGCAGGAAGGTCCAAGGGCAGGAATATACTGAGTGGAAAGCGTTCTGGAGAATGTTTAAGGGATATTTCATGCTGCACAACCAGCATTTTAGAGGACTGCAAGTAAGTGGAAAAGGCTTGGCACAGGAACAGGACTCTGCTTTTGGAAGCTATGGGAAGGAAAGACTTTGAAGCTTTTTGAGTTGGAGTAACTAGCCTACACAACTGAGGCGCAGAAGTGCCTTGCTGTGAGACCAGAGTCATTGGAGTCTGTCTCTAAATATAGTAACTACTTCATTAGGCCTTGCATTGCAGTAAAGTCAATGTGATTTTTTTACTTAGTGCTCATCTATTGCAGAGTGATTTGGGGGATTGGCACACTATCATCTTTCCTTTCTGCTGGGAGCAATAGGCTGAAACGGGGCTAATGCTCCGCTGCCAGCACTCAGCGCTCTCATGAAAGACCAGAGATCCCCAGGAGCCCATGGGCTGCTCTCCTGCTAAGCAGCGAGACCACATTCGGAGACATAAACCCCATGGGGAGGTCATCATAAAGCACCTCCAGATTGTAAGGTAACCAGTTTCCAATAGAGAGGATGATCAATTATTTTTGCATTTGTGGTCTGCCTCATAGGACCCCAAGGTACTCTCTGGGCTCGCTGCCCCTGTAGAATGTCTCCGGGGTTTGACTGTGCACTTCATTCATACGGGCAAAGATAGCAGCTGTTTTTACCCAGGCTTTCTTCCTCTCTTTTACCCATGTAAAATTATCTTTCTTCATGAAGAATTGCAACAAGGAAGAAAACGGCAAATTTAGGCTCCTTTCATTTATTTTTTTAACCCCCACATAAAAATAGCCTCCAGCAGTGCCTGCCTCACCGTCGTGTTTCTCCTTAATGTGCGTCCTCTGAGGTGTGTTGGTTCTTTTGGAAGGGAGAGAGAAGAATGCAGAAATTATATCGATGTGGCCAGGAAACAAGAGAATAATCAAGTTTGTCTCTGGTTCTTGGCTTTTTCTCTGCTCTCCGCACCAGGGGGTGTTGCCCTTTAGACGACACGCTGAGGTCCATGGGGTGTGAATGCTGCCCAGAGACAGAGACGGGGCAGAGGACAGGCAGAGAGAAGGGCAGCGAGAGGAAAGCCAGCCCAGCAATGGCCTTCAAAAAGAGTGGATTTATCTGCAGCATGTGCATAACACCGGTGGGGATGATGACTTTCTCTTCAGTTCTTAAAACTACTCATGGCCTGCCTTAAAGAAAATGCTTCAACGCGCGAGTAGGTCCTGTCTTCTGTCACAAGACCCCACAGAAGTGCCCGTTCTGGTTTGACAAGGCAGCGTGCGTCCCTGAATTGCAAGCAGATCTATTAAGGGTTGAATTGCTGGCCATCAAATTGTTCTTATGTGGGCTAGCACACGAGTCTCTGATGCAATAATTTATTGCTGTTGTTTATTCTGGGCTGATTTTTGAATGAAATAAAATAGCTTTGTACTTTGGCCTCTCAACTGCTGCCCTCTAATAGAGAGGCAGGCAATGCAGTGAAGTGAGCCAAGCTCAATCACGCTTTAACTTTGTATAAAGGAACAAATCTACAAGGGACAGGGCTGGCAGCAAGCCCAAGGCTTCCCAATATCTGAGTCTGCTTTGCCATCTCCTGCCATCTGGAAGACTTTTTAGCTTTTCCCCTGGTTACAGATGTCCCACAGCTTTGGGTTCTGGCTCCAAGCAAACCGCTGCCCCCTCCCAGCTCCTGTCGTGGGTGAAGGTTTCCTCAGCAGCAGCCGGCACAAGAGCCCACTTTGTACTCCAGCATTAGCTCCAGCAGTCCCAGTGCTGTGTGAGGAGGCACGCAGCCTGGAGCAGCTCACGTCTCTTAAATTAACTTGCCTCCTGGCTTTACTCTTTCCTTTCCTGGCCTCTGTGCTTTGCTTTCTCTCTTTTCATATTCCTGTCCCCAGTCCAAGATACTCTTCCTTGTCAATCTGAATATTTTGGTTTTAATTCAACATTGGGCATGCTCTGATTGTCACTGGTGAAGCCTTTGCAGGACGGGTTACTCCATTTAGAGGAGTCTCCTGGGAGACAGAGATGAGATTAATTTCTTGCAATATCCAAACTAGTACCACTTGTACTCTAATCATGAGAAAGCAAACCAGCAGCGATGGGTCTGATACTGATAGATTGCAGCTGAAGGCTGCCAACTCTGGGTAGGCTCCCAGCCTAGGCGAAGAAAGCAGCTCCCGCAGGTACGAGCCCTCTCTTGCCTTTCTCAGCACAAGCTCAGGGTGCAGTTCTGAGCTGTATTGGTTCATACAGACTGTGAACCAACAGGGGACTCACCAAGCAAAAGAACATTAATATCTAGAGACAGTTGGTGCTCATCACATTAAAATACTGTATTTGAGGAAGATGAGTTTGGGGTTTTTTTCTGTCTAAATACCAAACCTATTTAAAGATTAATTCCAACTTTTTTAATCAATCCCCTTGATATTAGACAGAAAGCCACAAACAACTCCTTGAAGATCGCCTTTCCCTGCTTCTCCCTCCTCCGCAATGTCCTCAGCAGACCACAAGGACATCCCCAGCAGGGACGCGGGAAGCAGCCCACAGGCTGCTGTCAACTGGGGACTTTCAGCTGGAGGCTGATGAAGACCAATAATGATTCCTACCCAGATTCACATCTTCGGGTTTTTTTTTGATCCCTTCCTGCTTCTCGGTGACGCAAGACAGAGAGTGATTATACAAACAATGAATGAGAGAAAGTAAGTCTCCCCGAAACATTCCAAATAATTGTTTAAGAATGTGCCAGAACGGGATGGGGACTGTCAAAAATTAGTGAAGGAAATAAATATTTTTCCTCTGGGAAGGCCCAGCCTGGACAAGGATGGCGTAGAGGATGTCTGCAAAGGGTCCTGTACTAGCCCTGTGCTAAGCCAAGGGGCTGGCAGCTGGCGTCTATCAGCCTGACCTGCAATTCCCACCTCTCTGGTGGTCATCCCCCTTCTCTGATACATATGAGGGACCCGTTTCAGTTCTCCAAGCAACTGGGTTACGGTTTTATAGTTGCGTTTTGCCTCCTGAATGGGCTGTTTGGAGAAAAGCGTGTTTTATAAATGCCCCATAGATGGCAGGTGCCTGCAGAGCGTCGTTCACTGCTTGCCCAGTACCCTCGCAGCTTTGGCTATTGCTGCAAGCGATGCCCACAAGTACACTGACAGTGCTTCATGCAGCGTGCCAGCAAATTAGAGCAGCGGGTGCTGAAACCACCATACTGCCTGATGACACCGTGCGGTGTTGCCACAGCAGGAAATTATAGACCCTGTCACTTATTCAGATTTTTTTTTAAAAGGATTAAATTTGTCTATGGATGGGATTTGCATTTGAAATGATACTCATTAGGAAATAATTATGAGATAAGGCTATCATTGTGCTTCAAGGCATGGCTGATTTTCATCTGCATCAAGAAGAAATCAATGCCTTCCCACTCTTGGAAACTCTCTTTGATGGTAAGGTCATGCTTTTGTCACTGATCTTTGAGTCAGGGATGGGACCTCTTGATTCAGCAGGGCCCATGACCTGTCCTTAAATAGAAGTAAGACATATATGTGAGGGACCAGCGCTTTCCTCTAGTTTGGAGGCAGTGTTCCATGGTCTCTGGGCTCTGGTGCCTGTGGCTGTGCAGCTCTGAGGGACCAGCTGGGACCAGGCTGCTGTGACCTGGCAAGTGACGTGTGCCTTGCCTGCAGCTTTCCTCTCCCCAGGATCACCTCAGCTCTGCTTGGGTGCTGTGCGCAGTTCCGTGTTCCTCACCAAACTAAGCTCTCACTACTCACTTCTGCCCACATACTTCTCTGATGGGGTTGTGCATCAGCAATGCCTTTGAGTGGGGACAGGGAGGCTGGGACCCTGTGCAGTGCTCCCAGTCACGCAGTGAGCCCATTCTGGAGACTGGAATAATCCCCGGACCACTGGGCCATGACAGTGATGCCCAGCCTGCTGGAGCCTGGCATCCCTCCAGGGAAATTGTTTTGCTCTATCCCATCATGAGAGCCTTTCGGGAAGGGCTGTACAACATGCATTTGTTCCCTCATTACAGAGCACCTAAACCCCCTCATTTTTTTCCAGCAAATAGAACAAAAAAGAAAGGCAGAGAAAAGCATGACTCTATGTGTGAGTATATTTAGAGGTGGCAAAGTGCTTCTCTATGAGAAATGGACATTGAAACTCTACGAAACCTACTGCGAAGAGCACTTTAGTAATGCTACCTTGTTGGCACACTGAGTTCCTGCAGTGTTTTTAGGACAGGGCTCTAAAGAAAACAAGCAAACTTCGTAGTGTCTCAGCCTAAGTGTAACAACAGCTTTAACAGACCAGAGGAAATTGTCCTGATCTAGTTTGTTTCCTGCAAACACAGAAGATATGGAGATTTTTCTGAAAATAATTGCTTGGAAGCAAATTAGTATTTGCCTGAGTTTCAGGTAAGACACAGACTGACTATATAGATATATATATATGCAGTTATGCACATGTATAGACAAATGATAGGACAAGGGGTAATGGTTTTAAACTAAAAGAGTGTGGATTCAGACTAGATGTAAGGAAGAATTTTTTACGACAAGGGTGGTGAAAGAGTGGAACAGGTTGCCCAGAGAGGTGGTAAATGTCCCATCCCTGGAAACATTCAAGGTCAGGTTGCACGGGGCTCTGAGCAACCTGGTCTAGTTGAAGATGTCCCTGCTCATTGCAGGGGGGTTGGACTAGATGACCTTAAAGGTGCCTTCCAACCCAACTATTCTATGCTTCCATGATAATATGAAATCTGAGAAAGATGAACTAGTGTGCATGCAGCACCTACCCACTGTGGCGGATGTACACTAGTGTGAGAAGCCCTGAGTGACTCCCAGCTGCCTTGGCTGGCTCTGCGTCCCATTCCCAAACCTCCCGGCCCAGTTTCCCTGGGGAGGGGGCTCAGCTGCAGCCTGCCCTGGCTGCTGAAGGGTCTTTACAAGCAAAACTCACAGAAAGACTCGGCAGAGGCAATACTAGCTAGAAAGTTAGAAAGGAAAGATACTGACAACCTCCTGCAGGTGAAATGGCATACAAACACACATAAAGGGAATACTGTCATGGTTCATAACCAACACAGTGAGCTGTTGATACTTGAGCTGTTACATTGGCGTGATTAAGAATCACTTTGTCTCCTACGGCAGGCAAAGATGTATTAGCAAAGGAAGCACACAGGTAATGTTATTATGCAGTAAACTAATTAAATACAGCCCTTCAAAAGCAGAGCAGTCTGGGTGCCTCCTGGCACGCTGCCTCCTGCTCCCAACTGCCGCCTCCTCCGGAGCAGCGGGTACCCGAGGACTCTGATTCCCCTTGGGAAGCACCAGGCGCTCAAGAACCTTCCTGCCCCCTCCAGAGAGCAACCAGAGGAGACGAGTCCCCTCTCTCCAGCCCCATTCCCTTGCTCCAGAGGGCAGAGTCATTTCAGCAGTGCCCGACAGCTCTTCCATGTCTGCTTTGGCAAACGCACACACACTCCTGGCATGGCGGTGCGACCAGGGACTGGCTTTGCAGCCTCCCATCCCTGGGGCAGAGCCAGCCACTGAGAATGATTCATCTCCTGCCAGACCTTGCTAATGACAGAAATTTTAGCCATCTCAATCACTGAATCAATTAACATTTCCACTTACTCTGATCCCCATTAGGATCACAGTCCTGAATGCGTTGGGCAGGCGTGGTCTCTACCTGAACCTCTTCGTGATGCGCCTTTCCCTTCAGGCTCCAGCACTGTGCAAAAAGAACGTAAAAACCCTCCAGCTTCTCCCTGGTCCCCTTTTGCTTGATTCCTGGGATGGCAACTACCAACGTCTCCCTCCAACAAAGATGCCCACGTGTGCCTGTAACAAGCTTTCAAAATGGGACAGATGATGGGAACATGGGACAGGAGAAATAAAACCTGTTTTTTTCCCCTTGTGTGTTTGCAAATGATCGAAAAAACAGAATCAAAATAATGTGCAGTTCAGCAACACTTCGAATGGCATGGAGTGAGCAATTTCTGGCACGGGCTCTGAATTCCAGGTCTGATTCATGAAAACTTGGATACAGAAGGCGTGCCGTGCAATGGGAGCTAGGGAAGGCAACACAGCATCACACTGGACAGTGAGCTGAGCAACGGCGGGGGGGCTCATTTGGGGCACTTCACCTCTGTTTTGCAGAAACATCAGCTCACAAATGCCGTCTAAATGTGAGTGACAAAGCCGACTGCCCCGCTTTTCTCTTGAGGTGCCTTTTCAGCAAGATGCAATTTAGGTGTGAAGTGTTTCATCTTTCATGCTAGCGGCAATACGAGGAGCAAAGCAATACGGAATTTGTCCCGGAGAATTCATTCAGTGATTAAAAAAATGGATCGCTTTTCATTTGAGGCAGACACATTACCATGACAATGCAGCGACACAGGCAGAGGTGTAGGAGCAGCCTGACAATGCAGAGAGGATCTCTCTCTCCGGAGGAACTTCCCACCTGGTGTCGGAGCACGCGGATGTATAGCGAACATGAAACCTGGCTCCCACCGCTGCGGTTTGGACTGTGGTGGTAGCGCTTTTGCTCCTCTTTTCTAGATGAGGCTGATCTGCGAGTGTTGAATCCCTGATCTCTGCCAAGAGTGAGGGTCAAGTCACACATGGTCACTCTGGTGGTCACAGGCATCAGTGGGATGGTCACCTTTCACTCCAAACACATCCCTGCTCAGAAAAACAGAATGCGGTGAGGCAACACCAGCATCCCTCTTAATGAGAGAAAAGGACTTTGGGCAGAATGGATCCAGGACCTTATGCCACAGAGGGAATTAACTTGCAGTACTGGGGACAAGGTGCCACGCGTGACTTCTTCACACGTTGGAGACTTTGCTGTCAATGGGAACCTGCCAACAAGCAGTCTGAGAAAAAGTAAAACGGTTAGGATGCCTCAGAGAAAAAAGCAGATCACAGCTTGGCACGAAGCTACTTTTGTTGGCAGTGCATAATTGATGTGAAATAAATTACAAGCCAAAAAAAAGAAGATAAATCAGCCTGTTCTTTAGGGCGCTGCCACTAATGGGGGTTGAACACTTTCTATTTCTAGCTGAATTATTCTGATGTGTGAAGCGTGACAGATTGAATTGCTGCCCAGCATCTTATTAGGTTTATTTACTAAAAGGCAAAAAGCATGGGAAGACAAGATAATCATACCAGAAGTCTGCCTACCCCCCCACCTTGTCTCCCTCACCCGACAGTGCAGAGACATGCTTTTAATTTTATTAGAGATCCATGAGAAATAGGTGGTGGGGACCCTCCGCAGACAAACCATTGAGCTGTGTCACCTTGGCATCACCAAACGATTCCTCGTGGCTGTCCCAGAGGCCAGCTGTCCCCCACACAGAGGCTTGGGGCGGGAAACAGCCCGTACCCCACAGCGTGATTTGGGAGGCACGGCCAGGATGCTGATGCTCTGCCCGGCTCCGGGGTTGGGTCTCGTGCTCTCTCAGGTAGCGCTTGCTGAAACACATGCGGTTGCCTTTGGGGGAGGCAGAGAGTGGGGAGGGGGCTGGGAGGCGGCCAGCTTTTCTGCCCTTTCTCATCTTCGAGCAAGAATTCAGACTAAATCCCTTCTAATGGGAGGCTGTTCCTCTACGTACCCAGCCCTCCCCATTCGGAGAGTCCCCAGGCATTTCAGAGCCATCCTCAAAGCCACACCCTGCATATGAAATTACATCTGTGCATGAACCCAGAGCTCCCAAAATGAGGAAATGCTCTTATTAAAAACATATTTATTACTTTAAAGGAGTCCTCAAGCAGCACTGTTATTAGCCTGTAATATTGCTGTTTGCTCCCCATTGCCTGGAGTGCTCGTTCAGAAGTCTGAAAAGAACACTTCCTTCCCTGCCAATTTTCTCTTTTGGCTTCACTAAACATTTAAGGGTTAGTAATGGTTCTGTTCCTGACTGCATTATTTTTGAAGAATTCAGCACTGTGACAGGAATGGTACTTGTGCAAGCTCTCAAGTGATGCTCTTGCAGAGTTTTGTTCCAGGCTGTACTGAAACGAATTCCTTAGCCTGCAAAGAGGCGACAGTGTTTTTCGTGCCCCATTTACAGCTGCTATCATAGGAAGGTCCCCAAGAGTGACTCCTGGCAATGCAAGCCACTCAACCTATGCTTTAATCCACCGATTAATTGCAACAGGACCTGCTGTGTGTGTGTGTCACCTGCCGTCAGGGTGGCAGCCCCAGCCCCTGCTTCACCTCCCCAACAGGGATGGGAGCAGAAACCAGGACTACGCATCTTTGCAACCTGGAGTGGAGAAGGAAAAGAGCAGGCAAAAATATGACCCAAAGGAAAGATGTAGGAACCTTTCTCGAAAATATAAAAAAGAATGCATCAGAACGTTTCATCTCCACTCAAGACTTGCACCCTTGTACCGTTCTGTAAAGACTCCCCATCTTACATAGCTAAGGAAATTCTGGTGGTCAGAGTGTGTGCTCGTCTCAGGGAAACTAATGCATTACCAGCGTAACTGAGTTTTCTTCAGTTCTCGGGTTTACAGGCTTAGATCTGTCATTTCATTTCAGCTACGTCTGCTGCAGGATTCAAGTGAGTGTGCTTTTGGATGAAGGCTACAGAACAAAGCTGGCTTTTTCCCCCAGCTGTCCTTCAGACCCTGATCCCTCAGCAGACATCAGATCTCAGGTTGCACTCAGTCTACCCTATGCCAAAACAAACATAATTAAAAACATTGGCCATATAATGAAGCAGAAAGTGTAAAGGTCTTAACTCTGGCTTGTCCGTACCTGAGATAAATGCTGTAAGCACTGGGCTGTTTGGATACTTCTGTAGGATTTATAATTCCTGGCTGTGGGTTTTTTGTTTGGGGGAGGGAGTGGTGTTACGTTGTTTTGGTTTTTTGTTTGTTGGTTGCTGTTTTTTTTAAATCTTTGAACAGCTCTACATTTGATCCTTTGTTAAAAGCCTTTTTTTCTGGTCAGCTCTAGGAGATAAATTGGATTTCTTCACTATTAAGTTACAAGAAAAACCCAGAAGAATGAATCAAAGGGAAGGTGAAGGTGAGCAGTGAAAAGTAGTGAAATTTCTAAGAGAAAAGACAGCCCATTTACATCAGTGGATTTGGCCTCTTGGTCACTTTTATTTACCTAAAGGTTAGGAATATAAATTTAGGTGCTTGTGTTAAAACATTTTGCCCAGCACACATTTGGAATATTCACAGTTCTTTCAAAAGCTATGTCATCCCGGCGTGACATCGGAGTGCCAGAGGACAATTTGGGTTGGAAGTGCCCTCTGACGATCATTCGGTTCCAGTCACTGTTCAAAGCGGGGCCAGCTTAGATCAGGTTACTTGTCCTTTGTCCAGCCAAGTTGTGAATATTTCCAAGGATGGAGACTTCACAGCTATTTCAACAGGGTAACCTTTTCCAGTGCTGCACTAATTAGCACTCTTATGAAATGGCCACAACAATAGTTGTGCATTCATCTCAAAAATTCAGCTCTTGTACTCTAAATCTAAGTAAGTCCTATGTTTAGGATCCAGCCTATGGCTCCCCCCCCTAGGTCTCAGGAGGTTGGCATCCCAGGAGGCTGCCCTTTAAATACCATCGCCACGGAAATATCTCAGGCAGGTACAGAGGAGGATGCCCCCGTCCATAGGTGACATCTCAAGATGGATTGGGGTGGATTGGTTGTGTTTGCTTTCCTCCCTCCCTGTCCACCTCAGGAGCTGATGGAGTGGATTTGGGAGCAGGGACTGTGTGTGTCCCACTGGCAGCAGGGCCCGGTGTTCGGCTGCTTCCACCAGCAGATTTCTGGTTGTTTGAAATTCCCTGTGACCCTTCCTGCATTTAGATCACCCGCTCCTCTCGCCAGAGACTGGAAAGCATCCAATTGGCACTATTACTTATTAAGCAGCAGGAAAGTGGAGTGCTGCTGAAGGCTCAGTGTAAGCCTGCCTCGATTGCACCTACAGCCAGCCCAGCCCAGCCCATCTCCCAAGAAAATATGAAAGAATTCAGCTGCAGGATGGAGTCAGTACCTATTACTGCAGTATGTCTAGCACAATGCAGGCATCCAGCACACTGAAGAAATAAAAAAGCCTTGTTTAAAATACTGTGCTATCCTGGGTGGTCTTCATCTGTCCAGACAGAAGGCATCCAACTAAGCAACCAAGAAAATGCCCAGTAAATTAAGTGTGTTTTGCATTGTTCTCTATTAATAGGTAAATATAAGGTCTGAGGGAGGAAATTCCTCAGAGACCAGCACCCACTGCAGTGAGTCCAGCAGCTGGCATCCCTCGTGCCTCATGCCAGGGCTGTCATGAGCAAAGGTGACTGATGAGCAAGCCAAGATCTCAGGATTATGAGAGCTCTTGAACTGCATCTACAGGCATTTGGGCAGCCACTGCAGTTCGGAGGAGAGCTGCTGCTGTGTGTCTCTGTAGCACGGGATAACCTCTTCCTTCACTGCTAACTGACGCTTCTTAAAGACCTTCAAAGTCTGAAGTTGGGCACAATGTATTCATATTGCAACCCAGCAGACTATCTCAGCCTCACAGCTCAGAGGGACACAATCGAGTTGGGAACAGAAAGGGACCCTTGAGGGTCATCTTCTCTGCTTTGAGTTTCCACAGGTTTCTAAAATCTGGGAACCTGACATACTGTCTCTGGAGCATCCTAATGTTCTCTGTTTATGAAGAGAGAAATGAAACTGCTTCTCTATGTGTCGTTATTGCCATACAGCCTTGTCTGTAAGAGTTGGAGAGGCAAACCTGGAATAATTTAAACAGATTTTTGCCTTAAACTTACATTTCTATTACACGTTAGTCTACCCAGGTGGTGGATGACAGGGCAGTGTTGATAAAGCGTTTCAGATCTCCCATCTATCTTCACATTAATGTCTCTTAGCCTTTCTGATAGTTACTTCAAGAGTAGAAGAGATCAAATATAACAAAATAGCTATGAAGCCAAAAGCCCACAGAAAAAAAGTCCACAAAATTATTCTACAACATTGTTGCAGAATCTGGATTAGATCTAAGTGAAACTGTCATACTCACAGGCGTTTTCATTCACTATTTTTGTTGGCTGCAAGTGCAAAATTGCGGGGCAGCAAGAGGAAGAAGAGGGACATGTTATCTAGTTTGCCCGTGAAAGACAAAGTGGCTGTGGTTATTTGTCTAAATGTCTTCCACATGCACAAAGCAAGATCAGGACTCAAACCCTGACTCCTTTTATCTGCACACACCGTCACGTGGGGAGCCAGCGCTTGGGGGACCACTGTGCCAGCATTTCCCAAAGGTCAGGGTCCAAGCCGTGGATTCAAGTTTTGAGACTTTTTTGCATGGCGGCACAGCTAAGCGTAAAGTTACTTTTCACGCCTGAGAGCTGTCTGAGAGGTTGAGTAGAGACAGCCAGTGATATTTCTCCAGGGAGGATCTATGCTGCATTGCCGTATGCTTTATGTGAGCCTGGAGAATTACCCTCTTCCCAGAACAGCTGCCACTTCATACACCAGGAAATATTTCTTAATAATTTAACTCAGTTAATGCAGCTTTTATAATAATTGAATGCTATGGCATAGGTATCCACCTGAAAATTATATTCAACATGGGTCCACCATTGTATAGCCTAATTCCCTATTAAAGAAAGGAACTGAAGAAAAGCAAGCACCAGTGGTTGGTTATTCTGAGCAGCCAGAGCATAGTTTTAAAAAGCAGTGTTTGTAATTACGGTGCCAGCACGCACAGCTGGGGAAAGATTGCTGCCACCACAGACAAATAGCATTAGTAATATCTCATTTCACACAAAGTGAAGTGGTGAAGGCTGTTAATGATTGAGAGGCAAATACAATTAAAGCCTGTGCTCACCCTATCCTTTACGATCTACCAATAGCACGTTTTCATCCTCGACACGTACATTGGGTATATCGATCATCCTATTTGTCCTTGCAGGAGGGCCAGATTTACCGCTGGCTGAAACTAAAGGTTGTATGTCCTGCTTGCGCCAAAGGAGAACGTGGATCCACTGAAGTCATGGAGCAGTTTTGCCCCTGTTTTCAGAGGGGACCAAGATTTCACCCCGTGTCTTTAAATTCATAGAATCATAGAATTGCCCTAGGTTGGAGGGACCTTTCAGATCATCTAGTCCAACCAATAGTTCCTGCTGGACGTACGTATGTGCTTATCGCCACTGTGGATGAGCCTTTCAGAAACTTCAGGGATTTAGTTCTTCCAGTCCTCTTGCAAGACCAAAACACTTTAACCTCTTTGGACAGGGAGGTGGGAATGGAAAGCCTGTAGTAACCTCCACAGCGATAACTGGAATGCACCTGTGCCGTTACCACCGCCACCTCCAGCCTCTACCCAAAAGTGGTGCCTGACAAGGATGATGAGGATAGCATCATCACCAACACACTGAAGCATTCTTAACAGAAAAACACCTCTCATTGAGACTATTGTTTGCTGAGCAGCTTGTTACTGCAATCCTGAGCGCATTTATGACAAGTCCTTTGTTGGGATGACAGTGGAAAGCAGAACTGGTGGGAACCAGCAGAGTCACCAGTCGGGGAAACTCTACAATAGTGTTAAACCTGTAAAAGCACACAGTCTGTTGACAGCTTGAATATGCTTTAATCTGCACCTAAGTGTTGGAACAGTTTTTGCAATGGACTCTCAGGACACTAAAAAAAGAGACCAATTAGAGGCAGTGGATCTCAAACAGATGTTGCTGGTCTGAAACTAAAATCATTGCTAAAACAGTCTGGCCAGCCTGCTTAAACGAGTGGTTAGGCTGAATTGCCCTGTGCCTTCTGGGTTTAAAAGCTTGTAGTCTATAAATATAGAGGGAAAACCAGTGTATTATTTCAAAATCATATGATAAAACTAATTACCCTTGTAGCAGAGCAATACTTCGCATATCTTATCTGCCACAGTCTAATAAGATTACCTGCATAAGAAACCAGACAATAAAATGGCACAGGCAAGCAAGACCCAGAATCTTGCAGAACAGGATACATTCAAGTGGACATTAGCGCTAGAGCCAAGCATCGTCATTATTAATGCTGCCATAACTTTGGCTGAGCCTGAGGACAGCTCTGGCTCTGAGAAAATCAGGCACATCAGGCTCTGTTTGCACCGAGGTGAGACTGCTTTGTCCTCCACCAGTCCATTTTTTGAAGCAAGTGCCAGCTGATTCGAGAGAGCTTTTCTTTGCTTGGGCTTGGTTCAGTCCTGTTCCGTCATCTCCCTGCCCCAAGAGACCTCACCCTGGGAGGCATTTCTTGCTTTGTCACCTAAATCTGCTCTGTTGCTATGGTTCTCCTGTCGCCCATTGTGCCGCTTTGGTCAGCGCGCTCTCCCTCCTCATTCCTTATGCCCTATGAACTTGCCATGGCACATTTCTCCCTCTATGCTTATATTATGTTAACTCCTTTCATCTGTCTTTCAACTTACCCAGCTCACTGGTCTTTGTCTCCGCTCTGCTCCAAGGAGCATGAGAAATAATCTGTTCGCTGATAGTGCCGTTATGAGCTACTGTGAAATTTATTATCTTTTTTAAATCAATAAATAATGTTAAAGATAAAATTTATTTGATCTAGGAGACTTCCAAAATCTGGACCCAGGCGCTTCTCTCCTTTTCTGAGTGGCTTTCGAGGTGCCGGCTGCTTAAGATTTGGTGAGAAACCCTTCTGATAAGCAGTTGCAGAACTGAACTTTTCCATGACAGGTAACTGACTTAATGGCTTTTAATAACCAAGGGAACATCTTTTCCTCTCCAAATGTACAGCACTGAGCACTTGCCCCTGTCCACACAGAAACCTGCACTCACGTCCTGGGCCGCCTCTGGGCACCGGGGAGCAGCAGTGCTGTTGGTCGGGTCCAGGAGAACCCTGCAAATGGTTCATCCACCCAGGAAAAGATCAATCCTGCTGCTGCTCCACAGCTGAAACAGCAGGGATGCATTGCTCAGCACCTTGAAACGCGTTCCTGGTAGAGAGTCCCACACACGCTGCTCTTTTTCTTCTAACTGGGAGGTTGAGGGAGGGGAAGAAACCCTTGCTCTTTTAACATCTGCCCTTTAGTACTACTTGCTGCTAAGGATGGCTGATTTGCAGAGGATGCTTATCCCTGTGCAGAGGTAGGGAATGAAAGTTGTAGGACAAGAGGTGATCTGGAGAGCAGCTGGGAGCTGACATGCTGGCTCTGCACTGTGACAAAACCAAACTCCCTGCTTAAGACTTTCAAACTAGAGTCCAGGCAATGGTTCTCCAACTGGAGCTGTTGGAGCAGGTGGGATACAGAAATGCAAGAACGTTGGCACACGTGAAGAACGTGTGACACCGTTTCATTAGTGGTTGCAATTCCCTTGTCCATAACTAATAGCAACCCAAACAGGGAGGCATTGCCAAGGCTGAGCAAACAGCAAGCTGCCAAACGGTGACAAATTTTAAGGCTGCCTCCTTGCAACTCCACCCCAGCTTCCGCAGATGTGTCCCTGCCCACTCCTCTGCAGAATGTTCAGCACAGCCAAGCTGGGGCCTCATCAATCACCCACTCAGCTGCTGCATCCTCCTGGATGCAAAGAGCTGCTTCAGCACATCTGACCTGCCCAGGTTTAAAAATGATGTAGAATATCTCTTCCTGCCCCTCCTTTCCCCTGACATGCACTTATTCCATGCTCTATTGAATTAACCTTCCTGCTGGATGTTGTAAGGATTTACAGGGTAGCCTTGTTCTTAATATGCTGGTAGAGTTGTGCAGCTCTGGAAAGAACATGGAAAGTTGCTTGTTACTGTGTCTGCAGTTTTGCAAAAGCCTCTGAAATTGTTGCTCCTTCTGTGTGTGGAGCCAAGCTCCCAGGGTCTCCTGAAGCTTGCCAAAATGCTCACCCACAGATGTGTTTGGATTAATCCATCCTCCATATACACATGCTGCAAAAACCTGCTCATCGTGAGCTAGTTCAGTGTCCAATGGCAATTTAAAGAAGAGGCTTGCTTGCTGCAGCTGCTGATCTTTGAGGGAGGGCTTAAAAACATTGTCTTAAGTCTCTGTCCCTGGGCCAAATGGCAGAGCCCTTCTGCTGCACCAGTGCCAAAGATAAAAATGGGCTGCTCCTCTTCCTCATGCTGTCAAAAGGATCCTGCTGGAGGAGAGGCCCTTTAGGCAGCCAGAAGGTGCATCTCTGTTTCACGTTCCCTCTAGCCCCGAGCAGAGGTCTGGCTGCTGATGAGGTGAGGAGAAGGGTCTGACCCCAGAGCACTGCTGGGGCCCAGTGCAGAATTTGTTTCAAATTCTTCCCCTCTCTTCTCCTGCCATTGCTAGTTCCCAGCAGCTTGCACGCTCCAGGGCAAGAGAGAGAATTTAAAGAAAACACTGCTCCTTAGTGGTAACATACACCGAAGGTGCAAGCAGTCTTTTTTCTTTCTAACTCCAGTAGAGTGCAATGCCTGTAATTATTTTATTCACATTAAATATAGCATTTGCTGAGCGTGGAGGCTGTGCCGAGGTTGCTGTGATTACCCAGCGCTGAAGCCCTGCTGAGCTCTCCAGCTGAAGCAGGGCCAGCGTTGCGCTCCTGCAGGTCGACAGGCCTATGCCTGGCCAATATCACTTTGTGCCAGGCTCCTTGGCACAGGGAGAGCCGACGGCTGTCCCTGCCTGGTTGCCAGGATCGCCCCAAGCCAGGAGCCTGCCCTGCCGTGATGCTGTGCTCTGGCAGCCCGGTGGGGTGGCCCCAGGGCTGCAGCAGAGGGTGCGGGACTCCTCTGACTTAAAGAGGGTCAAAACGTGCAGAGGAGCTGTGTGAGAAGAAGGTGAGGCTGGTGTCTGAATGAAACCTGCCCTGTATGGCACAGAAAACCTCAAGCAATCTCATGGAAATAAAGGTCCAAAAAGACAAGCGCGTGCCAGAAAAGGGATGAACCAGAAGCAGCCTCTGAAAGGGAGCGGAAGGATGGGTCCCCAGGGGAGGTCGGAGCCATCTTTCTCCAGGGAGATGCTTTACTGTCTTCCAAAGCCGCCAGAGCCGAGCCTGCTGCCCACCCACTCATGGTTTACACTCTGCTCCATGTGGGTGGAGAAATTCCTCCGCTTATTCTTAAATCTCCTGGGACTAAGTAAGAGAGAGCCTGTGTCAGGAAACTCTGTCATTAGACAGGAGATTTCATTAAACAGGCCCTCTTGGATCAGGGCAGCCAGCAGGAAGGGCACTAAACAGCTGAATACAAAGAGGAGAAGCCTTAGCTGCCACAGGCTGTGTGTGGGAAGGGATGCCAGCCCTGCCAAGATGTGATTTTCTGACCGTAACCAAAGAAAAGAGAACAGAAATTCATGTTGAATTCCTAGAGATGTTCTTCCTCAAAACAAATTGCACGTACGAGGCTTTTCTGCCTCCGGCAAAAAAGTGCAGTAGCAGCAGGGCTGAGCATGGTCTCTCTGGGCAGCAGCATCAGCATGGCCAGCCTGGGCAGCCTGGCTCTACTTCCCCCAGCATGGTGAAGTCCAGAGGGGGACATGGTCCACTGGGAGGAAAAGAGAGCAAACGCTGCAAGGATGGGCCCAAGGAGGCCAGAGAAAATTACCTTCCTTGCTGGGAATGCAAGGAAAATATGGAGGAGACAAAACGAGCAATTCTAAGTGAAGCTGCTGAATTCCTCCTGGAAGGATACACCTCCCCAGGAGAGCTGGGCCATAAAAAATGTTTTGCTTTTTTCCCTTCCAGAAGGTACCGGCTAACGTTTGCCAGCAGGAAGGCAGCCTCCCAGATAATACCACAGCCTGAATTTGCACAGCGAGTGGAAGTCCAGCTGGACGGTTTCCCTTTTCAGCAGATTTCTTTAGCACATGGATATTTTTTCACCACTATCATCACTGTTTAGCAAATGACAGATCTGCTGGAGCGCCTCACAGACAGTTTTGATTCACTCAGGGCCCAGCTCTGTTTCCCAGAACCATAGCTGCTAGGGACAGAAAACTCCATTTTCTCCATCTGTCGGGCACAGGAGGACTTCTTTTGCACCCAAGAATCTAGTTTTCCAACATTTAATTGCTTTGTTTTATAAGCCTAATGTGATGAGGCCGTCCCTGTTCCCCTATGGTCTGCTGTCAGCACCTCAGACATATCTGGCTTAGCCTAGCCCTAAAATTTCCAGCTTCAGAGGAGTTCCTCAGCCACACACTTGTGCCTCTTCAGCCAGCGCTGCTCTCACCAGGCTCAGTACTAACACCTTTAAGTTATATTTCTCTAATTCTTTTGCACCCACTAAGGTTTCAAAGTGTTTACTGGACTCCAATATATCAGGGCAACTTGTGGATTGTCGAAATAACAGCATATCTTAGCTCTTCCACAAAAAAAATTTCTTCTGTACTCCCCACCTCCATTTCAAAGAAGATGAGGATGCCAGCCCTGTCTTGTAGGTGGCAAAGTTGATGCATAAAGATACTGGAATTATTTACCTGGAACCACATTGCCAGGGCCAAAAGCAGAGTCTGAGCCCTTTGGATCCTTTGGCCATGCTCTGTCCCTCTGACCCTCCCCAGGCCTTGGGGACCTGCTCATCGCTCATGCTAGATTGCAATACTCCTCCGTTTTCTTGCCCCGTGATGAATGGTGCTGATCTCTGGTGCTACCTTTGCCCATGCTGCACATAAATTTGTCCCAGTACCAAGCCTGCTGTTTGCACAGGCCATTCATTAGGGATAAGTAGAGCTGGGAGCAATGAATGTGGCTAATTGCATATAATAATAGATCCCAATTCTCTTCTTATGCTGTATGTGTGTGTCTGTTTATAGGGCAATTACACAGTAAATAGGATGCAATTAGAGTGATCTATGCTGAAGGGCTGCTCTTGTCACGGAGTGCTGAACTGGATGGACTCCAAATGGGGATGCCACCTCCTTTCACTGGAGTTCCCTCAGAATCACAATCTTGTCAGGTTCTTCAGCTTCAACCCTGACCATCGAAGGTAATTTTCACAAGTTTGTCTTGTTCTGCTGCCCTTGCAGCAAACAGATGTCCCAGTAATTCACTGTCTCTACTAACCATCCCCTTCTTTTAGTTTTCCTTTTCCTGACATTCGTTTTCTCTTGGCTTAAGCATATGTACTACTCAGAAACGTGTGTCACAGCTTTAGGTCAGTGTCCCACTAAACCAGGATTTTGACAGCTGCCTAAGTAGGTGGTGAATGATTAGCTGATGACAGATGTTCACTCTTTTCCCTGCATGAAATGAGTTGCAGGTCTTGGTCTGGACAGAAAAAATCCACAGTATGTAGCTGCAGCTACAACGGGAGTCTCAGAGGAGTGAAAAGTGCCTTACTCTCCTGGTCCTGCTTGCTAGAATGGAAGAGGTTATCTATTTTTACAGTGCTCAGCAGAGGGAGTATAAACTGGTTGGAGCTCCTAACCACTGCTTCAGTAGGAATGTTAGGTAATAAGAATAAAGTTGGCAAGGAGTGCTGGGAAGGAAGCATTCCCTGCTGCTGTCTTTTCTCTCGGTTCAGTGAATAAACAAACCTCAAGTCCCCACAGTTGTCAGTCCGGCACTTTTTACCAGAACTAGCATCTTAAGCAATACAGATGATGTTGGGTCAGTAAAGTTTCTGCTAAGAATAGCTGTACAAACATCGCTGTGGGCTTTCTGTAACATTTACCTGTGAGCTTCTCACATCCTGTCTACAGAGGTTAATCAAACAGGCACATTGTTTAGTACAACCACTTTTGTGTCTAGCCATGAAAGGAAAACCTAAATTCAAGTCAGGTTTTGGATGCATCAGAAAAATGTGTTAGATGAACTCCGACTGTGAAACCTTCCTGGCTGTTGCTGAGGTTGGAGCAAACCATGATGCAGTTTGATGGGTTTTTGTTTTCCACTCTGAACTTTTACTGCATGAATCAGTATCTCAGTTTAGTGTCTAGCACAGAGGTGCTACACCTGGCAAATTGAATGGCACTGAAATTTGGAAAGCCAGCTATGAAAGAAAATAAAAAATCAGATTTCAATAGTTTTCACCCACAGGTTGCTGGTTTCACAGAGAAGTTTCTGAGTTGTTCAGTGCAGTCAGTTTGTGACTGCTTGGTACAAACGGTTCTTTCATCCCCCCTATGAAGTGGATCAAGAGGAGTAGTCCCCAGTTCATAACATCCCTTGAGCCAAAACTAGCCCAGAAGGGCACTCAAAGGAAAGATCAGAGATTAATAGGCCTTTAGGCAGGCCTATCCCTCACCTCCTTTTCAAGGAACATGGAAGTCACACCAACGTGGGCCAGAGCATGGGGGAGATGCAGGTATTGCTACTTCTTGGGTGCATCCATGCTCACCAGACAAAATGAGTTCTAATTTTCCGGCTTTTCAGCTTTATACCTTTAAATGTGGGACAAATAAATCCATGCTTCTTTGAACTTCTCACCTTGCATGGAGGACCTCTGCTTAAGCAATCTGCATGTCCTTCCCTCTCATTGTAAATGGATGCGTGACAGTCTCATGCCCATTCCTTCATGGTGAACTTGTGAAGACTTCCACCTTTAATTCTCCCTTCATAGGAAAAGACTTGGAAAGGAGAGAGGCCCCAGGGTCACTAGCCCTGGTAATGACTGTCAGACAGGTCTGCATTTGGTCTGGTGAGAAAGCAAAACGAGAAAGCACTCATGGTCAAAGGAAAATCCGGGACTGAAGGAAAGCAGCATTTCTGTGAGCTGTGTGAGTAGTCTCCATCTCATTTTCCACTGGAAAAAATACCTGAATGATGAAGGTCCAGCTCCGTTTAAAACCCAGAGATCAGCTGACTAACTTGGGACTGCTGGGGACACGCTGGCTATGCCACTTCATCTCTGGAAAAAGAGTTGAAAAGATGCATAATACCCAGCAGGCATAAATTAAGGATTTGATCACAGATGTGTAGGAGTTAGTGCTGGACAAGACTGGCAGCCTGATACTTTCATAGGCTTGAGCAATCCCAGAAGCAGTAGAGCTTCTGGGAATGAAAACTTTGAAACTCTGGGAGCTCTGAACCAGCTGAACTGAAGAATGCACAATGACCTCTTCAGGTCTGCACAAGCTTGACCTGAGTCAAATCAGGCACAGCAGTTTGCCATCTTAATTCACTGCCTTCTCAGTCTGTTCCTTCCTGTTCCCATTTGAAAAAGGCTTGTTGATCTCAATCCACCTACCTCAGATGTCTCAGCAGGACTGGAAACTTCCACCCCACACCCTGCTAGCCCTAACGAAACTGCCTGACATACTGAGATTAGCTGTGAGATGGCTTTTGGCAAGTAAACGGCAACCCCCTTCCTGCCCAGCTGAAGGATGGTACCTTACTTTCCCCAGGGAAGGTTTCTTTCTTTTATAAGCACTGAATGGCTCTTGACAATCCTTGATCTGCCCAGCAGAAGAAAAAAATAAAAGGCCATGAAGGAATGTGTTGGCCAAGAAACTGAGAAAACCTTACTAAAGATAGCATGAGAGGGTTCAAGGAGGGACACTAATGCAGCTCCTGTCATGGAGTATTCAAGAATAGGAACTGGATTATTGTCACATGTTAGACAAAATTTTCTCCTTGAAACTCTCTTGACTAGAGGTTTTGTATTCCCAGCCTGGCAGAGCTGTTGTAGGGAGTTCTGAAGTTCATCTCTACGACGGTTGTGCCAGAAAAGCTGGGCATAGAGTCCACGGACTTAAAAGATTTATGCTTCTGCTAGCAAATGTCCAGTAAGTGGGTTAGCTGTGAAGCCTAAGGCAGCCGATGTCCATCTTCAAGGAGCTTTTCTTAACTGATGATAGAGGGACCCTGGAGAAACCAGCTTTCTAATCCTACCTGTAGTGTCCATGCTGTAATGATTTTAGTGAATCAAGCACTCGTCCTCTGCTGGAGCGATGCCTTCCCCCTTGCTGCACAGACAGCAAATCATTATCTGATCAGAGCTACTTTGTCACATCTCATCAAGGCTGGAAATGGCAACCTAGATATGAAAGGGTTTATTGCTCGTGCCCAGCAGCGCTACTTTCAGTCCCAGTGTGTGCCCGAAGGCAGAGGTGAGCAGGACAGGCCAGAGCAGAGGAGCTCAGTGGAAGAGCTGCGGTATCTCTGTGATGGCGTTTTCCTCTGAAAAGAGTTAATTCCCTGCCATGGCATTCCCGACGTGTTTATCTATTTCTCACAAATATTTGAAGAAAGCACATAAAGAAAAGCTTGTCTAGAGAAAAATGTCATGCATCTGTTTGTGCAGGGCACATTCTCACAGCTATCCCAAAAACCTTGGAGGGAGGGGTGAGTGATATGGGTATCATGCTTGTCTGGGAAGGAAAACAATAGCACTCCCACATTCCCACAGCGTAAGTATTTGAAAGTCATTAAACGGCACAGTTAGTGTCCACGTTAACTGTGTCCACGCTGATGTGTTTGCAGGACCCATTTGGCAAGCATTTCAAAACAACGGGGGAAAAAAGCATTTAATTTTTTAGTGTTTCACAAATCCAAAAGGAAACTAAATCCTGCCAATAAATGGATCTTAGAAATTATCTTGGGCTGCTTTAAGTCTGTTCAGCTTTCTGAGCTTATTACACCAGGGGGTTAGGGAAATGCCTCTGAATTTCTCCATTTTGTAGATAACTTAAAAGAGGCGGATTTGGCAGAAAGGGCTGTATACAATCATCCTGAAAGTGCAGTCCAGTGAAGCTGTGTTTCCTAGGAGCCCCCCAAAATGTGGGTCCCTCTGAAAGTTTGCCCTCTCCTTTGGCCCTCCACATTGAACAAGGGCAGCAGCACCTGCACGGCGTCGCTGTCGGAGCAAGCCCCGAACCCGCCTCTGTGGAGAGCAAGAAGGGGAGCCCCACAGCACCGAGGAGCAGCCGTGCCAGGGACTCGTACCAGGGGAGCAAAGCCCCTGCTCGGGAATGGCTGGTGGGGAACTCCCTCCTCCCTCTCTCACCTCTTCAAGTTGTCTCCTCACAGATTTTAATTTGCGCTGGCACCGGTGCTGGGCATCAGTCATGTCCCCCGTCTCATGTGTTGGCCCTTTGTTTAATTTTAACACTTTTAGTAGGCCTAAAAACAACCGAATGTAGCCCCATATTATAGAGGAAAATGTTTATAACCACTAGAAATGGAACATTATATGAAGATGAGTAGTGGCTTAGCATGAATGAGTAACTATAAGAGGCATCTTACATCATCCTTGCTTTAGTTAGGCTAAGTGGAATTTAGGTGATGGACAAATACTGGAGGTGAGAGACAGAGATGAGTCAGGACTTTCCGTGAGAAAAAGGTCAAAAGAGCCAGCTTGCTGGCAAGTACCAACAGACATATTCTTTACCTTATTTAGACCGAGGTAGGATGGTAGCAACATACTTAATTAGCTCATCTGTAGTCCAATATTTTGTATTATTGATTAAGATCATAAAAAAGGGGTCTCGCGCTGAGGCTGGACTCTGGCCTGTGTCCCTGCAGAACTCCTCATCTGCAGCAGCTGAGCCCTTCCTAAAACCTAATCTCTGCGTTTAACTGAGGTAAGACTTTCTTCCTTAGCAAAGATTCCCTTCTATGTCTCTGAGTTAATCCTTACTGTTGATCATTTTTACATTTCTTTCTTATTTTCATTACACAGCCACACAGTCTCCGTTTGCATTGATTCCCAACAGACCAGCACATGGACTTGCTGTGTCGCATCCGCAGCGCGTTGCTCTTTGCTCCTCAGCGTGCCATGCGGTTGGACCGTTAGCTACTCTTCTATTCACCTGTTTCATGAAAGCCCATTCTCTTTTGAGGTGGCTTACGTGAACTTTTGTGGCTTTCCAGCTAACGTCTGGGGGCTAACACATCTCTCCTCGAATGCCAACTTCCTTGAGGCAGGAGACAGTCTTTAAATGCTGGAGTCTGAGATGAGCACACAGCTGCGTGTTTCTATTCATACAGACATGGCTGTCTGTCAAATACAGATAATTGGATATTTATCCATACATTTGCATGAGGAATCAGAGGAACTGTCTACAGAAGCAGAGACCCCACATTTCAGGGGCTAGCTTGGATGCCTTCTGCCCTTAAAATGTCAGCCTCTGGTAGCTTCCCGGAGGGTGACTGTGTACCCAGAGCAGTTACAGCTGCAGATTCAAGGTAAAAGTTAATTATGAATAATCAAGAGAATGGAGGAAAGAACTCTGTGCTCTGTCCTTTTGGCATTAGGCAATTACTACCGAGCTCATTTCAGAGGTTTATGCTTTTTTCATTTAGCAGTGCCTGGCTGATTTCTCCTTGTGTGGAACAAGAAAGCATCATATACCACCAGTATTTACCTTTTAGCTCAGGAGCCTTCATTTAAACCTGGTGCTTTGTGGCTGCCTCTGGTATATATGTTTAATAAACATTTAACTTCTGGTAGAGCTTTATACTCTGTGCACTTAATCTTTTAAAATCATGTTGTTGTCAGAATGCCCCTCCCACGAAGTGCTGGTGGCAAAGCGCCTTACTTCCTCTGAAAGCTTTTTTGACTCCCAGCTGTACTCTCTCTTGTTTTTTAGCCAAGCTTTCAAAATGACATACACAAACAACCAGCTGCTAGATATTTATGTGGAACATTAGCCTTGCAATTAAAGGGAGAGAAAAAGAAGCTCTACTTTGGGGTCCTTCACAGTTTCATTACTGCTTGTTCTGCTCCATTACTGCATTTCTTTGAAAAGTGAACTGCGTTAGGGGGCCCAGCTGCAAGCAGGTCCCATTGATCACCAGCTGCCTAAGGAATTATCCGTGCTAAGCCAAACGAATAAAGTCATGCTGAAGGTTACGAGTGACTCCCCAGTCCTGTCCACAGCTTCTTCCTTCTGGTCAAATCAGCATGGTGAAAAAAGGGTCCCAGGCTGGAGGTGGAGCCCATCTACAGACACAGAGGCTACGCTGTCATCGTTGTCCTGCTAGCAAGGTGCTTACCGATGTCCTAGGCAGGAGAAGACTACAGTGTTTGTGCCTGATCAGACCGATCCATATCCCCAGTCCTGCCATTTCAGCCTGGAACTCTTCTGGGCAGGGTTTAGCCTGCCAAATTTCAGCCCATGCTGTTGGAAGCACTTTTAAAGAATTTATCACTTAATCCTAACCAAGTTCTTGTGATCCCAACAAGCAGAGGTAGCAGGAATGAACTTTGAGGAACAATGACTAGCAATGAAGTGCAGAGCACAGAAAATCCTATAATCTGAATGATACGCCAAGGAACAAGGAAAGGCTTTAAAAAAAAATAAAGAACGTAAGGATTAGGATATTTTTCAAGAATCTCATGGTAACCATATTTGCCGTGATGCTGTAGAAATGGCTGAGGGATCAGGAGTGAATACATCTCCCAACAGCAGCGTATATTCTGATTTCAGAGAGAGCTGCGAGGGGAGGGAGTGCCACTGCCTTGCTCATTACTCTCTCTCCCGATGGTGAGCAACCAGAGCTAGGGAGGAACAGGATCACCAGGTCAGCAGAAGAGGTGTTGTAGATCTGGCATATGGAAGGGTTTCTCCCATCGCCCACCCAAAGGATGCTTGAAAGTCTCATTAAAAGTAGCCTTGTGGCTGGCAGGAGTTCATGGTGCCCGGTAAAGTCAGAAATGCAAATGACACATTTCCTTAGGACAAGAGACTTGAGGGTATGTTCCCGTTCACTGTGGTCGGTGGAGAAGGGGACCCAACGTGAACCTGAGTATGGTGAAAGAAAATGTTTTCCTTGCAACCTTCCACAGCATTTCACCACTGAAAACTCACAATGTTCCTGTGGTAATTTTATTATTGCCATTTCACATATGAGGAGAATAAATGACACAGTGGCACACAGAGTGAAAAATAAGTTTCCTGGTTTCTATTTCTAGCCCTACATTTGTAGAGTACTTCTATTTGTGTGATCTCCAAACTAGATACTTATCCCAATCAACAGCACTTCACTTAATCTCTCTGCAAAGCAGGAGTAAAAAAGCTGCCCAGGAGGGGAACTGTGAATAATCCCTTCACTGCTTTTAAAGCAGTTCTTGATCAGTTTTGATCAACGATGCATATATGAAAATAATTTCATTATAGTGAATTTATACTTCGTAAAGAAAGAGAACACACGGCAAATCAAGGCAGTGAGGAACCCCCACATCCACACTCGAGATCTCACATCCTTTGATAGGCTGCTCTCTGCCTAGACTGAGAAATTGTTGGCGTTTGGACTCCAAGAGCTTTGCCATCTGACAGGATTTAATTAAAATCTGTTTCTACACATCAGGGTGGCTGTTCCCACCCTCCGGCATCAGCCCAGGCCACAGTGCTGGTGGGAGACCTCGCTGTGCAGGGCCATGCTGGGGCCAAGCCTTTGGCTTCCCCTGCTCCCTTGGTCGAGGGCCCAGACGTCTCCCAAAATGTCTGACAACTGCTGAGGAGGTTCCTCGCTGGCAGCAAGGCTGGCAGCGCTGCTGGTGCTGCCCTCTGAGCTGTAGATGGACATTGTTGACAGCACAGCATCAGAAAATGCTGCCTTATGAAAACTGAGATATCTTGTGGGGATATTTCATGTCAGTTCTAAGAAAAATGTTGACCGAAAGGGTTTCATAAGCAACTTCCTGATTTCATTTTGGTTTGATTTTTGTGAACAGGTTTGCTGTCTTTTTGAAAAGTTTTAGCTATCAATTGATTTTAATTGTGTGCACATATAACAACACATATGAAAGTTAAGAATGTAATTTTACGTTTTTATCTATACTACAGTATGTGTTTACACTATGGAAACAATTTTAAATGTTAAAATGTAACTGCTAATTAAAGGTATTTCTGTGGTTAGAAAATAGAACAGCTAGGCTTTGCCTTTCCACAATAAATTTTGAAAATACATTTTGCTCCAACTCAGAAGTCCAGATCTCCAGCCATAGAGCTTCCTCTGTTCTAGGCAGCTCTGTGTTCAACCCTTTGCCATCAACAGGTGGGGCTTTCAAAAGTGATCTCCAATTGTGTGACAAACACAAATCAGGCACCCAAATTCCCACAGGTTTTACTTCTACCTACCTGAGCTACCTTCTTGGCAACAAAACCTTTAGCAACACTTTGTGCTGCTTTCCCATCCCCGGCCCACTAGTCATTCAGCTGAGGCATGGAGAGTGCACGCTCTCCAGATGGGACTTTGGTGAAAAGCTGAAGGAGTTTTTAGCAAGTGAGTTTCAGGACAGAAATCATTCTGTTTGGATTCCCTTCACTTTCTTTCAGAGTCATTATCTCCAATTTGTGTGTGGAAGGCAAAGCTTCTAATTATACACTGCAACGAGTGCATTTTTTATAAATAGCACCAATTGTTCTGCTGGGACATTCTCATCTGAATCAGCTCCTATTCAGACTTGCGGTCTCTGTCTTCCATGTGCAAGCAGATAGATTATTTTTTACTAACAAGACCCAAGTGGATCGCATGTGACACAAAGGCTGAGGCACTAGAATGGGATTTGGGAAATCTGGATTCTGCTGCCAGCTGACAATGGTCTCACCTGCTCTGTCACCCTGAAGTCACTTCACTTCCCTGTAATTCTGACCCTTTGTCACTCTTGAGTCCATGGTACAAAACCCTCTGGTACATGACCGGTCTCACTGCACATGGAAGCATTACTGTAACACAAAAAATAACAATTTCAGAGCACTCTTGGGTGCACTGCCAAGCTGTGTCGTCCCCCAGCAGATGTTCACATCAGGGCTGGTAAGCATCAGCCCTGAAAGATAAGTTGTGGGGTGCTTTGCTTCTCCTCCTGCAGGAGGGCACATTCTGCGAGACCCCTTGCCAACCTGGCTGATGAGAGGGGGATGCTGCTGGGCTGGCAGGAAACCTCAGTCCTGTGGAAGAGAGGTGGTGACTTTCAAGTGGAGAGGTAGAAAGAGGGTCTAACCAGGGCTAATTTAGGAGATAATGCAAGACAATATGACAGAGGTGTTCATGTTTGTATTCTGTATTAGCAGAATACAGCTGCCTACAACCTTCTTCTGATTTAACTAGCTGCATCCTCAGCTGTCAGCTTTCTGCAGGAAAGACCCATGGATCCATACAGGGAAGAGGGTCTCTGGACACCCACCCGACTACACACAGGTTATTACCAGAGGGCTTCTTGTGCACCCTCATGGATCACTCTTAGCCACTACCTGTAGGCAAAGACCCTGGCTTTGTCCTGCTACTACATGGAACTGTGAAAAGAAAAGCAGTTCTCAGGCCCAGTCAAAGGGGACACAGATGCCTGGTTTCACAGCAGGGACTCTTTTCATCCTGGCAGGGGGATTTTCCTCTTCTCTTTTCCCTTCCCTTCCCTTCCCTTCCCTTCCCTTCCCTTCCCTTCCCTTCCCTTCCCTTCCCTTCCCTTCCCTTCCCTTCCCTTCCCTTCCCTTCCCTTCCCTTCCCTTCCCTTCCCTTCCCTTCCCTCCTCTCCGATCATCCAGGCCTCAGTGTATATCACTGTTTTGGGTTCTCTCCCTGAAGATTACGGGTAAGGCTCAAATGCCAAAAGAGAGAGAAGCCCCAGCTGTGCTGCAGTAAAAGTTAGTTACTCTCTCTCCATCGCCCCCAGAACCTCACACCAGCCGTGGGGGCCAGACCCCACTGCCAGGGTGGGACCCCATCGGCTGAGGCTGAGCCACTCTCCACCTAGAGGCCATCGCAGCCCCCTGTCAGCCATTGCGTCCAGCTGGGCACTCCTACCCATCCCAACAGCACAGCCATCTGCCCATAAGCAGCCATGGCAAGAGCCTGTGTGCACAGGAGAGGGGACAGTGTCTTAAGGACAGGACCCAGGCCCCAGCAGCCACTCTCCCCGCAGCTGAGGGCAGGGGGGAATTGCCCAGCCTGGGGCAGAGCCCATCTCACCCTGGTGGGTCCCCACAGCAGCTCTGCGGACCCCCAGCTCTGCTTGGAAGACAGGCCATCCCTGGTGCAGCCCAGTGTCGGGGCTGTGTTTGTGTGGCAGTGAGTATGTCACCGAGATGAAATCTCAAGCGCGCTTGGGGCGAGTGATTCACAGGCTGCTCAGTTTGTGAATACAGCTCAGCCAGGAGCGTGTGCTTAATTGCTCAATGTACTGTAACACCCATCACTTCCTGCATTATCCACTTGCCCCAGCACTAGAGCTGCCACCTTCTCAAAACAGTCATTTCATGAAGTGAATTGCTTTTCCGCGATTATCTTTTTATGCAATTAATATTTTCCCAGCAAACAGCAGATCACTCTACCTCCTCAATATCTAAGGCAATTAATGAGCCCCAGCTGGCAGCCATGGCTGAATGAGTCACTCTGCTGGAGAAAAAGATATCACCGTTGCATATACTCCCCTCGTGCTGTCATTTGCCGATTGATATAATGGACTGAGGGTATTTGTCTGTCACTCCCATGATGGAGCTGGACCAGCCCTCTGAACCTGCCAGGTCAGGAGGCTGTGTGTTCAGGGGACTCGGTCCTGGCCATCACCTCTGCCCTGGCTGGTGAGAAAACAACTCATTCCTGGCCAAGCAATAGGTGCGGAAGGCGCCTGCTATAAAATCACAGCCCACTTGACTTCTCTAATAGGGTTTATGAATTTCAGAGAGCTACTTCGCGGTCCGTACTTTATGAAATGAAAGCACTTTTCCAGCCTTCTTCAAAGGAAACAAACTGGGCCATCCCTGGGGCAAATTCTGGGTGATTTTTTAAACATATACACATCAGCCCTATATGCGTTTCAGCATGTATGTCACAGGCACGTTTCAGTACATTCCTCCATCCCATTCCTCTTACAGTCTGCCAGAGTTAGCTTTGCTGACCAAGGTCAAAAAGGCTTTTTTGAACTGTCTGTGATGACACCTTGGTATCTGCCCTATCTGACAGAGATAACGTGGAAACTTTTTCAGTGTACAAACAATTGAAGTGCCTTCCTGCACTGAGGCTTTAAAATAAAAAAAAAACAACATGGATTTCTTTTGTTGCCATTTAACTGTCTGATTCTACATGAAGTTGCTTTGAGTCCCCTTTCATCTCCATTGACTAAAGAGACAGCTTTGTCATCAGCATGTTGTTTCGTCTTTCTGTTCACTTACTGTCTTTCCAAACAGCAAGAAATACGATTTGTAGGGTGGCATCTGAAGGAGATGAAGGCTCCTGGTTTAGCTCAGGAAAGTGGTTGTGTATATATCTCAAGAGAGCTGGAAACCTTTGAACATCTGCAAGAAGCAGGCAAACAAAGTGTTTAGGCCAACATCACCGGCAAAGAGGACAGACAGCCCAATGTGTTATGGTTGCTGATGAGTGAGATAAATGGAAGCGTTAGAAGCCCTGGAGGCAGGGGTCAGGGTTGGGAATTTGAAACGACATCAAATGGGGCCGTGGCAGGGAGCAGGCAGCAAGGGACAGGACAGGAGAGGAGACTAAGTGCGGCTGGAGAGTTTGGGGAGAAGCATCACGCAGGCTTTAGTAAAGCCTGGGAAAGAAATCCATCCAGAAGAGGCATGGGTTGCTTGGATGGCAATTTAGCTGGCAAGCAGAGGGAAATCCAGAACTAGAAAACATTAACAATGGGAAAAAAAAATCCAAGTTCTGATGGTTTAAATTCCCTTCCTGACTCAGTTTTGTACATTTTTTCTCCTAAGATTGTAGTGTCACCTCTCCAAAGTAAAAACAGAAAAAATACACATGAAAAGGAGGTGGCAGTGAGCAAGGGACCCTCAAAATCTACTGAATCACACCGTTCACATGTTGAAGCTTTGGTTTCAGTCACGAGAATGCTCCAGGTCTACCAAATTGTTGTGTGCCTTTTAGTCTGAAGCTGTTAGCCATCATTTTAAGCAGTAAGCAAAGAAATCCCTCTGGATAGTGTGCAGATTGTTTTGTTTTTGTAGATGGGATTAGTGGTGACTGCAGCTATTTTATGGTTTCTTCCACTCAGGAAGCTCTCCTACAGACCGTCTCCCTGCCCCATACAAAATGGGGCTCAGGAGGCCTTGTGATGCCCTTCCCTGGATGCCTTTATTGCTGCCTATTGAACCAAAGATGTGTAAGAAAGACACAGACCATGCATTAGCCTCCTCCCTTCCCCAGCGTTGGACAAGATCCAGCAGAACAATACAGACTTCTACTTTCCACATGGCCCTTCCAGTTAATGTTTCTCGGTGGGGTGGGGGGAAGAGGGAGAGAAAATCAGCCCACCATTATTATTTATTAACATCTACTTCATGGCAGATCTGAATTTCTGACCTACATTGTGCTTGAGCAAAACGCTCATTGAAGGAGAATTTTGCCTAGAGTAAGGACTTCAAGTTTAGGTCTATTAATTATTAATTGCTCTATTTATTTATTCAAAAGCCCCGGTGAAATGGGAATATTAGCTGGTTTCCTTCCTCTTGAACTCATTCTCTTGCCTATTCTCATCTGGCTTTGGACACATTCTTATCCAAAGAAACATATCAAAAAGCGTGTGTGTGTTTGTGGAGGGAGAGGGTCAGATTTTTTGCCAGGCAGGTCAGGGTACAGTCACATTTATTCTTCTCGCACACTGCTTTGTAGAACAACAAGCTGGCAGATAGAATGAAATATTAGCTTCATTTCCTGCTGATCTGAATTAAAAAAATAAAAAAGCCAAGGATGGAGGAGACTGAATTTAGAACAACGAACACCAAAGCTACAGAGACTTTGCCAGTCAAAGAAATTCTTGCACTGTAGTGATTTATTAATTTGGAAGATGCTGTAGAAAATCCTTTTCCATCAAGACTGTTCGCCTGTAAGCCCATTTGGTTGTTCAAGGTTTGGAGGATGTGTCTGTGACAGTCAGTGACACTCTTGTGTCTTCCCAGCATACTCTGCCTTCATCGTGTTTTTAGTTTCTTGATAACCTGGAAGAGCAGGAGTCCATAACCTTCCTTTCTGTGCTTCCCTTCACATCATCTGCAGCAGTCCTACAGCCAAGCCACGGAGGCAAGGGTGGTGGGCAAAAATAACTCTGTTCCATGCTGCAGAAAACATCCATAGAGAAAGAGGCTCCCAGCGCAGGTGGGACTGAGAGCAAACACTAGGCGGACACCTCTGTGAGCCCAGCGGTCCTGCAGAAAAAGCCCGTGCTGTGCTGCTTGCACACTGGAGAGAAGAAACCGCTGCTTCTGAGACAAGGCTTCAGGGACTACTACGAACACACATCATAAAATAAAACAAAAAGACCCTTTAGAAACAAAAACAAATGGGTGCTTTCAGGGAAGAGGGGCAAAGCCACATACCTTGACAGAGCTGCATTCAGACCTGTCAGGCACTCAGGTGTGGTGGCTGGCCTGGTGTAGAGCTGTTGAGATGGAACATATTGACTTTTGCTAATTTAGACCTTTGACATCCACAGACACTTCCTAGGACACAGGAATGTTGTATTCTTGTACTGCTTAGTGTCACCTACAAATCCAGGAAGAGTAAAGAAAGCTTCTTGTGTCTCTGCTTGAGTGTAACTTGATTTATTTTCGAGGTAGATGACCCAACTGCAGGCCGTTTGCCTTCTGACACTTGTGAAATTGCTGGCATCAATGTTGATAATCCTCACCTGTCTCCTCCAAATGGCTCCTGAAGCATCATCCAGCATTTCAGCCCAGCATCACATATGCTCCTTCATTTTGTGTTCAGCAGTGAACAATTGAGGGCATTAGACTTTTATTTGAGCGCACTGTATTTCCCCTCCTGTGAAGGTCTAGATATTGCTGCTGCATAAATACTGCCCCAAGGGCTCTCTCTAGCAGCTCCTGGGATAAAGTTATTTTCTTCCTCACAGGAGTTTCCATAACGAGGAAATAATATGAGGTTTCTATCCAGAGTCCTTTGCTTTTCTTTTTTTGGGCATTCTGGCAGCTCAGGTGAGAGGGGATAAGAAAGTGGTCCTCTCCTCACTGTGCTGCTGACAGCCTGAACTTCTCGCTTTCTTCTCCCTGCCATGTTCATTGTCCCCAAACCCCACCAACTGCTCCATCAATAAGCTGTTTGCTGCCTGTGGCTCAATGTGTCACCATGTTGTTAGGAAAAAAAGGTGGCCACACATCCCTTTAGAAGGTTGCTTTTTTCAGTGTTTTAATTGTGCACAGAGATTCCTTGTTAAAGGTTAAAAGAATTATGTCCATCACCCAGAGAGAGCTGCAGATAAAGACAGGACTACACGTAATGTCAGTGTAAAGAAGTGCGGACAAGGCGGTAGATAGGAACTCTAATCTCTGAAAGCAAAGCAGGGGAATAACTTTTCAGGGCTAGATCACAGCTCCAAACATTTGCCTCCTTTGGAGGTAGTTAAGGGAAATAATGTGGTGGGAGAAGGTCTAGGAAGAATTGCAGGAAAATGCCTCCAGGAGAGGCATGTTTTGGTGGGCTGGCAGCCTGCAGGCTACCCACCTGGGCAGGACCAGAAGCACTGCATGTGGTGGTGGCAGTCCTTCTCCATGGTGGGAAAACTTAAAGCATCAGAAATCTTCTCTTTTTGTGGGGTTTCCAGTCTTGTTTTGCAGATGTATCAGCCAATTTGGGGAGATCCAGAGAAGTCTCAGAAGAAGATCCTGGCTTGTTTGGTGTCTAGGCATGGAGCTAGTTCCCCCTCTCAGCTCCAGGCTTCCTGCCCCAAGCCAGCAAGGCTTCCGCACCTGGATGTCTCAGCTCCTGAGAGCTTGCTGAGATACAGCAGGGACCTGTGGAAAGAACAGCTACCAGCCAGCCAACGGCTGGAGCATCACCTTTGCAGAGTCTTCTCAGGAGGGACTCAGAGCGTCTCACAAGCCTTCACCCATCGCATGGGCCCCACCGCTCTGCAGTGCTGGAGGTAAAAATAACCAGTGCTGGCACAGACTGGAAACAGAAATGCAAAGAGAGGAAGAGCTTCGGTAAAGGTCAAAGTAGCGACAAGTAGGAATAAACTCCACACCATCTCCTTGAAGTTTTCAAGAAAACCTGACTTGCTCCAGGCAAGTGGTGCCTCCTCTCCCTGCTTGTCTGGGCAGCCTCCCCACCTCTGCCCACGTAGCCAGCTCCCTGCCTCCCTGCTGAAGGTCCTTTCCCTCCCACCCACCTCCTGCCCACCCCTGCACGCCCATACCTCCTCTCACTTCTGAAAACTCTGTTTCTCTCTTGGTCAGTGCGAGTTCTCCCTCCACCTAGAGATCCCCATCGGACCCAGAATGCAATTACCAGCACGAGGGAGCAGGCACTCGCCCAGCCACAGAGCGTGCAGGCTGTAATAAACTGCAAACAGATAAATATAAGAGGTATCATCCGTCAGAGCAGACAAGCCCCTAATGTCTGATGCAAGTCTGTGCTTCTATACTTTAACCCAAAGGCAGATGGTTAAAACATGTGAACATTGGCTATGGCAGTTCCAGTTCGGACCTATTCTCATTTCTGAGAATAAAAGCACTCTGCGTAAGTGTTTGGCTGAACAATTTCCAGCCCATCATTTCTTTTCAGATTGTTTTGCTTCCATACATCACTGTTCGTGACTGCCGATGTGTAACTGGTCAGTAGGCGTTTTCTCCTCTCACTGATTGTATGCTTGAAATGTTTAAACTGGAGAATAATGACTAGCAGAAGGCGAATATTGAATCTCATGCCTCTGGTATCAACTTCCAGGCAAGTAATAACTCACTCTAGATATAGTGGATCTCCAAGAGTTTCTAAATATTTTCATCACATTACGCTCAAAGATAGAACTTCTTGGGCGTTGGGGGTTTTTGTGGGGTTTTTTATTATTTTTTTTCTGAAGAGTCCATGTTTCACTGAGTAGGTTTCGGGTAGAAGGCAGAGGTTTGCAGTTTTCCTCACCACCACTACTGCATGGGGCTGGTTGCACCTTCTACAGACTAAATCTAGCAAATTTCCAGATGAAAGTAAATTTCTTTCACGTGATTTTTAAGAGAAATGTAATGAGCTGTTCTCAGTGTGCGTGCACGCATGTGTTCATGTGTGTGTGTGTGAACATGCAGGGAAGAGGCCAGTGGGCCATAGGAGCTGTGGCCCATGTATACACGCAGTGGCCCACGTGCCGTATAACCGTGTAGGAAAGCAGACGTGGTGGGGGCAGGGGAGCTGAGTTTGCTACGCCTCAAATGTCATTTTTCATCAGGCAGGGATTTTCAGGCCTCGGTGTAGGCTACAGGGAGGGGGGAGCCAGGGAGAGGGCTGGTCTGCCTCTGGGGAACATCAGCAGCCCATGTGGAGCTGGGTCCTGCCGGGGAGCAGGGGGGAGGATGCCTCTGGAGCAGAATGGGGTTTCCTCCCATATGGCATTAACTCCCAGCTCTGCTTCAGCAGCTTCGCCTCTAAGGAGAGGCCACAGAGTTTCCCATAGCAACATTTTTTAATAACAGGCAAAAAGAGCATCAGCTGGCCCTGAAAACAGCAAAAGAAGGTCAAGCTGCAGGAAGAGCCTTCACGGTTCACCCACCTCGCCTGTAACTTCTGCTTTCACAACAACCCGTGGCCCAGCTCTGCCTCTTGCCCTGGCTCCCATCTCACGCCCTTACACCACAGTCTGTCAGTGCTGCTGTTGGGGGGAGCGAGCCTGGCTCCCCCAGGAAAGGAGAGCCTCTCGCAGCACCCTTCTGCAGCCCCAGCTGGTGAGGAGGAGCAGTCCTGCAGCATTGCTGCACGCACCTCCTCTAGTGATGGGTGCCTGAGGAGGATGTGGAGGAACTGTGCACCTTCCCCCAGGGCAGGGTGCCAGTCTCAAAGCCCCGAGCAGTGCGACACTTCCCTTCACACCTCCTCCAGCCCCTGCACCTCTTGGACATCCCCCATTTCTTCCACTGCAGATGCTCACTCTTCTTTCAAAGGGAAACAAGGCCAGCACTACCCTTACAGACAAGTGCTTGCATTCAGAGGTTTGCACACCCCCTTTTTGGGGATGCCACCACTTGCTGGCTTTGACAAGTTACTGCTGGGTGGCCTTCAGGGACCTGAAAAGAAGACACCAGGCTATCGATGCCCATGAGACAAATGCCCTGTTGCCCCTAGCCTGTTTCCTACAGCTGTTCCTGCAGGAGACAGAGGCAGGCTGCTGGCTTAAGGGCCAGAATAGCATGTTAGAGATGGATGGTACCATAGGGAAAATTAACAGAGTAATTGTAACTGCTCGGGGTGAAACAGCAAAATATAAAAATCTTTTTGTTCTTCCCTTCTTCTAACATATGTACTTCGCATTTTTAATAAAGACCGACTTATCTTTTAATTGTCTTCTATTTTTTCACTAAGCCTAAAACTCTACCAAAAAAAAATGTGTCATCCAGACAGAACTACCAAGTGCTGCCAGCTGTATTTATAGCCCCACCACCCTTTGCTGAGATGTTGCTTTGGAACAGTGCTGGCCTTGAAGAAGCTGCTACCTTGCCCAGCAGTTATGGAGGCAAGCTTTTATTGTGTCTGCCCAGAGGTGCTGGCACTTGCAGAGGGAGGACAACTGGCATCCATGAAAAAGAATTCTTGCCCCAACCCCTGTCTGTCTGTCACCCACACACGTGCCCTCTTCTTTTTCCACAGGGAGACATTGTGCAGACACCGAAGGTGCTTGAGTGGATGCAAAAGCACATGGAGGAAAGGGAACATCAAGCAGAGAGTTGTTAGATACAAAGAAGCATCTTTGGTGCCTATCAAGTGCTGCTAGATGAATATATGATCACAAGCTTGTCAGGGCTTGATTTATTTTGGTTATCTGGCTGATGCTAAAAACATAAACATCTGTTTCTGAAATCACCACATTGTAAAACACCACTGTCCTCACCCCTGTTCATATGGGAAAACTGACTGACTTCAAAAAAGAAACTCAAGGCAGGGCAGAGACTGTGTCTCACAAACTCACTCCCCTCTGAGCTGCAGCGGGAGGCGAGGGACCCAAGGGCACTGGCAAGCAGTCCCTAAGTGTACACAAGGCCGATGAGATTGTTAGCGTGGGTTGGAGCATATGTTCTTTCCAAAGTCCTAGCTGTCCTGGGGCCTCCTCTGCATTCAGCTCCTGACGGTAGGGCAGGCAGGGACTGCAGGGCTGCCTGGGACCCCTGAGGTTTAGAGGACTAACAGCCATTATATTTTACGTGTTGGCTGGGAATGGAAAAACCTCCGTCTAGCTTCCCCAAGGGAAACCTACTGCAGCAGCATACAGTCTCCCTTCATCAGGGAGTGAAAATGAAACAGCCCTAGTAGGTTCCTTCCGGGCCATTTCCCTGAGAAAAGCCAGGGGGAGATTATCTCTTCCAGCTCGTTTTTTCTGATGCTTTTTCAGTCTTACTTGAAATCTGGCTTCCCACCTTAACCCTGTTACTCTCTGCTACTGCTACTTACCCTTACTGTCTCACAACCACACATCCAGCATCCATATGTTCCCTCCTAAATCTTCCCTGTACTTCCCTGCTTTAGTGCTGTCATTCCCAGACAGAGGTTCCCCTCTCTCTGTCCTCCCCTGCTGTCCATCAGCTGATGGATGCTCTACTGGTGCTCAGCCACAGCTTACACAAGCGTTGTAACTTGGCCTCTCTTCATCTCACCTCATATGTCCATCCCTGAAATGCTTTAGCAGCGGCTCTCTAGACTCAATCCAGGTTGCCAGCATCCTTCTGGCGCCACGTCTTGATATTGAAGGCAGCAGGTCCCCTTCTCCCTTCCCTCATATCAGCGTGGTCTCCGTCCAGAGGATTTAACCTGGGCAAGTCTGTGGAGGAGGCTCGGAACAGACGTCTGTCAGCCCTTCCCACACTGGGAGCAAGGCAATGGGACTGCTGTTGGCTGCCGGATTGACATGACACATAACCGATAAACCCAGTGATTGAAGAAGTTATGAGCAAAGGGAAAGAAATCCTTTGTGGACCAGAGGCTGTTCTGTTTCCTTGTGTGTGCTCCGCTCAATACCATGAGATCCTGCAGATACAGAACTCCTTTGCCACCGTCTCACACTCACAACACACACAGATGGTTGCTGCTTTGGGCAGAAGGAGCGCAGAGTCTCCCCACAGCTTGAGGAAGGTGTGTGTTTCTCCCCGTGGAGCACAGCCTCTTAATTACCTCTGTTACAATGACTTAAATGAACCCTGTGGCTTGTAGAGTCAAGAGGCTCATAAGGGTGCTGTGATGAAGATGTGGTCAGGGAAATATTAAGACAGTAGCAAGGAGAGATGGCACATTCCCACCTGGAAGGGAGAGAAGAAAATAAATGGAGCTTCTGGAGGCAGCTGAGATGCGGTGGCCATCAGCTATGGGCACACACACAAGCACCCCCGCAGACAGGGTCTGTCGCCCATCCAAGGGCACGACATCTCCCCTCCTGTCAGCCCTGCAGGAACAAGGTGGGAGGCGCTAACAGCCGGTCACACCTCTCCACCGCCGGCACCAACACCCCACTTCCCTGCCAGACACTACCAAGCGCAGAGCCGGTCATGTCCCACCAGCACAGCGGAGGGAGGCAGGATTGGAGCTTTGATGAGTTGTCCCCAAGCCCAGCGAGGCAGGGTGGGGGCGAGGACCACTGCCGGCAGCGCCCCTCCCACAGCACCCCCTCGCAGAGGGCTGCCCAACCGGGGAGTTTTGGTTTTTGGATAAATCAAGACCTGAAAGTTTCAAAGCAACCGGGAATGCGGTCATGCCTCATGCAGCAGTTTTAATGGTAGCTGTGCGGATAAATCCCCTGGACTGCTTTGAATATTACAAGAAAGATCTGGAACACTGAGTCATCAAAGAGCTCGTTACATTTCCCACAAGAATTAATTGTCCGCTGAGAATTCCAGATCATGAAACCACATTTTGCTTCCACTTCTCATGTCAGCCGCGTGCGAGATCTAACTCGTGCTCCACTCTGAACCTCTGCCGGGTATTGTTAGCCGGCCTCTGTGATGTACTCCAGCTGCAGAGGATGAAATGATGCCGGTGAATCTCTTGCTTTCCCACCGGGATGCCGAGGCTTTGTTCTGGCAGCCTTCCCCCCGCTGGCGTGCAGTCCTGCTGAAGGCAGTCCCACCGTGGCCGCGATGCTCTCGCGGCTCAGCCCAGCTCAGCAAATAACTCTGAGGCTGAAAACTGCTCGGGAGGGGGTAAAGTGCGTTGCTGTTACTGTTATTTTGATGAGTTGCTTCCTGCTAGAGCCCCATCCCCCTCTATTAGTCTCCAGGCTACCAGCAAGCAAGAAAGGCCTCCCCTTTCTTCCACCTTCTGCAAGAGTTTCGCTCAGTGCAAGCAGGACGAAACTGCTTCTAAATCCCTTTACTGTTCATGAAAGTAGATCACATCAAAGATAACCTTCCCCTCCATTTCTGAGAAGGAAATGGTATCACCCTGCAGACTGGGTCCTCCCTACAGTTCTTTAAATGCTCAAAATACAGACCATTTTTCATTGCTTTCCACAGTGTTTCACGCTTTTCCACTGCTCCTGATCTGCGGCCCCTAAATACCTTCAGTTTCCAGGGCAGAGAGCTGCACAGAAAATTTAGGCACTGCCTTGGCTTAGTTTTCCTTTGCTTCCTTTCACAGGTCCCACAGGAGCAGCCCACGGACTTCCATGTGCCTGAAGACCACAGGCAGAGACCTAAACTGTCCTTCAGCATAACGAATGCTAGTTTGGGCCATATATTAGCAAGCAATTTCACACAGCGTATCTAACCCTCTGTTTCTCAAAGAACACGGAACTGTAAATGCCAAAATTTATTTCCATTTTAATCCCATCATAATTCTAGTAGGTGACTGTGAAGCAGTAAAGAATGGCTCTCTTTCCATTACAGAAAGCTGAATAATTCAGACACCTTCTTTAGGCCTCCTCCTCTCTTCCCAAGATAATAATCATCCCACATTTTAGTGCTGCAACAAAACCAGCCACCCAGGACTTCATCATATTCACTAGGCTTCATACTGACAGGAGGAGAAAGCACAGATCCTCTTGCCATTGGAGTGAAAAGAGAATTTTATTTAATCACTGGAACACGATGCTTGTGATGTAGTTGTGCATTTCTGGCTCCCTTGGAGGATGGGCAGCGGCAGGCACCCACATGTACAGCTTTCTGCTCACACATTAGGGAGGATGTTTACGCAGCCCAAGACTGTGAACTCGGCTGAAATGGGAAAAAACCTCGCTGCAGATTTGCTCCATGATTTTGGCCACATCACTTTGTCTGTCTGTGACTCATTCCTCCACCCGCAAACACGGCAGTGAAAGCACTGCCTGCCCGCAGCTGGCAGCAACAAGAAGCAGTAGATGCAATGAGTGCCAAGGACTTGATGCCCACGGTGACAGGGAGCGTTAAAGAGTGATTCCTCACTCTATGCAACTTGTTCCCCAAACCTCCAAGCAGCATTGCAGCCCTCCCCCTGGACGTGCCAGCGATGCTGAGGGCCTCGCCGAGCCCTGCCTGCAGCTGGCATGGTGTGGATTGGGCTAGGCAGGCTCGGTCGCAGCTGCCCTCGCTCCTCCATCTGGCTTTAAACCTCCATGGCCGGAGGTGAACATGTCAGGCTCCAGCTCGGCACCCCGCACTCTCTACAGCCCTGAAATGGGAAGCCTTGTTCTGAGAAGCACGGATTAATTTAGCCGAGGAGATGAAAGTTTAGGGGCCATCGAACTGTATGTGATCAGAACCAGGCAAATCTGTGACAGGCGTATAGACTACAGTCCTTACCCGATAACTTAAAAACAGGCGATGCCTCCAAGAGAAAGGAATTATGAGGAACAAATGATGAACAAGGGAAAAGTGGCAGTTTAAGAAAAGAGCACACCTTCCCTTGACGCCACAAAAGTTACCATAGCTTTACAATAGCTAAGCAGTAGTTGTCCCTTTAAAAATATTCCTGACTGAGGGGAGCTCTACAGACAGACAATTTCAGTAATACGTATATAGGGAGTCTGTGAGTACCTGTGCAAATGCGTAAAACAGGGAAGAAGACGAGGCTCTAAAGGGTGCTGGAACAGGCAGTGAAACATCTATGACTCAACACTATCAAGACAGATAATGTGGATAAAAATGTTCTGAGAACAAAAGAAATCCTAAACTTGTTATAGATCTTTTATCAGATGAAGATAATGATATATCTAATATTCCTGCACCAAAAAAAAAAACAAACCAGCAGTATCCAATAAATATTTATCTTCTGTATAGTGAAAGAAACTAGGTGGCATATTAGTACCCTATGAGACAAATGCATTATTCTACTCTATTCTATGTTAACAACAAAAGTTATTGAATATCCTGTACTAGAGATAAACATTTCTAAATCAGGACACCGAGTTAATGCTCAAAAGGTTTCTAAAAGCTCTCTGAAGACCTCTCTAGATAGTTAATGTCAGTGTTTAATAAAATTTGGGAAAACTGAGAATTGCTGGCAAACTGTAAGGGAGGCACCATTCCATTAGCACTTTTAAAGTATAAATGGGACAGCACTTGGAGATGAAGAGGGAGAGGAGAGGGAGAGGGAGAGAGAGGGAGGCTGTCTCCAGCCCACTAGCCCAGCACTGGGGAGAGGGATGCAAAGTGGAGGCAGAGGCACACGGGGCTGGGTTATTATTGCACAGAGCCGGGTACAGAAGGGAGATTACAGATACCATGATGTTGTCTTTGTGTCTGAAGCCATTTGGAGGAGGGAGAATCCCACATGCGCTTTTGTCCTGGAACGGTGCCCACCACTAAACTGGCTAAAGTATACCCAATCACTGGGGCTGATATTTCTTGCATTGCAAACTCACCCACTGATAGACCTCAAAGCATTTCCACCAACCAGGAATGGTCAACATGATGTCTACTATCTCAAGAGTTTTCGTAGAGGTGCATTCCTGACCCATACTCTAGCAGAGATCCAGAAGGGAACCTAAATTTGGTGCCTGCAAACTTCTCAGCTCCCACTGCCTGCTAGGCTGGTAGATAATGAAGAAATCGGCCTATTTAGACAAGTAAATTTTGGTTACAGTGGCAGAGAAAAGGCTGCTCTTTGGAAAACAATATTTTTGATCAGCACAGTGGGAGCACGAATACACACAGTGCAATAACGATGGGCTGCCAGAGCCCTGCTATGGCCAGAGGGAAAGAGTGGTCTTTGATGCACAGGCACGATGCTGCCGAGCAGGTGCCCTGGCTGGGTAATCCTGCGTGTGTCTCCGCAAGATATTGGCCAGACCTGCAATTATTGGGAAATGTGGGCAGCTGAAAAGCCAGCAATTTTTCTGCCAGAGCAGCTCTTCAAAAAAGCTCTCTGTGTTTCAAGATGTGCCTGAGACGAATTTGAAGATGGCAGATATTTTTAAGCATTGGATGATCTGAGCCAGCGGGGGAAGTAGTCTGTGTCCTGGGAAGGGACACAGACACAGTGACAAGTTGGGATTTTGGTTCTCTATTACCCAGCAAAGCCTAAGCAGCCCCATCAAATGTGCACAGTCTCTGCTGGCTGGAGAGCAGCCCGTGCACAAGCATCGATGGGGAGGACTGACAGAAATTTGATGCCACATCTGCTTTCAGTATAAGGACTTTCTTCGTCTGATTATTGAGACTGGCTGCTTCTCAAGCCACTCGGGGGTCTTTACCCTTCCACGTGACCCTGTTCTTCTCCCAGCCACCTTTCTCACAGGTATCTGACCTTGCACGTTCCCTCATAAACCGGCATGTCTGGACCCGGGCCCACTGGTTAAACCAAAGATAAATACAGGTAAATAGATCACCCTTGGTTTCACTGCCTAGCCTGAAACTCCAAACAGATGAGATTAACCCTTGCCTGCCTCCACCCCACTGTTTGGGTTGAATCCATAGTGACCATCCCCTCTCCTTGCACAAAGTTTCTTAGGTAGCGTACGGCCACAGAAGAGGCGGAGGTTGTGCACTCCTCTCCTCATTTTTGCGTGACACCGGGAGTGGCTTTTGCTGATGGAGGAAGACCTGGATACTTGAAAAGATACAGTAACACACGTGCACAGAAAAGAGAAAAGGTCAAGTTTCCTAAGCCCTGGGAGGGGTGTAAGGAAATCATGTGTGTGTGTGTGCGCGTGTGTGTGTGTGTGTTGGTCTCTTTCATGTATGCGAACACGTCCTATTTCTTTTGATACTTGCTCTTGTCAAGCTCCCAATGTAGTTTTTTCCCTTTGAATGCAGTTTCCCTGCTCCCTCCTGGGTATGAGGGCTGACTTATCTACCCATTACATCAGCTTCTCCAGGCGGAGAGATAAACACAAGCCTAGGGAAAAAGCTTTGTCAGCTTTTGATGGAAAGATTAAATACAAGTGGTTACGGCACCTAAGGCAGCACCGGTGCCCAACACGTGAATCTCAGTAAACAACACAAATCCCTATGTTTTAGAGGCTCCAGTAGAGTACGAAATGTGTCCCACTTTACCGTGGCAATCAGTCTGACCCTCGGGGAGCAGAAGATCAGTCAGCCACAATACTCCTTATTCTCTTGCCATAAGTATTGTTTGCACGGTCTCTTCTCTCTCAGCAGTTGCTCAGAAAATTGCCTTTTCTGGGGCTACACAGAAGCAGCCAGTTTTGGTCCAAGCTCCTGGACCGTGTGGCTGTGATGGGAGAGAGAACAATAGTATAAATCCAGAGAGGATGAAGGCATTGCAAAGGGCACGTTGTCGTGCTTTGGGCTCCGCTTCACCCCAAACCAGGACACACGTTCAGCTTCTCCATCCAGCAACAATGAAATCAAGTTTGAATAGGATAAATGAAAAATCATCTTAACAGGAAATCTCCCTCCAGCCTGGAAAAGGGCTGGTGAGATTTACCCTGGGAACTGTGAAGTGATAGCACCAGTCACAACTACAGACCTGCCAGCTCTGCTGTTGGTCAAGTCCTTCTGCTTTTCACTGCACAGACCCTTCCACGGCACTGTGGATCAGAACTGGTGTAATTACACCATGTCTTGGATACCACAGCTGTCAGCAGAAATGCAGAAGTTTAGCAGCCTGGCTCTGGTTCACTCTGCAGGTCCTGCGTGAGCCCTCACTCAGTAACATCTACCCCTCACCAACAAACTTATCGCAGTGACTGAGGCTGTATCTTCCTCGGCCACCTGGCCTGGTGCTTCTAACTGCGCGGTAGAGAGACGCTTGGTCCCCTTACAGTTCCCCCATCACCCCGCGACTGCATCCAGGCTTGAGCTACACACGCTGTACTCTTTTGATGGTGCATGTGAAGGCAACCAGCAAAGCAGGCAACACATGCCTGTGTCCTTGGATTTGGTGATGGTGTTTTCCAGGGCAAGCGCATTGCTGGGGAGCCGGAAGGACACAAAGAAAGGAAAAACCGAAACAAACCTCCCATGAAATGTTCCTCAGAGCCAGGGCGTCCAGGGCTTTCGCAGTGTTCACTGACAGCGCTTTGAGAGGGACTGTGGCTGCTCTGAAGCTGCAGAGGTCAGCTTGCTGCTCAGAAAGTGAGAGGAAAGATATCATCCTTCAGCTCCAGGGTCTGGGAAATCACGCTTAAGGTACACACTTACAAAATGGGACGTGTTATACCACTGCAAGTACCCAGGAAGCCTGTAAAGGTATAAGCAGTAATGAAAAAGGAATACTTTTATTTTCACAGCTACTCTGAATCTGCCAGTCTTTGACCCAAACTAGTGTAAATGATAGCACGGGGGCAGCATCAGAGAGCAGCCTGCCAATGTACCTTGAGCATTCGTTTGTTTCAGTCCTTCTAGGCAGCTCAGAGACACACAGAAACATGCACTCTCTGGACTTCAAGAAATAGCTTTGCCAAGAACCCAGCAAGCCACGGTGAAGTGGCTTCAGGCTTCAGCTGAAGGTCTCCCATGCCCCTTGCTGGAGAAACAGTGCAATAACAGAGCTCTGGACAGCACAAACTGCAAAACAGTGAGGAGGAGAAAAGCCATGTACATTATGGATCTATATCCCCAAGGATAAAGAGGTTGCCCAAAACTAATTTCCAGCAATAAAAATTAACAAATAAAACCATACAACTTTAAATGTAAATTAGCACTGGCCTACCATATTTTGGCACTGTATGCCTGATGAAATACAGTGCATATTCTCCTGTTTTCAAAACCCAAATGAGCACTTCAGAGACTGTGGTACATGGGAAATCATATTAGATGCTCATATGGCACAGAGGAAGATGGCATAGAAATTACTGTGTTCTAGTATAAAGGTAGCAAAATTACCTTCAAAATAACTAGCTGGTATCCTGATAGCCATTTAGTGGTCAGGTGTCTTATTAGCCCACACTGGGTTCTGCCTTGCCACAGGCTGTTGCCATTGCTCGAGTTCGCAAGCGCCAGGCCAGCTGAGGAGCCTCCACTTGGCACCATGTGTAGTGCTGTGACTGCAGCACGGAGATACCCAAACCTTCTGAGCAGCTCTTGCACGGAGCCAAATAATGGCAGAAGAAGAGTTGAGAAAAAGACTAAAGTGATTTTGATTTGCTGCAGTTATGTAGAAAAGGTTAATGCTACATTAAGAGGAGGCAGGTGCCCATGCGGGCATCCAGAAGGCTTTGCCATTGGTTGAAGGATGAGCAGTGCTGGGTGGAAAGGGGCTTTGCAGGGTTCAGCATTACCATGTGATGTCATGCTTGTATTTCCACACCCCACCCTCTCCTGTCAGTGCTTTTTTTCCCCTCTCCTTCACTCCACATTGTTCTCTCTCTGGTACAGAGTGTCCCAGTCACAAAATACCTTCCTGACAATTCCCTCTCACTCTAGCTTAGTTTCCACACTTGGAAATGAGCTATGGTAGGAAAAATATGGAAAACCCCATATATAGAGGCGCAACTTTGTTCACAAACCAATTTACACCTGCTGATTCACCAAAGGTAAGAGAAACAACGCTATCCTTTGCGGGAGGAATCCTACACTTGCTGCACTTCAGGTGAAGGAGGATCTCCAGGGAAAGCCTCACAAGATCCTGCTCTAAAGCTGCTGTTCTGCCTCCACAGTCTTCAGGAAGCCTGACAAAAGCCCAGTTTTGTTTAAAATATCTTTTTCTCTCTTTTTTTTTAAATTATTTGGCAAACATGATCGCTGCTGTTTGTCGTTTAATGCTCCTAATGGAGCATAAAGTGAGTGGACTCATCTTCTAACATTTCATTTCCTCCTTTATGCTTTGTCTATTGGTGGTGACGGCAACTAAGTGACCCGGAGGGAACTGGTAATGAAATTTCTGTAGCAGCCCAAAACAAAATTGTTTTTAATCTAGGTCCCGCATAAACAAATGGCTAATCTTCTGTCAGCCTTTGTTTTAATGCATAATTTTCCAAAGTTAAAAGAAGCAGCAGCCACACATTTCTGACAACTGCAAGGGCAAAAAAAAGATTTTTACTCCCAAAAGAACTGTCTGCATTCTATGAGAAACTAACAAAATTTCTAGGTTTATCAAATAACACAAAACTTAAATAATGAAATAAATAATAAAACCTTGTCTCTGGAATAAGTATGTCAAGCATGAAATTGGAAAGGAGAAAACATGTTTTAAAATGGCACCGAAAACCAGCTAGGTGCAAAGGAAATAACCAAAAAGGAAATGCTTAGAAACTGACAGATGTGTCTCCTGCCTAAATTGTTTTAAATCAGCATGTGTTCATCATGAGAGGGAGATACACCCAGGGCACACAACTTCTGTTGTGTGGGACACACCAGGGGGATGCAGCAGGGGACACACCAGGGCATCCACAACTTCTTTGGGCAACCTGTTTCAGTATCTCATCACCCTCACACTAAAGAAGTTTTTCCCTATATCTAATCTAAATCTACCCTCTTTTAGCTTAAAAGTCACCCCTTGCACTATCACTACTGGCCCTGGTAAAAAGTCTCCCTCTGTCTTTCCAAGCCACCTTTAAGTCTTGAAAAGCCGCAATAAGGTCTCTGTTGCAAAGGTCATGGAGCAATGGCAGTTACAAATGATGACACCCGCTTTTTGTGAAATAAACCCAAAACGGGGCTGTTTTTTTTGCTCCCATTTCAGCACAGCTGAGCCTCCCTACCCTGTCCTTCCCTGTCGAGCGGGGCGTGCTGGGGGTGCGCGGCTGCGGGGGCACCTCCGAGCGTTGGTGGCTTTTGGGCACCGCGTACCTGTAAGGGCCACCGTATGCCGGCGGGAACACGTCCCTCCTCGCCGCCGGCGGGTGCAAGCCCAGGGATGGCCGGCAGAGGGGGGAGTCCGGCCGCCCGTGGCCGTGCCCGGCTCCGCGGACGCGCGGGGGCGCAGCCCCGGCCTCGCCGGCGGATGCCGGGGGGGGGGGGGACAAGGCGGGGGGCGCGGCAGCCACCCCAGGGGCAACGGCTGAATATGCGAGAGGAACATCCCGCAGGTAAGGAAAGTTAGGGAAATATGGAAAATAAGCAACGTTGTCCCGGGGGTAAGGACTGGAAAGAGCCGGGGCTGGCTGCGGGAAAGCTGGACCCCGCAGCCCGGCGAGTGCGTGGGTCACAGAATCACAGAATCACAGAATCTTAGTGGTTGGAAGGGACCTCTGAGATCATCGAGTCCAACCGCAAAAAAGAAATGCCTGGGTCGGGAGAGGCGTCAGCCCCGCCTGGAGAGAGGGCGAGCAGCGGGGACGCGCGGTCCGGGTGACTCGAGAGGGTGACAGCGTGGGTTTTGCTAGGGCAGAGACAGCCCGCATCCCCAGCCGGCAGAGCGGGAAGGAGCGAGAGCTCTTTGGAGAGAGTTGGAACAGGCTGCCCAGAGAGGTGGTGGAGCCTCCATCTCTGGAGACATTCCAAACCCGCCTGGACGCGTTCCTGTCCAGCCTGCTCTGGGTGACCCTGCTCTGGCAGGGGGGTTGGACTAGATGATCTCCAGAGGTCCCTTCCAACCCCTGCCATTCTGTGATTCTGTGAGAGGCTGGCATGGAGCATCCTGGCAGGTGGCCCACTGGCAATGCCTCCACGCGAGAGGCTTGGGGAATGAAACCAACAGCGATCTCTGGATCTTTCCATGGGCCCCGTTCCACAGCGGGGATGGAATGGGTTTTCTGGCCCAGGGGGGCAGCCTTCGGTCCGGCGACGCTGGGGAGCCAGCACGGCAAGCAACGCGGATCTGCAGGAAGGGTGCTCCAAACCTTTGGCACCGGCCAGTTTGAAATAATGATTTGAAGCCAATAGAGGCTTATACCTGCAAGAGTTTGTGGGCTGGCTTGGGAATTTTCCCAATTCTTCTTTGAAGTATGAAAGACCCACACAAACAGGGGAAGTTGCCTAAATGCCCGTACTGGGGAAACAATGAAAGGGAATATACACAATGTACTATCATTTTCACAAAGTAAATCGCATAAAAAAAACCCAACCCTCCAACTTATTTTTTCCTCCTACTGGAAGGGCTAGTTATAAAAACATGAGACAAATGGTTTTCAGACAAGTCTGGATGAAACTGGTAGTGGTAATTTAAAATAAAATAAAAACATTCTTAGTAGGAAAATCCACTGAATGTACTCCATACTTTTAAGGCATTTCCTTGCTCGCATGTTCTTACAACTGATCAAAACATGAAAACCCATTTGGGTGAAACTTTTTAAAGTGTGGAAGCTGTTTTAATTTTGAAACAGTAAAAAAAAAAAAATCCAAAGCTTTTACTGATTTCATCTTCAGTTTGTATCTATTTTTATTGAAATAGTTACTAAATACACTTTTAATACTTTCTATTAGCCAAGCAGCCTTTTCTTTGATAAGCAAGTCATTAAAAATGTTTCTAGTTAAAAGAAAATTGCATTCGGCTTTCGCAGGAAACTAAGCTTTCACTGGGCAAAACCATGATATTCTAGCCCCACCTAAAAATTAAGCTCATCTAAGAAAAGGTAAAGAAAATGAGAAAAGAAACTTTTCTCATTTTTCAAAAAAAGGTATTTTCTGAAATAGCTTATCCATGCAAGTCTTACCCATGGAAACACTGTTTTCATCTCAGTGGGACTTGAACGCTTTTAATGCTTTTGATGAAGTAGCTTGTTTTGCTTTAAAAATACCCTGCATCATAGTCATTGTTATTACTTTTGTTACTCGTTGTTATTACTTGTATTAATGGAAGATGTAGAGACTGTAAGATGACCCAGGTGCGACTCAAACGCGGAACACACAAAGGTGGTTCTTGACTTAAACCCACTGTCATTAGGCAGGAGCGCTGGTAGCCTGCAGGGTTCAGGGAGAAAAGCCAGCCACTGAGCAGCCAGAACTAGCTTTAAAATCATGACATTTAAAGTAATAATAAAAAGGTGGCTGCCTTTTATTTACTTCTAGCTTAGGAATCTTTAAATATTTTGCACAGAAGCTCAGGCTTTCTGCAACCTCTTAGCCAGAGGACAAGAAAGCACTATTTTTAAAGTGAAAGCTGAGAAACCCATGTAATCAGAAGCTTTAAGGAAAATACCAAGTGTCATGAGAGTTGGCAACACTATAGTTCCCTACCACTGTTTTTCTTCAGATCCTGTTTTTAATACAAAATTAAAGGCTGTTTTCCCCTTGCGTTCTTTAATACTATAGTTAAGTGCAATGTGTCGCCCTTTAAGTGAACGCTCTTTTTACAAAGCAACTTGATTATCTTCAATTATGCTATTATCAACAGCTGAGATAAGTAAAAAAAATCAAAGGTTTATAATTGTATCCAATTTTCTTCTCATTACAGACAATAAGGTCTGGACAGTCATTTTGCTTCTTGTTTATTATTAGCTTCCAGTCACAACCATTTTCAGACTGATGCATTAGAAAAACATGAAATGGTCTGGACTGCAAAAAAACAAATGACAAATTACTTGCTACAAAAATCTTTTTTTTTTTCTCTAGGACTTCAAAACCACGCAGAAGTATTTATTTGACGTAGATGAATTTGGGTACCTTAAATAAAACTTCAATTCAGAGCTAAATTTGATCTACATGTCTCTAATTTGGAAGAGAGAATCCTGAGATTTATAGATCATGTTGTCATGATGTAGTGCCCGTAACATAATACGCCGGTGCAGCAGTGAATGGCGGAGGCTCCACCTGCAAAAATCTGCTGGAACTATTTGCTTCAGAGCTCTCTTCTCGGTTGTGCAGTTGAATTAACTTATTTTAATAAAAGAGTCTTTTTTTATCCTGCTAAGGATCACACCAGCTAGTAATAAGTGTAGCACAGAGTGCCTGTGACTTTACCGTGTTAGCATTTCTGGAAGTGCAACACTCCTCCCCCCCCCCCCCCCCGCCAATAAAATGAAATATTAATAAATGATGTGTGCAGGAGGCATTCCGTCTGGCTGTCTTAAAGTCAGGCTGTAAGACTGCCTGATAAGGACCATCTTCTCACGAGGAAGCAAGCAGCAAAGGGGGTCTCCCAGCCTTCCCAAAAGCAGCACGGATTAGCTGCAACTCCCTGGCAAGAAGAGTGGGTAGAGAGTTCAGCGAAGGTCGGCACGGAACAAAGCTACAACATGTACTGCAAGAGTCGGGCTGGAGCGAGGACAACCTCTCTCAATTTGTGTCCCCTGCTGAGGAGCTCAGCCTCAAAGGTACTGCAATAGATGAACAACTAGTAACGAACTGATAAATAGCCCCGGGTGAGGATATGCAGCCAAAAAAATATGCAGCAGCATCTGGAGCTCCCACCACAGCATGGACGAAGCCGTGGATCTCAGGAGGGAGCTGAATGCATTCCTAGCTCTCTTCTTAGAGATGTGCTGGTCCCGTGGGACAGAGGAGCAGAGGCCACTGGAGCCCTACCACTTGGGGTGCAGTTGGAGGGAAGCAAACGGCAGCTCAGTGGGCTGGTGAATGGCACCCAGCACCGAGGGGGACCCGCAGTCACACACGGGGCTGAGCCCGGGCAGTCGGCGTCCGAGCGGGTCAGGCAGGGCACCACACACACCTTTGGAGCAGCTGGGATGTGCACTTAAATTCAGCGTACCCTGAACAGATGAAACCCACGTAGCTGTGTATAAGAGTTATTTTCTCTCCCGTTTATAAGCCGGTGTAACGAGTTTGTACCCCTGAGGTAGGAATAAACTGCATATTATCAGCATTACAGAAACCTGATATCTGAGTACTGATGACATTTTAATCAATCCAGATTAGCATTGTTTATATTAATAATGCAGCCATTAACTACATTTAAGAACTGTTTCCTTTCAGATCTCAAATCCAAATTGTTGGTGGAGAATCCCCAGCAAACACAGACAGTGATGTGGCTGGACTTTCTAAAAAGGCCTATTTACATCTAACCTATTCAGTATTTTAATCAGTGACCAGAATGTTAAATATAAAATTACTGCTGATAAAATTCACAGGTGACATCAAGATTAGCAAACTAGGGAAGAGGAGGTGTTAGGCTACCTGATCTGAGAGTGCTTGATGTCAGAAGCACGGGCCCATTCCCAGAAAGGGGTTTTGCGGGCAGCGCCATGCATGGTGGTGCAGGCACAGGCCATTCCCACGGAATGATGGAATGGTATCCCCTGGGTATCCCCTGGGTAACAGCAGCTCTGGAAAGGGTAAAAGTACAAACAGTTCACTGGGAACGTGCAGTGTCATGACATGAAGAAATACTAGGGTGAACTTGATAGCATAGCTGTAAAGAAGAAATTTGTGTATATATATATTTATGTGTATTTTTGGTTAGGTGGACCCTAGATTGCCAGGGGGAGTTCAGGCAACCATATTTTAACAGGCATGTTGAAAAACTGAGCAGGGTTCACAGGAAAACCAGGAAAACAATATGAGGACTGGCGAAAATGTCTTTTGTTGAGAGTTTTAAAGAGATCCATTTGCTAACTTATCCAGAAAGAAATACTTTGAGTTGACTAGACTACAGTGGAGAGAGCCTCTTTGCAAGAAAATATCCAGAATGTATCAAAGTATAAAGAAAAGCATAAAAAGAACTGGTGGCTAGAAAGTGGATGCAGCCAAATTCATACAGAGAATCCAAGCCCACATTCATAATGAGGAGGGTGAGGACAACGGGAAAGATAAATTCTCTATCTCTTGATTTCTTCAGATCAGAGCTCAGTGTCTTTCTTAAAGACAACTTTATAGTTTAACACAAGTTATTTGGCTCAAGGCAGGATAGCTACTTGTGATATACATAAGTGCGCATTCCTATGGACTGCCAAAACATGTGACGGATGCCTAGAAACAAACCACAGAGTTCCGAAGTGCTTGTGAGTAGAGACATTCCTCGCTTTCCAGTCTTTGGGCCAGATACAGAGAGACCATTTCGTATGGAAAAGCAGTTCTGATTATTCATTAAAAACACACCAGCACAAATTCTCAAACCCCAGTGTTTGAAAAGGGCACTATTTGTATGTGCCTCATCTAGTCCAAAAGATTTCAGGATTGGTTTTTGGGCAGGTGATCTAACCTCTGGGTTTCTGGCTGCAGTTTGAGTGCTCATTCCCGCTGCTGTCCCCGCAGCTTGAGACACGGGCACCGATCTGGGTAAAAGGCAACCCACATGCACGCACCAATACTACGATAACTAAGCAGCTTTTTTCTTTTTTTGGTGGATTATTTTTAACTCAGTTCAGCTCTCTGCTCCAGTTCATGGCCTGCAAACAGCCTTGTCAGCACGGCCGGGGCTGGGCAGCTGTGGCAGCGCCCACCCGCCACAGAGCATGAAATCCTAAAGGCAGCACTGCCTCCGAGGCGCGGATGCCGAGGCTGATCCAGTGGCTTGTAGTTGCCACAGATGAGGTCCGGCTTCCCTCCTCTCCCCCAACAGCATGGTCCCACCACCTCCTTTTGCTGCTAATTTTCTTCTGAGTTAGCCAGCCAGCTCAGAGAGGGCAGCAGTGCCAGCCTAAGGGACTATGCCTGCTGGAGTGGCCCTACCCACCTGCAGCATCATGGCACCTTTATCATCAAACTATACCCTCGAATTCCCATATAGCTCTACAGCATTCCCAGGGGGGTTCCCTGGCTCCATACACAATCTAAACCCCAGGTAAGATGATCCCACCGTCCCTGCTGTCCCTAACGGTGCCTTTTCCTCCTCTCTTGTTGGCACCAGAACTGCTGTGGTGCGGGTGCAAGCAGGCTCAGGTTAGCTCTTGGGATGGGCTCAGTAGATGGTGGCACAACTGGGAGGGCCCAGAGAAGACAGAAAAGGGGAGAAAGTTGCACCCAGAAGTTTCTTACTTTCCAGTTGAACTCAGTAATGGTTATCTGCCTCCTTGGGGGCTTAATCCAGTGACATCCATAAAATTCATGGAGAACTTCAAAGTTCAAAATTCATGATTGCTAAAGCATTCATATTCTTCTACTGATAACGGTGAAAGACTCCTATAGCATGATGAGGAAAAAGACACAGCACTGCTGGGTAAAGGTCATCGCCGCTTCCATTGTACAGCAGAAATAAACACAAGCTGCAGCTCTGCACAGTTACGTGCTCTTCAAAGAGCTCTTCCCCCGCGCCTCTTTCAGGGCCTGTCCCACCCTGCTACAGTCATTTGTAACTACAGGTTTCTGGCCGAATTTCCTTCTCAGTCATGCAATTTCCTTTTTCTTTTCTTTTGTGGGACATTTTCAGATTTTCAAAGGGAAAAATCTGTATTGCAATTCACCATCCAACAACCCATCGTGTGGAAGAGAAATGTCCCTCATTTTGATGTGGCTTCTTACCAGCGTTTTTTAATGCTAAAAGCCAGTTAACAGACTTAACAGCCAGCTAACTTCACGCTGATTGAGAGCATCAGCCCGATGGTCCTGCAGATTTGAATCTTTTCCGTGTGCAGGAAAGGTGTTGCCTGGGTAATGGCAGGAGGATTTTCCTTTCGGCTTGCAACCCAGCGACCTTTCCTGGAGGAAGAGGCAGTTTGGCCCCAAGTAACTGATTCCTCGAAGCCTGGGAAGCAGACACCAGCCTTTTGGTATTGATGTGGTTTTGTAGGATGTTGTCAAACTCAAATGAGAGAATATTCAGTAACGTGACAGCTGCTGTGCATGTTGGCTTACAGGAGAACCCCAACGCTTCTCCACCTTTTCTGGGGCACACTGTTGGAGGCAGCCAGGTACCCCCAGGGGAGGCAGCCCCCCACCAGCCCACCTGCAGCACAGGTCCTGACTTCCCCGCCTCTTTGCAGCGTCGCGCCTGAGCCACCGGGCGTTTTTAGGGAATGATGTGCTCATTGCGCAAAATACATCCAGTCGCTTCTGCTGCAGGGGTCGGACTTTGCAGCTGGCAGAGGTACCTGCGGACTCCCAGCATCCTGAGCTCTGAAGACCATTTAAGCGTAGCTGTTGACAAGCTGGATTCTGTTTGTTTTATCCACTATTGCACGCGTTATTTTTTATACCATTGGCTAAAAGTTTAGCGTCAGTAGAAGAACTCTTTTCGCCTCTCCGGGAGACTATCCAGCATTTCATGGAGGAACAGATTTGACAGCCTAATACTGGAAAGTCGACACCTAATTACCTCATTCCTAACTGATGTTGCCGTTTGTAAAGTTTTTTCTGAGAGCCCGGCAGACAGAGGGGAATTGCTGTGGGTGATGGAGCTGGGGCTGAACGCAAGGAAAAAGTGCTGAAGCACTCATTAAAACAAAATAAATCCTGTCTTCTTAATGAGTGAGGGGGCAGTTTGCTGAGGAAGGGGGAGCCTTTCCAAGCCCCAAAGGTAAGATTTTTGCAGAGAGACTACAAGCTTGTGCTGTGTTCCTTCTGTAATTACTTTCTAGACAGAAAAGACACAAAAGCTTCTTCACGGGCATTTTATCACCCGACTATTAAACATATAGAGACAACAGGCACGCATTAAGAGAAGGCAACTCCCTCCCAATAAATTAGCATGCCTGTGTTTGCAAGGAGACATAATAGCTTTTATTTATATTGTACTTACATATTTAATTTTCTTTATAAATAAAAGCTTTATGCCTCCCTTTAAGCCTGCTCTTACAGCCTTAGACTATAACAGCTATAGCAAAACTATTACTCCAAATTAGCATGGCATTCAGCATGCATTTGTATTACTTCCATGATTTTTATTGGTTTTTTTAATTATTATTTTTTCCCTCGGTTCATTCGTCAATCATATTTACAAGCCCATTGTCGTACTTGCTGCCACTTCAGTGTTCTCACACATTTCAGCACACAGAGAGAAACTGCAAACTAGGGCAGCTCTATTAGGATCTCTAATATTTCTGAGGAGTCTGAAGGTGCTGACAGCTTATGGTATGTCTTTCCCAGGCAAGTGCAAGTGCCTCAAAGTCCATCTATCTGCGATTACTGGAAGGGGTAAAATTACACAGCACGCTCACCCTCAGAGTAGGAATCCTCTCCCCAGAGCTTGGAAATGGGGAAAAAAAAGTGTACCACAGCTGGAGATCTGACAAATGATACTCATTTGAACTTCCGAATAGTCATCTGTGCCACACTGGCTGCCTTTGCGAAGCAAACTTGTTTCGAACCGGAGTTAATTACCTTCCTTCTTTTGCAGACAAATTATCTTTTGCCGACTTACGTGATACATCAAGACCTGATCCTGAAGTCCTGCCACCTCCCAAACTCTCAGTGACGGCAGCAGAAGCAGCTCAAGGATGGCAGAAGTGGGCCTTTGTTTTTCTTGGGCTACATCCTTTTTTATTTTATGCCCTCACTGCTTTTTCTCTGCTCCACACCATCCCTTTGTAGTAGGCACCTCAGGGTGGAGGATATTAGGAAAGAATTTTATTTCTTGAGACTGCAGAAAAGGGTATTTCTCAGGGCTGCAGAAAAAGGGAAGTAGTTCCAAGTATCCAAGCATGCACGTTGTCACCACAGCCCTGTTTGCATACAAGCCCATTGTCAACCAAAGGAACTGGAAAATTATGGCTATTTATCCATCCCTCTCTTTACCCCCCGCTGTGCCTCTTTTGGCAAAGCAGCTCAACAGTTTGCATTGTTTCAAATTTAATGCTTGCAGATGGTTTTATTTAGAAATTGTTTTATTGGTGAGACATGCTTCCTCTGTTTATTAAATTATGCCTACTTTTTGTCATCCGTCATGCTGCCCGTAATTTCTGCACAGAGCCCGAGTGCAGGGTTTGTTGTTGTTGCCGCCGTTGCTGTTGGGTGGGTTGCCTTTTTGGGGGGGTAATTTGAAATACGATCGAGCTCCGAGCGCCAGGGAAAACACCGCATCCTCCGCATTTCGCTTTTCGCTCGCACAAGGGCATGAGGCTCCCAACGGGCGACCGGAGCCGCGCACCGCCGGGCTCCCGCCGCCGGCAGAGGGGCCCGCCCCGGGGCCGCTCAGACCCTTCCCCCGGCCGGTGGGGGAGCCCCGGGGCACCGTCCCCGGGCGGGGACAGGTCTCACCGCCGTCCCCCCGAGGCGGGCGGCCGGGTCCCGCTCGGCGGGGCGCCGCGGCGGCTGCCGGGCGGCGGCAGGTGGTGGCCGCGGCAGCGCCCGGGGTAAGGGCGGTGGGGGGGGGGGGGGGAGCCCAGCGGCTCCTCCGGGCCGGGCCCCTTCAGCCGGCGGCTCCCCCCGCCCGGACGGGTTTTGTCCTTAAGGGCCCCCCCGAGCCCCTGGCCGGCGGCGGGCGCAGATCGCCGCCGGCTCCCCGAGGAACTCGCCGGCTCCAGAGCAGGAGGTGGGAACCGGGGGCGGTTTGGGTTTGCTCGGCTTTTTCTGTTTGTTTTTTTTTTTTTTTTTTCCTCCCCTGCTTCGTGCGGCTTTTGGGGTTTGTTTTTTATTTATTTCGCCCCCCCCTCTTCCCACCCCGGATATTTGGAGGGAAGGCGGGAGAGCCGCGGCCCCGGGAGCCCTGGCGGGCCGGGCCGGGCCGGGCCGGCGGCGCCTCCCCCCCGGTTCGGGGGGTCCCCGGGCTCGGCCCCCGAACGCCCCTCTCTTCCGTTCTCCATGTCATTTCCTGTGCTAATAAGATGGTGGTCACGGCCGGGAGGGAGGGAGCCGCCGTCGCCGCCTCCGCCGAGCCCGGCCCGGCCCCGGGACCCGTCCTCGCCTGGGACTAGCCAGCGGGGCCGGCGGGGAGGGAGGGCGCAGCCAGCTGGGCTCTCCCCCCCTCCCCCCACCCTGTCTCCCCTCCCCGGGCGGAGCGGGCCCCCCGGACACCGAGGCGGGCCCCCCGCGCCCGCAGCGCCGAGGTGAGTCAGCCCCACTGGTAGCCAAGGTGGCCACGAAAATGGCTGCGGAGCGCGGGGGCGGGGGGGTGGGGTGGCGAGAAGCCGGCCCATCCCGGGGCGGGGGGCGGATGAGGGGTGCCCGTAGCGGGCGGGTCGGCGGCGACCCGCGGGCACAGGTAGCGGCCCCCCCCCCCGGCTGCCTTTTCCCCTACGGGGCGGGCGGCGCTGTGCCCGGCCCGTCCCCGCCGCGCCGCTCCCGCCCTTCCCCTCATCGCGCCCCCCCCCGTTCGCTCCCTCCACACCCCCCCCCACCGGCGGCCGTTAGCGGGGCCGGCGAGTGACGCGGGCGGCAGCCAATGGGCGGCGGGGGCGGGCGGGCGCGCGCCACATTGGAACGCGGGGGCGGGGCGGCGGGGCCGCTCCCCGGGGATGGCGACGGCGGGGGCGGCCGGGTCGCCCCGCTGTGGGACGGGCCCTCGTTCGGCGGGTTGGGGCCACCTCGGCGCGGGGTTTCCGCCGCCCGCCGGGCTGCGCCGGGCCTCCCTCCATCCTCCGCGACGGAGCGGGGCCCGGCGCAGCCCGGCGGGCGGCGGGAACCCCGCGGTAGCTGCGGGATGCTTTGCTTGACTCGCGTGGAAAAACTTCACCAAATGCCTGTTCTTCTGGCCTTTCCCCCCTCTATCATTATTGTTAAGTCGCTGTACTTCTGGCTTCTTTGTAAAAGCTCCAGAATAACGTGATTTTTATATATATATATATGTTACATTTTTTTAAACCCGATTCCTGTATATCTCTTGGCACATTCCAAAGGGAAAAGGACGATGCCTCCAGTGTGCTGTTTCAAATCCCTTTTTGAAAAAAAAAAAAAATATGCTGGCCTGTGGGCAAAGCTGTTGGCTCGGTTGTTGCTTCCTCTTTTCCCAGTGATTAATGCCTCTCATTAACGGGGAGGAGAACTGGCAGAACCAGCTTAAAAGGGAAAAAAAAAAAAGAAAAAAAAACCCAAAACAACCATAAAACACCAATGCGACCATAAGAAAAGGTTGTTTTCTAGCACTGCAGGTGTGCGTCTCGTTCTGCTGAGCCCCGGCCCCAAATATCCAGCAATTCCCCCTGGATCCGGTCCTGCCGGCGAGAGGTTTGACTCTGTTAGAGACCGGTGGAGCGGGAGCACGGCACGCGGCTTGGGTTGGGCTCCGTCTCCCCCTAAATTTCCGTTTCACCGAGTTTATAAGCAATGAAAGTGGAAAGGGAAATGACTCTTTCGACTTTCTCATGTCTTGTGTACAAACCCCACAATAGCCGCGCATCCCCGAGGAGGACGGCAGCGCATTTTTTTTGTTTTCGAGTGCAAGTTGCAATCGGAAATGAAAGTACTCGGATGATGCTTATTTGCTTCTTGCAAGGGGCGCTTTGACCAAAAGTGTTCCCGCTGCACAAATAGCTTAGCACGGGGCCGAGCAGCACAGGGCTCTCGAATCACGAACGAGTTCAGGCGTGGGGGCTCTTGGTGTGGCCAGCAGAAGGGCTGTGTTGGCCAAGGAAAGGTGGTGGAAGGAGATGGAACCACTCACCAAGGGAAGGTTGGAGGGAGGAGTGGGAGATGCTGAAGGCTGCCCTGGCTCTTGGCTGGGTGCTGAGTTGACTGATCCCGCTGTGGTGTGGAGTAGCAGGACCAGGGGAAGCCAGCGTTCCCTCCTGCCTGGTGGCCATGTCCATGGAGTGCAAGGGAGGTCCTGTGCTCCCAGCTCGGTGCCGGCTTTGCTGCAGAGCTTGCTGACTTCAGGAGAGCGGCCCTGTTGCTCCTCTGGCATCTTGGTGGATCATGTGTGAAGCACAGTGCTTTCTGGGCCAGTTTGTGGGGGGCGCTCTCATCGTGAGCCTTACTGGTTGCTGGTAGCAATTACTTGTGCTTTTCTGACAGGTTAAGTATTGTGAGGGTCATATCTGGTTTTATGTAATAAGAACAAAAGCAAAGGCTTGTCTGAAATCTTACTTTTGTCGTACTAAGGCAAGGTCGGTCTTATCGGGGTGGGGTCGGGGTTGGTGGTTTACTCATTTTGCCTGCTGGAAAGCGATGGGCCTGCTCAAAGCAGGTTGGAGGAGGGTAAGAGGAGCCTGAAGCGGGAGGGCTGCTCTGCCGCAGCGGCTGGGGGGCCACGAGCCACCGAATGGAAGTCACCGCCCTGAGTCAGGAATCAGTAAAGTACATGTAGTGAGGGGGGAAACGACAAGCCCAGGCAAGAGAGGTCTCTGGTCTTTTTATAAAGAGTACCACGTACACTTTATCCTTTCTGGGTGTTCTTTCATTTTGTAACTTCTGTCTCATGCTGGTTAATTCACAAGCAAAGCTGTGTTTTGGGGTTGGTTTTTTTTCCTCCCCTGTATCCATTTACACCAGAGAAGCACGTGCTTTCACCTATATCTTTATTCTTAAAGTTGCTGGTAGCAGGGTCTTTCTATTGCTGGTTTGGCTGCAAATGCTACTAACCGTTTCCAAAGCTCTTAAAGTACTGCCTTCACCATCAAAAAAAGCCTCATTTAATTCATGGCATTTCAGAGTAGCATATTTAAAATTGTTATTACTGATCTGGTATTACTGGCACATGTGTGAAGATCTGCATGAAGAAACTAAACGTGGTCCCAAGGACAAAATGTTTTAGGGTTGGTGTTTGGGGTTTTTGGTCAGCCAAATAGATTATAAATTGTAGGTGAACTGGGGGACCTCCGGAAGGAAAAATTAAGATGTTAAAACTTGATCCGAATACACGAGACCGGGTAGCTGTAAGGAGTAATGACTCTTGTTCCCAGTAGCGGGAGTGCAGGTGGGAACTTTGGATGCGTTGGGAACATGTGTATCTGAGACCTGTGAACAACTGGTTTTCTCAAGAAGGCCAAAACAAGCAAACATCACTTTTCTTCCTCAGTGTGGATTGCAGCTTTTTGGCATTTTAAGAAATCTGGAGTCAGTTGGACGCACATCCGGATAGACTTATCTGTCTTCTTGCATCAGCGTGGAGATCTTTGACCTGGGCTCTCACCTGAGTACAAGTCCTTCGGACCCCAGGACTGAGAGCTGCCTGAGGCACAGGCGTAGCTGCTGAAGTGGGTCTGCACCTGGAAAAACTGCTGGCATTGAGCAAGTGGCAGAATTCCTGCCACCCTGCTGCTGGGCAGCCCTGCTGTGCGGTGCTGCCTTTGCTGCTCTGTGTCTCACCCCGTGTTGTCAGGCTTGTGGCGTATTTCATCACGGGCACTTCTACAGCGCACCCGCCCCGGAGCTGTGTTGTACAGGGTGAGGTTTCTTGGACCAGAGCTCCTGTGCAGCTGCAGACAGTTTCAGTGCTTCCTCTTGCACTGACCTCTCTACAGTAGTGGAGCAAAGACTTTAATTCCTCAGGCTCTTCCATTCTCCCGGTGACCTCTTCTCTGCTGCTGAAGGTGTTTTTTAAACAAGGCCCCTAGAGCAATGGTCCTTCTAAAGCTGCATAGTAAAATGTTGCTTTTTAGGAATCCCTGCTAGTTAAACTTGCCCATGCCAGTGGATGCCAGCAGTGAGTGCAGCCTCCCAAAGAGAAAGTGGAGAGCACAAGGTGAGAGACAGGTTCTTGTCGCCCTGCGTGGCATCTTCAGAAAGAAGGTGAGGGAAGAGTTCTTCGCAAAGGGAGAATGTTTGCAGGTGAGAGGCCAAACAAAGAGCCGTGGAAAACATAGAGCAGTCCTGTGACTTCTTTGAAAGTGGGAGCAGCCAAGGTGGATGGAGGAGAAAGCTGGCGAGGAGGGCAACACAGGCATCCCACATTAGATAGTTGTTCTTTTAAAATGCCTACCACGTGGTAGGCACTACATTACTAACAGAAAAGACCCGGAGGATTGTGAGCAAGGAGGGCAGAAAGCAGCGGTGAAGGGGGACCAGTGTAAATTTTAACTTGGCATTTCACATGTCCACTGTGAGTTTTTAGAGGTCTCACTTTAGGCTTCAGCTAGAGTCGGTGAAGGTGGTGCTAGCACCAGCGTTTTTCCTCCCTCTGTCCCAAACTTCACACATAATTTCAAGAATCTGTGTTTCTGCTAACCGTCAGGCGTTGCAGTTGTGCTTCCTGGGCATTGCTGTGTTTGTGCGAGCCGACATCCCCGAGAGCTGCCAGTCAAAGGCCTCCCTCCTCTCTCCGCAAGGCAAGGAGGCAGCGCTCCAGCATTTCAGACTCGGAACAGTTTCTCCGCAGTCAGAAGGTAAAAACATTATACATATGATTTAAGGTTTAAGCTGCAGAAACTGGCAGCCTCCAGAGGGAGATCGGTAATGCATACTGCAGAAGACCGTTTCAGTGCAGTCCCTCGGTCACGGACAGCCATCAATAAGGGGCCCATCAGAAGGGCAAAAATCGTCCGATTTCAGCACGCTCTGATAAATGGCTTCGTTTCTCTGCCCCTTTTCTGTTTTTCCTCCTTAGGCTTTGGCTTTTCAGCAAGGCTAGTTCTACTTCAACTGCTGTGACTTGTCCTGGAGGGGGGACTGCCGCTCCGAAATAAGTGTCGGCGTCGAGCCCTGCTGTGGCTGGTGCTCCCGGTGGCCCACTTGCTGGGGGCTGGAAGCTTGACCGTGGGTACTGGGGGTGATGTATGAGGACAGAGTGGTGAAAGTGCATGGGAGGTGATATGGGGAATTATCTTGTGCGGCAGCTCTAGAATTGCTTTAATTAGCTACCCATGAGAGCCAGCGGTGCTCTTGCCTTGCGCAGCGGGGAGCCAAGGCACTGAGCATCCTTTGCTGGTCCCCGAGCCAGGTCACTCCTGCATGCCGGGGAGCACTGGCTCCCGGCTCCTGAGTGCTCCATGGGCACACAGCTCCTGTGGCTACCCACGAACACCCTTTCAGAGTGGTTCAGGGTGGTGAAGGCCAGTAATTGGAATTGATGTTGGGCAGGGACATCAGCTGTTTCCAGGCTGATAACCAATGTGAAATATTGTCCAGTACATTCCTCTTCAGTACAATGAAGCTTTATTTTGAAAATGTATCATAATATGCTGAGTGGAGTTAAATGCGGTCCTTCAACTGCAGACTCAAACAGCTAAGCAGACTAAGAGTACACAGCATCTTCCTTGAAAGACGTTGTAAGTTTGGCTGGATTACCTTTCCACTCCTAGCATGTTCCTCTTTGCACCTTTCATTTGGATAAACTTGACTTCCTTGTGTCTCTGTGTACCAGGGGGTTTTGCTGCTGTTGCTGTGTTTTGTCTTTTTTAAATAAATTTCTTTTGTTCTGAGGCTGCTGGAGTACTTCATGTGGTCCGCTGCTTTCTTTAAATTGGACACCTTTTGCTTGGAAAGGCTAATGTGAATGTTAAATACGGCACAGTCTGAGGAATCCAGTGCTTTTATCCCTTCAGAGGAAAGTAATGAAAACACTCAGAAACTGACCAAAGGAAAAATCAATACTGACACATGACCATAATTTTGTGAAGAATAAAATACATTCTAGAGTTGTCATGTGTATGCACCTAGGCACGCAGATTATCTTTTGTGGGCTCAAATGAGATCGTTCTGGTTTTGAAGAACAGAAGATTTTTAATTATTGAAATTTCTCTTGCCTTCGTGATTGGGAAGAGAACTTTTTCATGCATGGTATGTGTGTAAGTTGCTTTGTTCCTTGAGAAATTTTTTCTAAATCGTGTTATGAAGGACTACTGGATGGGTGCAGTGGTACCTGACCCTCAGTGCAGACCACCAGCTAACACTGCATTGCACTTGCAAAAGCAGTACCACCAGGAAGGTGGATCCACTTACTGCATCTGCTGGACGCATTGAGAGCTAGCACCAACTAAATTAGATGCTAACATAGAATCATAGAGTGGTTTAGGTTGGAAGGGACCTTAAAGATCATCTAGTTCCAACCCTGCTGCCATGGGCAGGGACACCTCCCACTAGATCAGCCCCATCCTGGCCTTGAACACTTCCAGGGACAGGGCATCCGTAGCTTCTCTGGGCAACCTGTTCCACTGCCTCACCGCCCTTATAGGGAAAAATTTCTTCCTGATATCTAATCTAAATCTACCCTCTTCCAGTTTGAAGCCATTACCCCCCATCCTATCACTACATGCCCTTGTAAAAAGTCCCTCTCCAGCTTTCCTGTAGGCCCCCTTCAGATACTGGAAGGCTCTGGGAAGACCGTATAGCAGCCTTCTCTTCTCCAGGCTGAACAGCCCCGACTCTCTCAGCCTGTCTTTGTAGCGGAGGTGCTCCAGCCCTCTGATCATCTTTGTGGCCCTCCTCTGGACTCATTCCAACAGGTCCATGTCCTTCTTATGTTGGGGGCCCCAGAACTGGACACCGGACCCCAGGTGGGGGTCTCATATGAGCAGAGGGGCGGAATCATCTCCCTTGACCTGCTGGCCGTGCTTCTTTTGATGCAGCCCAGGATATGGCTGGCTTTCTGGGCTGTGAGCACACATTGCCAGCTCGTGTTGAGCTTCTCATCCACCAATACCCCCAAGTACCACTCCTCAGGGTTGCTCTCGATCTGTTCTCTGCTGTATTTGTGCATGGGATTGCCCTAACCCACATGCAGGACCTTGCACTTGGCCTTTTTGAACTTCGTGAGGTTTGCACGGGCCCATCTCTCAAGCCTGTCCAGGTCCCTCTGGATGGCATGCCCTTTTTAGGTCTGATGGACTTCACTGGTGGTTGGTTGTTTGTTTTTTTTTTAAAGTAAGTCTCATTCTGTAGTCAGGTGTTGAAATGTTGCTTTTGAATTCTTTTGGGGTAGTCGATGAACTTTTGTAGTCCCTCAGTGCCTTCCATACATGAAGTCATTGTGACTTCTTTATGGACTGGAATTGGATGAGTTGTTGGGCTCTTTCCATGCTTCTGCTAATCAGCATTTTTAAAATGTCCGCAGTGTAGAGGCCCCAGGAATTTCTGTGCAACCCAATACCTTCTATGTAGAAGACACACTTAAGGAGTGGGTGTTGAAGGAATGGACCAGAAGCATTTGGGCCCTGCTGGAATTTTTTTTGTAGTTAGCTGTGTTAGGATATACAGGGTCCGAACATCCCTCTCTGTATGGAAGGGAATGTGCAGATCAAATGGTGGTGGTTGTGAATTCAGCACACGGATATCTGATTTCTTGGCAGATCTGACACCGGGAGTATCTGGACTGCTGCCTGCCCCAAGGAAAAGGGGGTCGGTGTGACCCATGCTCAGCCAGTACTCATCCAAGCAGTGTAACATGAGCCCCTAACCTGTAGACAGATTTACCAGCCCTGAATAATGTCTGTTGTACTGTGAGATCTTATCTCCCTAATGGCCTGCAAGAGGGTACAAATGAGGAGAAATAAATACAATACGGCTCTTGCTTTTGCTTCCTCTGCATTTTGTGAAATAGTTGATTTGGTCTTGTTCTGCCTGGTGTGTTTATTAGTGTTTTTAAAGGACTGAGCTAGTTTGTTAGAATTTTAGGAACAAATGAAAATATTATTTGCTCCTAGCTGCTCATTTCCCCCACCCCCAAATATTCTGTCTCTTTTTGCTGAACAATTTAAAAGAAAGGAGCTGCTTGCCATGTCCTGAAACCCAAGTAGATTCAGACCACTGTAACCAACATAGAGGAATCGTCATGTTGCATCCTTCAACAGAAATTAATGGGCACCAACTGGACAAATTGTACAAAAGCAGGATTTCATCTTTATTTTGCGTCTGTACGCATAGGTCCCAATTGAATGGGGATTCTCCTGCAGCTGAGACTACCTGCTTAGAGGTGTTGGTGCTGCAGAGGCTTTAGAATTCAACGATTGATTCCTGAAGCTTTTGAGTTGGGTGGTGGGGAGGGGCATTGCTCAGTAAGCGAGTGCCTGATGGAAGTCCAGAGGTCTCTAGGAGGGGTAGGGGTTTCTCATCTGCCTTTGGGATAAAAAGCTTATTTGTAAGTAATTCCATCTGCTCAGGAAACTTGCTGTCATGTGGCTGTGTCGAGGGTAAAACTGTTTTGTAGTTCATGCTTTTTACGTGACAGAATTTAAGGGCAGTCTTGCAAAAATCACCGGTGCGTATAAAGGCAGACCGGCGCGCGATTGTCACTGTTGAGTGCATTGGTGGCTTCGTGCAGGAAAAGGATGCTCCGGTGAAATGCACTGAGTGAAATGCACTTTCTGACTCCGTGGGGCAGTTTTAATTTCGTGCATAGCTTGTCCATGGCTTACAGACGTGTGTGCAATCCTGTCTGTCCCATTAGTCCATCCCCTCTAATGCCACTAAGCGTTCACCAGTGGAAGAAAAAGAGTACTCCAGGTAATTTTTATTTAATTTTTTTTTTTTAAAAAACAAACTGGAACTTCTAGAAAAGTGTTGAGTGAAAGGCCGTCTTGTTAAAAGATGGATGTGCTCTCCAGAGGGGCTAATTTAGACACTAAGGAAATATATGTGGAGCTGATTGCTGGCCAGGTGCCAGCCACTGAAGGGCACCGGAGGCTGAAATGCCAGGCAGCGCTGGTAGTGCTGGCACTTCAGCCCAAGACGGTTGGGTTGCATGAATTATCTCTCTGCCTTCCAGCTAATTTTATCCTGTTGATTTTTCATGAATCATTTCCCATCTCTGTGGGTTAGAAATTAAAGTGGAAGTTTGCTAGCCAGAATAGCCACATCTGCTATTTAGAAAGTAGCGTCTGGGGTTTGCTTCCTGCCCGCCCCCACGCCTTCTTCCCTTTCCCTTTTTACCTCTGTCGATGTTCAAATAATGTGAATCACTGGTGTCGCTCACCCAGGGAAAGTTTTAGGCTGGCCAGCCTGCACAACGCAGGGGTCTTCTGGATGTGGGTGAGGTCGCGGTGGGCGGCTGGGTGACGTTGGTGGCAGGGTTGGTGGGTGCTGAGTGCTATGTGGCAGGGTCCCAGGCGCACGGCGAGGCTGGCAGGACCCGACCAGGGCGTCTTGAATTTCCTGCGTGTGCCTTATAAAACATTAAAGGCACTCCAGCGTCTTTTCCCTCTCCCAGCACAGCAGAAGAGAAGGAGCGCCATGGTAGCCCAGCCTGTGGCATGACTACCAAGAGCTTCTTCAGCCTTTTTGTCTGTCCATGGATGAGAGCAGCAGGTCATTTGAGCAGTAAATTCGCATCTCTGCTTTCTATAAAAGCGTCTGCATGGTGAAAAACTTAACTTTTCCAGACCCAAACATAGCTTCCCTTTGTTGAGTTGTGTGTGCTTGATTGCCATCAAGGCTGCCATCTGGGCCAGCAGCAAGGAGAGGATAAGTTGATTATCCAGAAGTTGAGTCCTATAAGTAGGGATCCAGGAGTTGCGTATCATGGGTTCTCTCAGTAAGCAAAGTTTTGCTGGCAGCTGCGCTTAGGAAAAAGCACATTCCCTTGAAACAAAGCAAGCACTAGATAAAAGAGAGGAGGTCTCAAGCCTGCTGATGTTAATTTTTAATCAGTCTTGGTGGATCACAGCAAATCCAGGAGACTGGAGGAGTGATAGCGTTGGGACAGTTCTGAAAATGGCCAAGTGCATGGCCTAGGAAATGGTAGGTTGGGTAGCATGACACCAATCCTGGGTAAATATAAAGTAATTCATGCTTGAAACTTGATGTTATGGAAAGGATCTTATACTTCTCAAACATGTCTGATTTTGTTCTTTGAGAGGCTTAGCGTTGGTTTAAAGAAAGATCCGTAGATGTGGTATACTTAGGTATATAAGGCAGTTAACTCAGTGCATGAGTGAGAACCCAATTAATATCTAGTGCCAAAGAATATCAATAAAATACGAGTGGCTTAGGAAGTGAAGGTAGTGATTGATAGAGAGTCAGCATCCAATAAATAAACTGAAGTGTCAGTGTAAACAGTAAGGAGGATGAAGGATACTCTAAGCTAAAGCACAGTATTAGCACACTAATAAATCAACCGTTTGTGTATTAACTTTAAGATGAATGTAGAAAATGGTTTTTCAGCCTCAAAAGATCAAGGCTCTGGCATTGCTATCTTAGATGAGGGGAGCAAATAATCCAGCTATTTTAAGCTAGAGCTTGATCGTTTTACAGAAGAGTCTCCGCAACATGATATGCGGAGACTGTGTTTTCAAAGAAGTAGACTTGATGACCCTTCCCTTCAAATGAGGGGAAGGGAGAAGCCAATTCTGGCCGATGCTTACTCAATGATGCAGAAGAAAGCTTGGCTCACCACTGGCGAAATGTGTAGATGAAACAAGTTTGATGAATTTTAGCTATTGACAGAGGAAGGACGGAGTAATGCAGTTTGTTTGGTGAATGGACCCATTGAAACAAAACCCTTTTCATGCAGACAAGTAGAGAGTTATGAACCTGGAAAAGCATGTCCTGAACATGATCTGCAAAGGGGAGGCTGTGTCCTGAGCAGCCCCATGTGAGAACGTGGGGGTCAGAATGGGCAGGGGGCTCTGGAGAGCTTTCTGTGCCAAGTTCTAGCTGGAAAAGACAACTGTGATTTTGGGCACACAAACGAGGAGGTAGTGAATCAGGGTGAAGAGGTGGTTTTATGTCTGTAACCCTTATATTTACTTCAGACTCAGTCTTAAATCAGCGTGGCTTTCTGGTGCCAGCATCTTGAATATAGAGAAAATTGAAAGAGTTACAAAGAAGGATGATGAAAATTGTTGGAAAACTGAGAAGATACTACATGGGTACATATCCAGGGCTCTGCTATGTATGTGTTTGTATTTAATGCTTATCACTATTGCTTCCAAACACCTTTCAGTGGTGCCTTAAGGAACAAGGCTTACATCTGCCACTTGGTTGTACTCTTATTCTGTCCTTCAGGAGAAAAATGTTGGTAGAATAGCATCTTGTTTTAGTGCGGGGTTTTGTGCCCGTTTGTTTAAACTTTATAAATGGATATATATATTTATGTTGAAGAAGCCAAAGGCAAAGAGGTGTAACTGGCAGTCCTGACCAAAGATGGTGAGGTTTGTTACAGCCATTAACCTGGGAAGTGATTCTTTCCGTTTGCTCAAAGCAGCGTCCCAACATGCCGGGTATTCCAGCCTTTCCCACTGGGTGCAGGACCTTCGAAAGAAATGCGGACTGGTACCCAGAACTAGAGAGATTCACATATAGCTTGTCTGTGATGAGGATTAACAGTTGAGGTGAACTTCTGATGAAATGTTGGCTTCTCTTCCCCCTGCTAGACTCGGGTGGAGATTTTGTCCTGTTTGTAGGCTATGGGTAAGGGCATGTGACGTAGAGGGGATCAGCCAGGTTGATGTAATTCTCCCTACCCTTAAATTACAGATCTGTGAGAAAAATGCAGGAAGCTGAACATAGCAAAAATGAGAAGTTTCCAGTTTAAGGGAATTATTTTTAATGTATTTTAAAAACGCAAGTCATTTAACGTACTCTTTCAGTTGCAGTGAGTAGCTGCCTTGGGTCCATGGCATGCTGCGCTGTTTCAGAGGCTTTTAGGCTGCATGTGAGCTTTACGTTTTCAGCATCCTGCTGTGTTGAGTCCTTACTCAACACTTAACGTAGAGAAGTTGCACCATACCCAGTTTGCAGAGGCTTGTGCTGATCCATAACGCTACCTTCCTACCCTTAGATCAACAAAGGGCAAATGCTCTGAACTCACCATAATACAGAATTTTGTGTCAAATCCTCTAAAGTCAGTGGTGTTTTCTACCTTGACTAGAAGCCACCATAAGACGAACTTAAGACTAGTTCAGGGATTATTTCAGAGGTTCTTTTCCTTCTTCCCACTGTGAAACATGTCCATCCTAGAGTAGATCACGGCAGGTTTTGATGACATGTTTTGCTAATGAGCCATGTAAGAGTGAGAGTACGAACGCATCTGGCATCCACTTGAAATGACAGGAGTTCCAGGTTGACGAACGGGAATTTCCCGGTCTCCAGCCTGTCTGCAGTCAGGATGAGACCGGGAACTTGATGTCGTGGCACCTCGATGCCGTTTGTTTTGATGTTGCTGGTCTGGGGTGTATTGAAACCACTAGGAACTCTGAGCCCTCCCTGCTGTAAAATGGGTTTGCGTCTCGTGGTTTTGAAGCTTGCTCTCCAAGCTTCTTTCAAAAGCTGCGGCAAAACTGGTGGTGCTTCCAGGTATCTATCTTGTAGTCCTGACCTTCCTTAGTGTTTTGAGAATTCAAAACTCAAAGAAAATGTTTCATACTTATCTTCTGCTTAATTTATGGCTACTATCTGTAGTGGAGTAATTGGCAATGTTGACAAGTCCTAGTTGCAGGCCATGCTGCTCAAATCCTACATCATCCATGCCCTGTAGTTTTCAGTAATTAAGTTTGATTTTGTGACTGCCTCAGCTTGTCTCTGGCTGCATGGGCTTCATTCAGCCCTGCTCTGCGGCTGTTGGGAAGAGCCCTGGCCTTGCATCAAGCTGGGAGGTAGGTCTTGCCCTGCCACCAGCCTTCACCCTGCCAGGATGCTGCTCTGCTGCACTGCTGGATGGAGGACAGCTTTACCCACAGGAACATCGTGCTTCGGGGGGCAAAATTAAGCCAGTGCTGTGGCAACCATCAAGGCAAAAGCAGTTTTTCCAGTGGAGCATGAGGTTAGTGTCTGTCTGTGGACAGTGGTCCTCCTCTGAGCAAACTGGTTCTTCCACTTATTTTGTGGGATCTCTCAGTGTTTGCACTGGCTGCGAGCGTGAGCTGTGTAGCCAGCTGGTACTTTATAAAGTGACCTGAAAGGCTTGGCATAGCTGAGGACCTTGGTAAGTGAATTCACCTCGGGGAAAGCAGTCAGCCTGGCTCTTTTGTGGCTGTTTGGGGGGAGCTCGGAGCCTTGAATGCTGTGCTTTATTCCCCCTTCTCCGTCGTCAGTAGCTGACTGTTCTGGATTACTATTTCTGGTAATAATATGCAACTGTAGAAAAAGCATATGAATTCAAGTCCATCTTTCACCATGGGCCTGCACTTTGAAACTAAAATGTGGTACAAGCTACGCAAGATCTTTCTAAGAAGAAGAGGGGATGACCTCCAGAAGATCAGCAGTGAGGAACTGAGTGAAGGAGCTGTGTGCTGAGGAGGGGATGGATTCCTATACAGCTGTTTCACATGCAAGAATGTCCCGATCTGGGAAACGTGCCAGTAAAATGTAAAATTAAAGCTCTGTTTTGGAGGCTGATCCACGCAGATAAGAGTCTGTGGCTGTTAACTAATAACTACAAGAGGGGCAGTGATAAAAGCGGCATACTTGAGGACAGGAATTCACAGGTTCGTTCATGCTTAACCCCGTTTTGGATGCTTTTTCCCTCTGCATTAGAGATTAACAGCTCAGGTGTTCCTGTGTTTTCTGCTTCCCTCATTGTGAGCGACATGGTAAAGCCACTGGAGATCTTGACATGTGTTGTGCAGAAATGTGACAGGACCTTGCCTACTTTGTAAAGAAAAAGGGAGAGGTTTCGTGGCACTGCCTGTGAGGCCAGGGATATTTGCAGCAGCCAGGCTGGGCCTGCCAAGCAGCACTGGGCCTCGTACCATGGCTGCCTTTGCTGCCCAAAGGACTTGCTGCTGTGTGCAAACCACACCTGGGTATTCACAGCATCCCTCTGTCCTGGGAATTGTCCTCTCTAAGGTGCTGCTAGGACTTTGCAGTAGGCTGTGTGCGTGCTGACCTTGGGAGGACTGACTGTCCTGATGGCCTTCCTGATGGCCTGTGCTGAATACCTTCAGCAGCAGCCGAGGAGCCTGCTCTGCTTATGCGTACACGTTGCTTTTCCGCATTACCTGAAATCTTCAGGGGGACTTCACGTTAAGGTGTTAGAACCAACACAACTATAAAAATTGCCTTAAAAAACAATGAAGTGGAGCGAGTGCGAAGTACAGAACATGAACTGGAATCTTGTACTTGTGGAAAACTAAAGGGGGAAGAGAAAGAGCAAGAAAGAGAAACTAGCAGCAATAAAATTAAGAAAAATTAAAAGCAGCTTTAACTATATCGGAAGCTAAAAGTCTGCTAAAAGCAGAATCATCTACTGATGCCTGGAACTGGAGAAATGTTGGATGTTTCTTTCCTGTAGCTGGCAGAAAAGCTAGATGATGCTACCAGTTACAGCGGTAAGGTAATGCTTTCTCTTGTAGCAGTAGCTTGGGAAATTACCAAACAGCAGCTACGACAGCAGTACGCTTTTAAGTTTGCTGTTCTAGCTGACTTGCATCCAGGGATTTTAAAAGGGCTGACTGAGCAGCGCTCTCTGGGCCATAAATGCTAATTTTTTTTAAAAAATATATTTGTAATGAGTTAGACCGAAAAAAAAAAATGTCGTGTGTTAGTCATAAACAAGTAAGCTAATATCAAGCCTAATCTGGGCAAACTAGGATATTAGGCTAGATGCTGGCTGCTGTTGACTTACAGTAAAATAATGTAATAGCTGATAGGGACTTGACTGCTCTTTATTAAAGGGAATTAATTGTAATAATCTGTACAGATTTTTGGAAAATAGGTCTTTTTTACCCTGATGTAATTTTCTGATATTGCTATTGTTTTGCTTCATAAAGGTAAAAGTGTTGGCGTGTCTTGCATCTTGAATGCACTGCAGTTGTGCCACAGGTCACTGGAATAACCAGCTAGAATGATTCAATGTGTTGCACTCTGAATAAACCAAAACTTGACTAAATGAAAGGTCACAATGTGACAACAGAAGGAGGGCCATGGCTGATCAAGTGTATTTCTAGTAGTGTCATCTGGGAATTGTGGTTTTTGGCTTGATGCTAATCAGCACGCCCTGGAAGAAAGTCCAAAGTTAATTTTGGTGATGTTTGTGGAGAATGCAAAGTTTTGGCGAGTTGCAGGTCACGAGAAGAGGCATGTTAGTGATAGTGGTGGAGTTGTGATGGCGTGTGTGCTGGGTGAGGCAGCAAGGAGTTGTGTGAGTGTCTTAAAAACCAGGCACCTAGTCGCAGGGCAGGCAGGAGGGCTGGCGGGGCGTCTAGTGGCCTGGGAGCTGTTGCAGGAGCCAGGGCTCTTATGGCGGCACAGCGGTTCGCCGAACACAAAACCCCAGCTGGGCACGGTGACCAGAAAGTAAAGGCGGTACTTGGACGCAACCATGGAAAACCTGAGCAGGGGCAGGGAGGGTGTTATCTCGGTGCAAGGTGCTGCTCCCGACAGCGCAGGAGCGCTGCGGCCGGTGCTGCCCAGGAATGTTGCTAGATAAGTTGGAGAGAGTTCAGGGAGGACCACGAGAGGGGAGGGCTGCAAAATGTGCCATGCAGTAAAATGAGGAGCTCTGTGTGTAAAATAAACACTGGATTTCTTCTTTTTCCTTTTTTTTTTTTTTTTTTCTTTCTTTCTTGTTGGAGGTGCACTCTAGTTTAACCAGGAGTTTGCTGAAGGGAGCGCTGTGGCCTGCCTGGTGCAGGAGGTCGGACTGTGCCATCACAGGGTTTCTCTCAGTCCCTAACGGAGGAGTCTCCGCGAGGGACGAGTGGGAAAGGAACAGTCAGTGTCTCTTGAGAGACAGATGTCTGCATCTCTTCCTACTGAAGCCTTGGGCGATGTGTTAAACTCCATGTGCCCTGTCCACCAGGCTTCCCAAATGGCTGGGTTTCCTGACTGAGAGCATCTGCCCCACTGCCAACGTCCGCCTGACCTGCGCCAGCACAGACCCCACAGCTAACCAGCTCTGAGGCAGCACCCGACTCTTCTTGTTTTTGTAACATTTCCCCCCTCCGCCTGCTGCTGCTTTTTTTCCTCCTGAGCTGCTTTATTGCAGACTTTTCAGGAAAGACCTTTCCCTCTCCTCTAGGAGGGGCAGGTAGCCCCTGACTGCAGCACCGTCTGGTGCACGGGGACAGGACTGGAGAGGTTCCCTCTCGCTCCGGAGAATGCAGACCAGGGGCTCAGTCTGACAAAATGGAGGCCCACCCTAGCCCTTAATATCGCTTTCCTGCTGACTGGCTGCAGTAATTCTGAAAGAAAATGCATCTTGTTTTGGGCATCCTGTAAAGGCTTAAAAGTACATGTGTTTACATGTATCTAGTTGAACTTACGTTGAGGCTTTGCTTTCAGAGCACTATAAGAATATTAACTAGTGCTTCCTTGATACAGGCTCATTAAAGGTTTTTCAAGCTGCACATTGGCATGTGAGAAGTTGGGCTGGAAAAATTAATCATTTGTCCCCTGGCACAGAGAGGAGCCACAGAGGATGGGAATAGCATTCCTTCTGACTGTAAACAGGGCACAAACGCAGACCAGACTTCTGTGGTGCTCGGTCCTGTACAAGCACGTGTGGAATAAGAAAATTCATATTTTCAGGGGTTTGTAGCCTCAGAACACAAATTCTGGGGTGTCCAGAACCAAGTTGCGGTGGGGACGGGCTTTTCCACTGGCTCCTCTGACAGAAGGGGTCTGATCAGCTGCTGAGGCCCCTCTGTTGGGCACTGCAAGCGTGCAGCGTGACACAGTGTCCTGTTGGGCAGCGGACCTGGAAAGGGGGATCATAGGAGACTTTGGAGGGAGCAGCTGTGAAGTCTGTCCAATCTGGTATGGTGCCCGAGCGCCACCAGGTTGCGTGCCTTGGAGGAAGCCTCAAGACAAATGCAATGAAGAAATGAGTGGTGCTCTGCTTTATTCCTTATCTCAAGCTGGGATGCTCTGAACCTTAGCAGCCCTTTCAAAAATATTAATTAAACCGATTCCAAATTATCATCACTCACCATATCAATATTTTCTCTTCAGCACCGTCCGTATGACGGGAGGGAGGAGGGAAGCGTTATCATTTTGGAGCTTGCTGTCTTTAGACATCATTGAGTGGTTCCCAGCTCTTATGTTGAGCTGAGGGAGAAACTTTTCCACTAGAGTGGCTTGTGTGCCAGAAGGTGGTGGTAGCTCAGCTCCGGTCATCGTAAGGAACGGGAATATAAAGAGCATGACTTGTGCAATTTTGATGGAGTCTGGCAGGGTGCTGTAGATGCCTGTCAGAGGTGTTTGGAGCACACGGAAAGCTCCTGGTCCTGGTTCATGCCACCACCTGCATTCCTCTTTCTTGGCATTCTGCCCCTAAAGACCTGCTCTCAGGTAATGGTGCTCTGCATTTCCGTAACATATCCCACCCATCAGTCTTAAATTCCATGCACAATGTCTTTTGTGGGCACTGTGGAGCATACTTCGGATTCCCTGTGCCTCAGGTTGCTCCGTGGTGTCTCAAGCTGCTCACCTGCCTGCAGCTGAGCTGCTCCTCCCTCCCCAGCGTGGGAAGGGGTTTCCACCTACATGCACATGTAGATGCCCCGGCATGTGGTGGTGGCTCTTGGTGCTGGGAGGGAGCCTGCCCTGCTGGCTGCGTCCTGGCCCACGGGAGGAACGCTGTGGTTCCTGGGCGAGAAAAGTTGTGATTTGCTGGCCTCTCATTTTTCTCCTCCTTTTCTTCATTCTGTTTCAGAACATGAGTGAAAACTTGAAGGACTGTTTGATCCAGACCCAGGCTTCCTTAGGGGAAATGGTGACGATAAAAACAGAGGCCTGCTCTCCGCGCCGGGACCAGGAGTATGGACAGCCTTGGTATGCAGCTGACCTCTGGTCTGATGTGTTCCAATCCCCTCCTCTCCCCCAGCTTAAATTGGTTTTGAGGGATATACTTGAACTTCTCAAAGTTATTAAAACCCTCCCTTGAGAGGTCGTCCATGAGGTGTATGGCAGGGATGGTCATCTACTCATGTGCTAGACACGTCTGCTCTGTTTGCTGGTTCGCACCAGGCCTTCTGCTGCTGGCGTGCATTGAGGGTGATGCCTTGCCTTTGAGCAAAATGCTTCCCGGGCTGCAGCTGCTCTGCTGGTGGGAGCCCCCTCTGCCCCGTGTGGTACGTGCCAGGTGTGTGCCATGCGTGGACGTGCACTAGCTGAAGCCACAGCTGTAGGCTTTAACCTGAAGCCATCTCAGATACTAGCTTTTGGCAAGTTGGATGGCAAGTTGAACCATCTCTCTGCTGCAGGTGTGGGGACTAAGAGAGTTGGTCAGGCCCCATTGCCACTGCTCCTCTCTTGGGCACAGTCCCAACATCTTGGTAGGTTAATGTTATCTTTTGTTGTTCCCTCCCCAGCTCTGGAAGGCCTGACCCACAGTCCATGGAGGTGGAGCCCAAGAAACTGAAAGGGAAACGGGATTTGATCATGACCAAGAGCTTTCAGCAAGTGGATTTCTGGTGTAAGTGTCTTGTGAGTGAGGGAAGAGCAATGTCGCTGATTGTACAGACTTTCCTAGTCTAGTAGTTGCCCTGCTGGTTTCGGGTGGGAAGTGGGAAAGAAAAAAGTCGGACAAATCTGCATGCTCTCCTGAAAAGACTGGCACGTTTGATTGGGAAGCTGTTGCACAAAGCAGCTTATCCATCGTGGGGCTATGCAGCGGTAGGGAGTTAGGTGGAAAGCATGCTGGAAGCATGAAAATGCACATGGGAAAACCCCAAGAGTCTGCAAAACCCAAAGGCTTGAATTCAGAAACTGTGAAGGGAGCATTGCACGGGTGACAACTCCGTGCTTTCCCCCATATTCTGGGAAAGAAAACAGGTGCCAGTTATGTTGGCATACCTACAAAATATCAAATTGTAGGTTTTGATCCTTGTCCGGCCACAGGGCAAGTGCCTGGGGGTGCTGTCTCTCTTCCCAAGCACAGAATGGAGGCTGTATGGTGATGGTTTTGTTTTCAGGGATGTTTGGTTTAGTTCCCCTCTGGTGTGTAGGGAATCAAACCTTTCAGCTTGAGGACATTGCTACTAACCAGTGATGTGCAAGGGGCCCCCACCCTCTGTCTGTGTGGACTGTGATGGGGTCTTTCCCTGTGCATGTAGGCATCGGTGGCAAATCTCTGATGGGCACCAGGGCTCACGCAAGCTCAGGTGTTGGTTGGGCAGGTGTGGGTTGGGGCAGAGCCCTCATTGAGAGACGTGTGAGCAACCAGTGAAGCATCTGTGCATGGAGGCCAGGCTCTGGGGAAGGGGCTCGGCCGGGCCAGGGGGAGGATGGGGAGCTGGGGCTTGCTGTCCTGAGCGCTGTGCATCCTGCGAGCTGCATGAACCTTTATGGGCATCAATAATGTCTGCCCAGCCTAACCCCTGCTCCCCTCGCACCTGCAGTCTGCGAGTCCTGCCAGGAGTACTTCGTGGATGAGTGCCCAAACCACGGCCCCCCAGTGTTCGTGTCTGACACCCCAGTGCCTGTTGGCATCCCAGACCGGGCAGCGCTGACCATCCCACCTGGAATGGAGGTGGTGAAAGAGTCCAATGGGGAGAACGACGTGCGCTGTATGAACGAGGTGATCCCCAAAGGTCACATCTTTGGGCCGTACGAGGGGCAGATCTCTAGCCAGGACAAGTCCGCAGGATTCTTCTCATGGCTGGTGAGTGAGATACCTCCCTAACAAAGTGACACCCCAGCCACATAGCTCAGAGCTGGGGGATTCATGGGCCTGTGGAGGCAGACCTTAGCCATCTTCCCCCTTCTGTGGAGATCTTCCACTGTCCCATGTGGGTAGTAGGCAAATATTGACCCACCGTAATTGTTAGCGGCCCAAGGGGGCTTAATACATGAAAGGAGATCAGATGCCATGGCATCTGAGTTAACTTCACAGGTGTAGGAAGCAGAGCTTGCTTCTCCTCTCCCTCTCACCATGTTCTTCCATCTCCACTCAACCCCGAGAGCTCCTCCAGTACGTTTTTCTGCTCTGGTAATCATTTTGAGTATAGAGGAAAGATTGTACCTAGAGATTGCAGACCTCTCTCGTGGGCCTCCAGCACTCCCTCCCAGTCTGCTTGAACGGAGCAGGTGGCCCGAGGGGCTGGGAAGGAAGAGATTCAGTCCATCAGGAACTGATCTACATGTAGACTCCAGCACCAAAACTGTATTTTTTTTTTCCCGAGTACTACAGGCCTTTCTTAGCCTATGAGATAGAGATGTCACTAGATCGACGGATATTATTTATTATGAGAAATGAGGTGTGGGGCTAGAGCTTTAGTTGGGGAAAAATTTTAAGAGCTGCTGATATGAAATGCTGCTCGCTTTTTTCTGTCTGTGAAATAAATGTGTGTCTCAGACCTGCCCTGAAAGGGAAATTAATTTTTTATATCTCAAGACTGTTAACAGTTTTGTCAGCCGCATCCATAGTTCTGTGTTACGGGTATTTGTACCTAGGAAAATGCCTCTGTCAGTTCAGAGTAGCCGCCGCACGAATATCCAGGGCAGCAGCCTGTACTACTAGGAGAGCCAAGACTCATGTCATAGAGTTTCATGTCCTGACTTGAGTCTGGAACTGAAACAGTGATTTCTGAAGCAGGGGTCCTGTCTGGACCAGCTAGTTGACATGCTGCATCTGTTCTCTTGTTCTGCAGATCGTTGATAAAAACAACCGCTACAAATCCATCGATGGGACGGACGAAACCAAAGCAAACTGGATGAGGTGAGTCCAGTTCTCTTTTGCCTTCACTTTTGGGGCTCTGTATTCCAGAGAGAGGCCATCATACACTCCTCGTTGTTTTGTGTGACAGAAAAACAAACCAAAATGCCACAGTCCCTTCTGTAAGGGTGTGCTTGTGCTCTTCCAGTATTTACAGTAATGAGAATCTTTTGGAGTCAGATTCAGTGAAAGGGTGTGTGTATGGAGGATGGCTATTTTCTGAAACGAGGACAAATGATAAAGATGATCCTGTTTATCCAGTCTTACAAATGCTGACCAAGGTCTCACTCCATTATTTCTTTTTTTTATTTTTTTTTTTACTTTATGTTCAAATATGCAAAATGCTTTGCAACGTAACGTTTGATTCTGTTTGGGATTTTTTGTGCTTTCCCATTTGACAGACGTTGAAAGAGGTGCTTTTTTTTTTTCCTGGACATCACTTGAAACAATTGTCTGTGCTGGCTGTCACTGATAGTGTCAGCTTTACTGTGTTAGGAGAAACATGGAGCGAGTTGCTGCAGCTCTGAACGCAGAAATGATGCGTGCGCTTGCGCTCCCTCTGCCGGCCCCAGGACTCAATAAAGCAGAACCCAAATGCTAGTCGGTTTGTTAACTGCAGCAATAAGGGAACATTTTTAACCATGATGCAGTGCTTCAAGTATTGGCATGTATCTGCAAAATGTAGGTCACTCTTGCAGCCTCCTGAGGCGGAGGCAAAGCACTGGAGTGCCTCGTGCGTATGGTGAGTCATCAGAATGGGACATCGCTGCATACTGTGGCCCATCTCACATTAGGACCAATCCTGCTTTCAGGGGTGAATTTTGTAAGCAGTTGTTGTCAAGAAGGCATTTCATACAAGAGTAAAGCAGTGTGGGAATTAACTGGTTTGTTGGCCTGGATGCCTAGGATTTTCACTTGTCACTCAATAAGGGAAGAGAGTGTGAAGTACAGGCAGATGCAAGACTGACCTATCTGGTCAAAGCTGGTTGCACCACTTTTGCTCCATTTGAGTCTTCACATGGATAGCAGCTGTTCTGACACTTACGCTCATAAAGTTCAGCGAAGGATCTAATTTTTTTTGTTAGAATTATAGTCGTTACACTTGTTGACTACTGGAAGAGAGAAAATGCTAGACCTGGGCTGAGGCTGGAGTTGTCACTCCGAAAAGAAGCAGTGGTACAGTGGACAGATAGGTAGGGGGACATATATCTTGAAGTAAAGAATGCAATGTTCAAAAATCAGAGTGAGATTTTTCTGCTTAGATCAGGATTTTTATGTGATCTGGATGACAGTGAAACTGGGGGAGAACAGAGTCTTGGAAAGCAAAAATCCTATGATGAACTCTTCATCCTAGTGCTATGAACATAAGCTTGCTGTCTGTCTTTAAATGGGCACTACTCATGGTCCCAGCACCAAAGAACAGGATGTTCTTGCCTAAACTTTTATTTGCCATGGTTAAGTCTCCAGATGAGTGTGGTCTGGGCCATTTTGTACAGCCTTGAAAGGCAAGGACATTACGGATTTGTGGAAAGGGGATGTTTGCAACTCTTCTGGGGAAGGGTGTGTGAAAGAACCTGTGCAGGCTATACCAGTCTTACTGATCTTTTTGTTTTGACTCTTGAAAATTGCTTCTAATAGCAGTATTATGTAGTCTGGCTGACAGTTCAAGGGGAGATAGTAGCCCTCAAAAAGCCTTGGTTTCGTTTCTTAGCAGCTCTCAAGCAGAGATGCACTTGGTATCCTGTGCTAGGACATTACCTGTCACGGAGATTACCCACAGAAACCGTACTTCCAGGAGGCTGTAGACAGCACTCTTTTTGTTTTTCAGATGGTGCTCTTTGCCATCACTTACAGATGGAGTGCTTTGCAAAGCAGATCTACTCACCCTCTGGGTAGGTGGGTATGGCATGGGGAGGGCAGCTTGGGCTGACTCCTCTCTCTTCTTGTAGATCTGGCTACTGTTTTTGTTGTTTCACTACCACATCTGAGTCCATTTTCATGTTCCCAGTGAGGACAATGTGTACACTGCGGCACTTGCTGGTTTAATTTCAGGTAGCTGTTTGCCCATGGCAGCGGATGACAGGGAGGAAGGAGTACAAAGTGCAGCATATGGCATGGCAATAGTAACATTCCCTTGCCTTTTCCCTCTTCAGTCAGTCGAGACAAACTCCTGATGCTGGGAGCGTGTTCTCCTAAACTGGCCACTGGCACAAGAATAGTGCACCCTTCATCTCTGTCCAGAGTAAAGTGCCGTTGTTTCCAATGCTTTATGAAACTCCATGGCTTTGATCTGCAGGGATGTGTGCAAATCTCTTCCTCTGTTTTTATTTTTCTGGGGGCTCAGGGTGACCGATTACCACGGATCGCGAAACCGATGCTATCTCGGACACAAACCATAAACTGCTGCTGATGGGAGTTCTTGGGGCTTCTGAAGGATTGTGCAGAACCAGCTGTTGTTCCTTGTTACTTCTGAGGAATTTCTGTTATTCAGTTGTTATTCAGTTGTTCCATTAGAAAAAATGGATCTGACCAAAGCATGAAAGTAATTCAGAAAGTCCAGGAAACATCCCTCTATGTGCGTATCACTTGGCCCAGGCTGAGATGCAGGGTAGGAAGTACCAAACTGGTGGTGCCTAACCTATTGTTGGAGTGAAGTGCCTCGTGTGTGGGGTTTCCGGGCTAGTTTTGGCATTTATAGTCTGTGTCCCTTCTTACATGTGAGTACCTGAGTTCTCAGGCTTTTGGCAGAGTTCAGATTCATCCTTTACCTGAGCCCACGTGAAAAGGCTGGTGCAAGACTTCCTCAATTCTTTCTCCTTTGCCTTCCTCTCTGCCGCCTTTCCCCTCCAAACATAGTAACGAAGAGTTCACTGGGAGCAAGACTGTTCTGTAAATCTTCCTGTATCTCCTTATAGCGGAGATGTCTGATTTGGTCTTCGTACAATAATAGAGCTTGGAAGGGTGCTCTGGTCAGGCGCTGCATCGGCCTGCTCAAAGCAGGACCAACTTAGTTAAGTACTAAGCTGCTGTTTCGACTTTACAGGACCTTTTAAAAATAAAAATTTAAAAAAGTTGGGGCTACTGTGTCTGCCCATAAGTTCAGGTGAAGTAAAAGCCACCAGCCTATGCACAAGTCATTTTGCTGAACATAATAAACTGCTCTCTCTTACCTTGCAGCAAGTGGAGCAAATGTTCTTATGCTTTACAGATTGAAATTTATGCAAAGCAGAGGGATCCTTTTAAAAAAATAAAATTTCCCCACGGCTCTGAAGTGGTTATATGCTTGCTTCTTAGGGGCCAAGAAAAGTGGAGTCAGTTGATATCTTTGTGAGGTGATCATTAAGTGCCCACTGTTCACATAGTTTACAATGTCGCGTGTTTTTTAAAGAAACAGCTGTACGGTCTTGCACTTTCAGATTGACCTGGGCGGAGATGTGAATTTGCAGCGCCACAGCTGGGGCTCCTCTGGAGCGTGCTAAAATCCACACAACCTCCCCAGAGAGGTACTTCCAAATACCAGTGACTGCTCTCCGGGCCATCCTGCACGCTAGAGGAAATGCATGAGGGGAAAAAGGTCTGAGAGTAATACTGTCTGCATTTTTATAAGGAGGAGGTTAATGTGCCTGCTGGGAACCTAACATTAATTGAATTCGTGATTAAAACTGGCCAGAACTCATTACTTTTTGCGTGGTGAGTTTGCTTTTGGAATACTTAAGTTATCTTAAATAGTTTTGACCCAAGTCATACCCGAGCAAATGAGGGGAAACCCTGAAATCTCAACATTTAGGTATACCGCAAGTTGTCCTAAACACACTTGATGGGATACCCTGTCTGGAAAGAGCAAAAAGGGGCTGTAGTTCCCCATCGGTGCAGCTTTGCTAGTTACAGCAGGGTAGAGGGGGCACAGGTTTCCTGACCCCAGCAGCAGCTCCGAGCAGCTCCAGGGAGACTTCTGTTCTGCAAGCTTACCTCTACGCAGGGCATCCTGCAAAATACTGCTACTCCTTGTCACCAGAGCAGCTTGTCAGTGGAGGTTTCTTTTCACCACGTGGAGGCACTGATGATACTTGCGCAGTCATGGGTATCTGCGGAGAATATACATGAAGCCCAGTTTTACTGAATGTGATAAAAACTGAGTTGTAAATGTTCCCTTCCTCACTGTTCCACATAGACTTTTCCCTCCTTCCAGCGTTTAGCTGGGAGAGCTCCATTTTCTTTTTAAGTTTGGGCTTTTTGTTTCCCTTGAGGTCCGTGTAGCAACTGCTTTGCTGGCTCTCCATGATTTCATTACCATCTTCCCTAAATGCTCCTTCTATCCCTCCATAAATGAAGCTCTACCAAAACAGTATCTCAAGGATGCATTTACGTTTGTCCCAGTGAAATGTACCTGTGCACTTAGCTCCCAACTCTCCCTGTATGTGGCCTGGGTTTGACCACCATTTCTTCCTGGTTTCCCAGCTTTAACCAAGGTTAGCAACTTCTCATACCCCGATGGAGGGCAGCAGTGTCAGTGAGATTCATTGAACAGCAGTGTAATAGCACTAAGGAGAAACTAGGATGACATTTGACAGGGGTAACTCTGCCCTTCCATAGATTTTTCTTAGTCTGCAGCCCACAAGCACCTTTTACATGAGTGCATCCCAGACCACCTCTCTTCTGCTGGGCCACAGCAGCGCTGAAAAAGGCACTTATCTCTGAGGAGGTATGAGCAGGGCCATCACAAATACGTGGGACAAGCGAGGAGCCTGCTGAGGCCTTTGCTTATACCAATTTTTCAGAAAGTATTTTGGGGTGGCTAAAGTGTAGCCTACAAGAAAGTAGGATTAAATGTAGTTTTTTGAAAGAGAAGGGTCTGAGCTATCCCAGGCAGAGTTTGTTCCCCTAACATTGCAAAGATGCTAACAACAGGTCCCAAATTAAATGAAACCAAAGATGCTATTGCTAGTAGGTAATACCTACTAGTAGATACCTAGATAAGCAGATAGAAAACTAACGCATGGGGAAGCCCTCCCATGGTGTCACCTTAGAGTTACAGTTGTTAGGTGTCCTAACCATTAAGATGTCTTATCTCTTGTAGGTTACATCTTAATATCCTTTTTGAACATTAATTTTCTAGGTTTATAGTGACAGCTTTTTGGAGTGATTTATATTAACGTTGAAGTCTTCTACCTCAGATGAGCGTTGCGTTCTCCGCAGTAACTCCATACCGATGTAGATTTCTATCTGAGAACTTCCTTTTAAAGTATTAAGAACTGTATGACATGAATATCGAAAAGGTTGACCTCTGTCAAAAAAGTCCCCAACATCCCTGCTTTTACTTGTATGAAGACATGTAAAAGATGTCTTTTCTAACATGTAGCACTAGAATAACCATTTTGGCATTTTACTTCGCCCTGCTATAATTCAAATCAAGGTGTACACTGAGTTTTCACAACAGTTTGCTCCTCCGTGGCCTTCTGATCTCTTCAGTGCTGTTCTGCATGCTTGTACACAGGTGTCCACTGCCCAGGCTGTGGATTTTTCCTGTCCGCAATCCCACCTCATTTATGTGCAGAACTGCATGTTCACGCAGTCTGTTTTCTCCTTCCCTATCGAAGAGACGAGACTCCTTTTCCTCCCACCCCCCAGTAAAAACCCATATTTAGGACTAATGTTTTGTTTATTTTTAAAGTTTCCTTCGACTGTGGCTGGAAAAATTAACCCCCCACCCCCTTTGGACAAAACTACTTGTTGTCAGGATGGCTGCCGCCTCTTCTCAGTGGGCTGAGGCTACGAGATGTTCGTTTGAAGCACCAGAAACTGGGTGCAGGCTCCTGTCAGCAGCAGTGACAGCACAGCCCAGCCAGGAAAAGCAAGTGGGTGGCCTCATTCCTTTTGAGAACAATAGGAAACGGCAACCATTTCTGGGTAAAACAAGAGCTTGTTGTGAAGCAAACGCTGGATGTGCAGTACCCCTGCTGCTGAAGAAAAGGCTTTTCCTTAGGAAGAGCAAGTTGCAGAAATTGCCTGTGAGTCTACTTGAAATTTCCCTTCCCTGAAAACAAATCCAGTTTGGTGTAGCCGCTGCATGACATCCTGCAAGTTTTAACAGAAAGGGTGGTGTAAAAGTTTCCGTTGCATGTTGTGCCAGGCAGGTTTCAGGCCTCTAAATTTCCTCAAGAACCCATTTTCGAGCAGTGTCATCTTAGAAGCTAATTCGTCAGTTTGATTGTGAGTTCTCACACTTTTTTCTGTGCACAAACTGCGGCAAGTGATGTGAGGCTGTACTGAAATTCGCATGTGTAAGTCAGGGCATCAGACGAAGTGTAAATTTTCATTTTTTTCATTTTAACTGTAAAGCTGAGAAGGCTCCTTCACACTAGTGTCGCTTGGTGTTTTCTTTCTTAAGCTTGAAAATTGCCTCTTAAAAACAAAACGGCTGCCTTTTCCTGGTGCGATTGAGAAAAACCGAGAGGTTGTTGCGGGTGGGGGGAGCTGGATCCCACCGAACTCCTCTGCCACACTGGCCAAATGGTTGGATGCAGGGGGATGCTTTGCGCTGATTTCCTTTTACCCAATTGTGCTTTGTGGGATGTTCAACCCAAGGAACATGGCTGAACGAAAGAGGAAGCCCAAGTTTTCCAAGGAAGAACTGGACATTCTGGTCACTGAGGTGACCCGAAATGAAGCCATGCTGTTTGGGAGGGAGACAATGCGTCTATCCCATGCTGACAGGGACAAGATCTGGGAAGGCATAGCCAGGCAGATCACATCAGTCAGCCAGGTCCCCAGGTCTGTAAAAGACATTAAACACAGATGGGACGACATGAAGAGAAGGACCAAGGACAAACTGGCATTCATGCAGAGGTCCCTCTCCAGCCCCGGCAGCACGGGGCGGCCCTCGGCCATCGTCCTGACCGCCCACGAGAGAGCCATCGAGTCGACGCTGCATTCGTCACGCCAGATGCACGGCTTCCGGAGAGCGGATCTGGACGTGGTTGACAGCCCGTCAACAAGCTGTAAGTATCATTGCCTTAAAACCTCTTTGTCTTATGCTTGCATAAATCAGTTTGACACCAGAAGAGCGTTGTGTATTTTGTAAGATGCTGGGTTGCCCGTCAAACCAAATCCTACTGCCCTGTTCGGCTTCAAGACAGCCTGCTCTGGTGATCATGGGGTATTGAGCTGGATTGAGGGAAAACTGTTTGCAAGTTAAGATCATCTTCTTTATCTGTTTATCTAGGCCTTTTCCATACTGTCTTCTAAGGGCAGACATTGTTCAGATTCCACTTTCTTAATGGGTCATAAGTCTGAACTAATCGTACAAGCAAGGGAACATCTGTAGTTGAAGTACAACTACCTCCAGTCTGTGAAAAAGTGTTTGTAAAGGATTAGGAGTTCTTCATCTTACGTGCACCCCAATAAAACAGCAATGCTGTCAAGCTGAGAATCATGTGCCAGTCACTAATGGATCACTGCGTGGTAACCATCTTCCAAGATGGGCTACTGGGAGGGCTCAGTGATCACTGGTGTTTATGCTCTGAGGCTAGGCCACTAATGATTTCTAACTAGTGGTCTGAAGGCCCAGCACAAGTGCTGTGAAAAGGTAGATGATAATGACTCCCTTCATTGTTTTTTAAGAAACTACTGACCCTGCTTTCTAGGTTGATCTTCTTACACCGCAACTCTCAGACACCTTCCAGTGCTGAACCACAAGCCGCTTTTTGCAGTTTCTTTCCCCAGTTGTGTACATACGGTTTTCTTGTCTTGGTCTGTGAGTTTTTAGGGATAAAAAGGAGAGGAAAAGGGGATAACTTCTTGGAAAGTGAGCCAACTAACACTTCATGGGTGGCGTTGTCCTACTGCATTAGCTCTTACATCTGAAGTAATGTTAGTGGGAAAGCAAGGACAAAGATCTTCAAGAACTGACAAAGTGGGACTTGGTCATTCTTTGCATCTATCTTGGAAGCCAGTTGCACTGTTTCAGAGGTAAAATGAATACAACTTCTGCAAGGACATAGTGGGCAGTTGCAACGAGTGAAGTATCGTCTTCTCTTACTCTTGATGTGCCATGAACTGGCACATCACTAGATATTTATCAGACTAATGAGAACTTTCCCATGGTGTTTTGCTTTGATTTTGGTTTTGCATCAAGTATACTTCCCGATTAATATAGGGTCCTGTTGCTGCTATGCCTAACTACCTGGTTATCTTAGTGACGCCAAGCCACGTAGTGGCCTTGCAGTACAGACTTCGTGAGCAGCAAATACTCGACTATGCTTTTTCTCAGTGCAGAGTATGTAAGAAATTACATGGAAGCAGGGTTTTGGCATGAGGAACTGAATGTGCCAGGGTGTTCTGAGACTGGACCAAAGGCCAGGAGCCTTTGTCCCTCCAAAATGTTGGAGTATTCTAGCTACTTGTGGTTTTGGGGAAGGGGAGTCATTGCTACTGTCTGAAATGGATTTATATTCTACTAATGAACAATGGTGTGTACAGGATACCATGGCAGCTTGGATTCCTCCTCAGTTGACTGGGTTTGCCTGCTCTGCAGGCCTCTTATGGCTAAGCTTCTCACCCAGATGCTAACGTTGCAGCACGTGCATGTTGAGTTAAGCATCAGGAGCATCAGGCTTGTCTCAACTGGCAGACTTGGGGGGAGGGGAAAACCCTTTTTCCATGTGATACCATGAAACAGAAGTCAGAGTTGTGAGAGATTTCACATTAATAATTCATGCTCCCTCTTCTGTTTAAGCTGACGAAGACGAAGAGATGCCAGGCACTTCTCGGGAACACCGCTTCTCATCGCTACAGAGGGCCAGTGCAGGAGTCAACCAGCTTTCTGGGCCCTCCTTCCTCCGCACTTCTTCCTCATCAGAGCACTCAGAAGCTACCCGCCAAAGGCAGGAACTGCACTGTCCATCCCCGCGCACCACCTCGTCCTGCAGACCCCCACACCCCCGCACAAGGAGCCCGCCCCTCTCCAGCTTTGATCGCCAGCTTCTCCATTCCCACACGCAGCAAACAGACCTGTTCAGGCAGTTCTGCCAGGAGCTGGTGGCTATTCACAGAGACATGGCAGACAGCATGCATGTCATCGGTCAGAGGATGGCTGACCTCACCAGCCAGCTTGGCCAGATGTGCCAGACCCTGTCGGAAATCCGTGATGGGGTCCAGGCTTTCCATAGGATACAGGATCCTAGTGTCATGCAGGGGTCTCTTCTGCAAGCAGCTTGCTCAAAACAGCCCCCTGAGCCCAGTGCAGAGTCTAACCAAAACCCCCCGAAACAGACTCCTCCTGCACGGACTACCAGGTCACGAAAGAGAAAACATCATTTTTAGTCTACTTTATGTAAAATAAAGAAGGGTGCCCCTTCCTGAGCTGACTCATGCTCACGTGGCCTCTCCATGTGTATCAATACTCCGTGGGGAAGGTTAACAGCTGCCCCAACCCTTCCATCCCCCTGCTAGCTAACAGAGCAGTATGAATTATGGCAGCTGAATAGTAGGGCTGGCCCTCTGCAACGGCAAAGAAGAATCTCAAATCTTACAGAGCTTGGAGTGCAGGATATCTTTCTGTTGATAGGGATTAGGAGTTTTCACCGGCATCCCCATGCTTTGAATGCTCTATAAGCTAAGAGATGCAATAGGAATCATTATCTTGATCTCTTCTCCTGCCTGTGAAATGTTAATTACTGGGATAGTGTACTACAGAGCTCCCTTTGCAATCAACCCAGAAATTTACCCTACCTATTGCCTTCCCATCATCTTCCTGCAAATGAGTATATGCACTGTGCAGAGATACATCCTTACAGCTCTGAAGACTCTTATTGCTCATTATTTTTATATTGCATTCAGCAATAATGGGCAATCCAGGGCTTACTGTGACTTACGCGCAGGGTTTGGGGAGAGGGGTGTAAAAGCAGAGCTTGTGCAAGGAAGGGCAGAAGACACGATGTTGGGGACAGGAGGACAGGTCTGAGCACTGTGCGGTTTTGGACTGCTGAGAAGGGCTGCTATGGCACGTGCCTGGATCCTGCAGTACCGTATGCACTTAGATCAGAGAGTTTAATCTTTGTCTGCTCCAGTCTGAAAACCCTACCTACCCTTCGCAATTGCAGTTAAAATACAATTATTTCATAATATGACAACGTTTAAACAGAATTGTATGGTATTATTTTCTTGCATGCTATAACCATTAGATTTGAACCACCTCACCCTCTTCAAAATGTGAGAGACTGCACAGAAACAAGGGAAGGTGTAGGGCCTGCTTCTGACCTCATGAACAGTTTGGTTTTGTATCACTGTAATTCTGTCAACTCCAGTACAGTTACTTTGCACGTACTCAGTGTTATTTAGGGTGGGATCTGTACTGTATTCTCCTATCATGAAGAGTTTACAATCTAAATTCATGGCTATATAGGTTAAAATTTTAGACATGCTGGTTTTGTACTGCTTTCTTTCCCCATACAGATGCAAGAAAGAACTGTGCTACAACATTTAAATTGCTTTAGCGCTGCATGACGTTCCCATGTACCGCCCTGATTCTGAAACTAGGCTTTAATAATGTCACCTCAGGTGGTGAGAACATAATGTGGCAGCTTTTTTACAATGTGTCTTGTCTTCTCCTTGATTTGTACATCCACACTTACCATCCTGCCCCCATCTCTGGAAAAATCGGGACCGTTATCATGTTACGCTCCAGGAGGGAAAAGGGCCAAGGTGCTACCCGCGCACAGTTAGCCCGCTGCTGCTCCCTGGACTGTCCTATTGTATCTGGAGGTGGGTTGCAGGAAACTATTCAAGTTAATATGAATGCACATCGTAATGCAATGTCTGGACTAAAGACTTGTCCAAAAAGTTGTATAAAGTTCAGTGGAAATTGAACATAGGCAGCTCAGTATAGCAGAAGGATTGCTCATTTTACGTGATCTTGAGGGATCTTCTTTAATTGTCTGGCCTGTCCTTTGAAAGTATAGTGCACTAGCTTCTCTTCTGGAAAGCTCACTGTAAGTCTGCTGTGTCAGGCATTCCTGACGTGCTTTTCCTTTCTTCTTTTAAATTGTTCTGTAATTCCAATTCAAGTAATTTATTTTTAGTGGTGTGGTAAAAGGCCCTTGCTCAAGGAAGTAGAGGTCTGGCAAGGAGAAAAACCTCCTTTCTTCTGAGGAATGACCCACGCTGGTTTCATGCAGAGGACGTTCCTTGTAGTGCTGTTGTCAGACCAGGGCAGTACTCGCTCACCTGCCTCTGAGGATGTCATTTTACTTCTGTTGTAACATTTGTATTCTGCAAAAGTCACAGTCTCTCTTCAGTTGAAGGGAAGATTGGGAAATCTGGTAGAAGTGGATCTAATTTATGAATCACAGAGAACTGAAAAAATGGTGATATGTCTTAAAAGGCTTTCTGAGTCAATACAGTGCTGCTGCTATATATTAGAAGTGGTATTTTATATTTTTATAATATTTGGTCCCTGCTGATATTCTCCCATGGATATACTGATAGGATTAACTCCTCTGATGTTGTCGGGGGGGGATCCCTTCCAGGAACCCTCAGGTCTGCAGAGGAGGAGACTCCCGCAGGTGCTGGGCACTGGAGGGAGTTGGCACTGTCGCTGCCATCAGTTTGCCCACGCGGACGCGTTAACGAGAGAGTACCCCATTGTCCTGGTGCAGGATGCACAGCCTTCAATGCAAACCCCCAAAGCCTGGCCTCTGGTCAGGAGGAAGGACTTTGTACCATAAACTGCCTGATGTCTCCCCCAGTTTCCTCTGTGGACTATTACAGATTGGCCCAGATCTGGGGACATATCTCCTGCCCTGTGTGGACCCCTTGATGGAGTGGCTTTTCTGTACTGGCTCGCAAAGGATACTTCCTCCTGCACCCAACATGTTAACTGGCTGTTGAAGTAAGTGCCCGTGTCAAAGCAAACTGCTATGCTCTACCCCAATATCTCCATGTCTTGTACATGCTGAAAAAATTCTCTCTTTAAAAGTATTTTTGTTAAGAATGCAATAAATATATAACACTTTTAACACCGCTGCTGTTGAGTCATTTGTTTCTCTCGTGCAATTTTTGCCTGAACTGGTTACAAGCCTCTCACAGATGCTGGGTCTCCTGGAGGGCACTCGGCATTAGAGAGCTGGCTGGGTATGGCACCCTGTAGCATCTCCCTGGGCTGGTGGCAGCTCTCATGCGTGGGACCTCCTGCCCTCGCTTTGCGCCTGACGTTGATTTGAGAAAGGCCGGTGGCCTTTTCCCTGCAGTGCTCTGCCCTGGCAGGGTGTCAGCGGAGCACCCCTGGGACCAGACAGAGGGTGAGCAGCAAAGGGGCCAGCGGGCAGGGGAGGCACGGGGCAAATTCTGGGGAAGGGCGATGGAAGCCTGAGCCTTCCTCCAGCTGCAGGGCTCTCCTTCCTCCTCGCTGTCTCTCCCGGCTGCTCCATTCCCTTCCTGGGAAGGAATGGTTCCAGCTGCCAAAAACTACCTTGATGTTTTTCCGGGCATGCTCACTGGGCCATCCCAAAACTTGGCAATTTGGTGTCCTGAGTGGGCTGTGGCTTAGAAAAAAGGGAGACAAGGATGATTTTTGGGAAAGGTGCCCCTGGGGAGCAAGGAGCTGTGCCTCCCGCACCCCTGGGGTTGATCCAAGCCCCAGTAGCTGCAAATGGGTCATGAATGGTCTCCATTGGTGCAATGGCTGGTCCTGAGTAGCCTAGGCAGAGTCTGTGGTGTTCTTGAGCCTGGCTCATCCCAGGAACTAAGCAGGACGTGAAATGACCTATTTGCAGCTGGTGGCAATGCCTGTCTGCAGGACCGAGAGCAGCTCTGGGTGACCAGTTCTGCCCCAGCGGTGGTCCCAACCCTGCTCTTCCTCTGGGGATCGTGGTCCCTTGGGAAACCTGCTGTTCAAGCAGGGCCATGCCCATCTGTGCGCAGTACCTGTGTCAGCCTAGCTGTGCCTGTCCTGGGCATCTGCACCGAGGTAGCCGCCTTGCCTCCATTCAGCTTGAGCGTTTGGCATCAGGAGGGGGACTGGCTGCGTTCCAGCCTTCACAGGAAGGGTTGCTCAGGACAAGAGTGCTTCATCCTCGGGAAGATATGTCAGTAAAGGCGGACTGGTACAGTCTGTCTTCTCCTCAGCAGGCAGTTTGTGCCCCTGCCTGCCATTGTGTGGAGGGACTTCCTCTGTCCTCGGGAAAGCGCCTGGTTCTAACCTGTGGTGTGCAGGGGCACGAGGTGTCTCAGACCGACGGCTGGAATTTGGGTTGTACGCAATCCTTCATAACCTGTGTCATTTGTGCCCCCGGGGTTGCTGGACCCGGGGCTGGGCAGCACTAGTTCGAAAGTGGTTCATGTATGTGGATGATCTCATCCTCATTTACGTTACCTCAGGGAAGTATCCCAGATGTAAAGCTTCCTCTCTGGGAGCGTAAACCAGTTACTAGCTGCCAGCAGCTGTGAAGAAACACGTTTGCGACTGGCTTATTCCACAACTCTCTGCCAAGGGCTTTCTTCATACCTCTGGGTGGAACGGGCAGCGCCGGTGGCTGCAGGAGGCTGGGCAGGAGCGGGCGCTGGGTGCCGGGCTGCAGGGTTGCGGCAGTCGCAGCTCACGCCATCCAGCCCACGCCATCCATCCTGCGCTCGCCTCCCAGCTCCCCACCGCCCCGGGAGCAGCTGGAGCCGCAGAGCTGAAGGACACTCTCAGGCAGGCACTCGGAGGGCTTTAGAGGCAGGAGGCGAGCAGCGAACAGGAGAAGCGTGCTCATGCTTGATACAATCCTTCATACTAAAAGTGGGCCCTGTTAGGAACACTTAACCAGGCTCTCCCCTTCCCACGCAAAATTGTGTTTTAGAGAATTTTCTAAATCTCACTGTCAAATGCAGTTTGCTGGGAACACACCAGACCGTCTTGCTGCTGCCCCGTGAATTCCTCAGTGTCTCTGGTTGCGGGGATGTGGGTCCTCTATGTTGTACTAAGGAGCTGTGAGCGACTTCAGGGTCATAAATCTTTGCAGGTAACAAGCCTCCTTTGCAGGGGCAGCCTGATCTTGCCATTGCTCCTGCTCGTGTTTGGGCAGCGGGATGCAGAGCTGCCGCAGGGCCTTTCCTTAACTGGTTCTAGGAAGCATCCTGGCATTTTGCTTGGCCTGGGGAGAGCATCTTCTAGCGTCTCCTGTGCTTCAGGGCATCAGACTGACCACAGCACATTGCTGTATCTCAAGGATTGTGTCTCTCATGACTGTCTGAATACCTGATAGGCCTTTTGTGGCGTGATCCAGTAACACCCAGAAGTGACAGCCTGGCAGGGCTATCCGTGTGCTGTTGCAGGACCTCCTTCCCACCACCCTGGTCCAGGCCTCTGTTCCTTCTCAAATACAAAAACTGGTGTTTTAAAAGTTTCTTTGTTTTGTGATCAACAGTAAAATAAGGGTTAATAAAAGGCAATGTTCAGCTAATTTTGGCAGTGCCAGAGCCTGCTGTTTAAATAATTACTGAAGATTGCGGAGAATCCTGGGTAGCACACATTAGGAAAAATACAGCTGATTGCAGGCACATGCACGGTTGCTTAACATTAAAACCAGAATTGCTGGAGCCTCAGTCTGAGGCACTCTGAGACACTGCAGACTCGTTTTCTGTGTTTTGCGGGAATTTTCACCAAGTTTGTGACCTTATGTGTGGGGGCTGGTGTGATTACACACAGGTGGGCTTGTATCTTTATCTGTGCGTGCACATGGCTGGAGAAGGGGTGAGCATTCAAGGAAAAACTGACTGATTTCTTAAGCCAAAGAATTACCTGTGAGATATAAGGGAGTAGCAGGAGATGTCAGAGAAGCCATGTGCCGCTCACCTTCATTGATGTTACTATGGCGGGGAGTGCTGAATAATGGCAAATGGCATAAGAGAAGAAAAAGCTTTTAGCTCCGAACTGTTCAGGTCTGCTCTTGCGTCTGGGTGCACCATGACAGGGCCTCCTCCTGGTAATGGGTGGGCGTTATGAGCTCGTGTTGCGGGCAGCTGGAACCAGTATTACCAAGCCTTTTCCATCTCCTCTAGCAAGAGCATGGGGAGCGTGAGAGCGAGTACTATGATCCTAGCTATAGCTCTGTCTTACCAAGTTGCACAGAGGGCCACTTGTTTGGAGTGTGAAATAATACATTTCTGTTGAAGTGAAATTTAGCTGTTTTAAATCAGGAAAACAAACCCCGTGCCCAGGAAGTGGTCTTTCTGTCAGCACTGCCAGGAGATCCCCAAAATGTGGTGCTGGGCTTTCCTGAGGCTTGTAGGGCTGTTAGTATTTTTATGTCACACCCTGCTGAACGCTCAAGTGCAAAACCTTCCAGTACTGGCATGTCCTTGGTTTTCTTTTGGACAACCAGCAAATACTCCCATGTACATTAGGTGTCCCTGTTTCTGCCCTGAGTATCTCACTTCTGCTTGTCTAAGAGGAGAGAAGCAAGGAAATCTGTTTTCTGCTAAAAAGGAAGATGGTGGTTTTGGGAAAGAGACAGGCAGAGGTACCCTGCCATATTCTGGATGCTCCTGAGAACAAAGGAGAAAGCCCTGGGATGTGAAGTGATGGGGGGGAATCCAGAAGTCCTTGTTTCCATCACTAGGCAAAGATATTTCTGCCCATGAGAGTCTGTGTCACCATTACCGGCAGAGATATTCCTTCATACTGGATGTACATTGCCGTCATCCCTGCCACAGCAGAAGTGGACCCACTGGCTTAGCGTTCCCTGGGTGTCTGTGCTCGTTGTCCTGCATCTCTGGCAATTTGCACACCATTACTTATAACTCCATGCTTTCCAGTCTGGCAGTGTTTATGGCTCTCTCTGAAGGTCATTCTGGCTTCATCGTGGTTGTCATTCTGGTGCAAAGGGGGACACAGGAGAAAAGTTTGTGCTTCACGCCTGCCTTGTCACCTCGCCCTCAGGTACGTGATCATCTCCCGGGAGGAGAGGGAGCAGAACCTGATGGCCTTCCAGCACAGCGAGAGGATTTACTTCCGTGCCTGCCGTGACATCCTCCCTGGGGAGAAGCTGCGGGTTTGGTACAGTGAGGATTACATGAAGCGGTTGCACAGTATGTCCCAGGAGACCATCAACAGAAATCTCACAAGCGGTGAGTCCCCTCCGTTTCCAGCCTCCCCCCTGATCCCCTTGGGCTGCCACACTTGTTGGACCGAGTGCGGTGGGTGAAGTAGGTGATGCACAGGGTGTACCAAGACAGCTGCATTTCTAGAAGCAGAGCACCTCTGGGTGAGAGCTCTGCGCGGCATGGATGGATGGGTGTACAAGAAGAATAATATAACCACTGTCATGGAGATCATGCAAGATAGATTTGTGCTGTGTCCTGTCGTGTCATGTGCCGTGTTGTATCATGTGGTGTGTGTGCTGCAAGGGCCTGATGGAAAGCCCGGGGATCACAGAGCTCCTCTGTCCACAAGACTTTCTGGCCTGAAGGTTGCCAAGCTGGTGGTCCCACAGACAGGCATTAGGTTTTTCTTCTGAACAAGCTGCTTTCTCTGGCTCCTGTGAGCAGCTTGTTTGAGGGAGCTCCAGCTGGTTTGGTATACATATGAAAGAGAGATTTCTTTGGTGTGTTTGTATGTCCATTTTCCTCGCTTAATTTATCTCCTCTTTCTTCAGAAAGATAATTTGGGACCAGCGCGACATCAGCTAGAGACTCCTTAGTCTCACAACCTTAGAGTGCGCGTACAACGTACAGGAGGCTTTGTACTTTTCAGATTGACTCGTCCCTGGATAAAAATTGTTATCTTATCTTAAGAGTAGCCATGCTGGAACAAACCCAGCGGTCCTTTAGGTCAGTGTACTGTCAGCAATATGGGAAGCTTTAGAGGAAGGCAAAAATTCTTAATGCATCTGTTCGTCTATACAATGCCGAGACCTGAAGTTAATTAAGGGCGTTTCTTTCCAGGCCTAGCCACAGAATGACAGGGCCTCATAGGGGCAGCCACACTAAGTACAACTTTCTAATTAAGGTTCCCATGTATATTATTACACAGCTGCTGTTGCTGCCTTGACTTGGTAAAAGGTGTCTCCTCTTTAATCATGGGGTGGATCAGATGTCCTGAAAAAGCTGGTTATCCTCCATCACCTTGGAGTTATTATGCACTTGCAGTGTTAACGTCTTGATGGCTGTACTTGGGCAATTCCCACTTCTGAATTAACATCGGTGTGAATGTGCTTTTTTATGTTAATAAACATCACTGAGTGATTAGGTACAGGCTGCAGTGATTTTGCCGCATCACATGCACATGTTAGTTGTCCAGATGGCGTAGTACTTTCTGAAAGCACAGCAAGAGAAAGACTGTGCCCTTGGAGAAGCTGCTCTGGAGGGCCACCAAGGCTACAAATGATTGCCCTGCCATACAGATATGCCTTTAGTCATGGTATGTCATGGTGTCATGGTTTATGTGAGCTGAAATGGTTACTCACAGCCTGCTCTGTGTTACGAGCGTGGTGAAGATCTGCCTCTGGGTTCCTCAGGACCTGCCATAGGCTACCACATGCTCAGGTAGAAACCCATGCGGCTGCAGAGACCATCATAGAAACCCCCTGACATCTCGGTGAGCTCATCCTGCAGCAAGCTGGGCTCAGCACAAAACTCTGGGCTCCTTCACAAAAGGAGCGCAGAGACATTGCTAAAATGGAGCATCATGGGCCATTGCTAGACTTGTGAGGCATCCAGCCTCAGCTGGGAGGGGACTGGGAGGTGGTCAGGGAGCAGCACCAAAATCTGTTGAGTCACTTTCTATTTAAAAAGTTTCAAATCCCCTGCAGATGAGCCTGCCGAGTGAAGTGGCATGCTTTATTAACTGACAGAAAAATGTCACAGCTCCTGGGTTTTGTTTCCGTTGGTAATTTCTGACCCGCCTCATCAATAGAGTTGAGACCAATAATATGAGGGATCGTCTTGTGATTTCTAGCTTTTCCATAGGGCTGAACCACTCAGTTGGTTGGGGGAAAAAATCACTGAAAAAGAAGAATCCATTCTCTAAATCCCTACCTCTGCCAGTAGTCATTATAGTTGGTAACGGGAAATACTAAGACAGAGACTCAGAGCTTTGCCCATAGAAACTCTCATCACTGTGCTGAAAATGAGATCTGTTGTTATGGATTCACTCAAGAAGTGGCTGGGTTTGCCAACCAGCATCAAAACCCAGTGCAAAATCCCTGCCATTTGGGCCAGCCCTTTTTACGGTGCCTTACTCTAACTGTTTCGAGTCTTGCATCTTTTCTGCATTCTTAGCATTGCTCTCCTTAGAGAGGGAATGGTAGCTTTTGCTCCGTAACTCTTATGAAAGCATGAATACACTTTAAAAGCAAACAAAACCAAAAATCAGCATAACGCAGCGTCTTGTTTGGGAAGCCATCAATGCTTGAAGTTATTTACAAGATAGAAGAATGATGGAAATTGAGCCAAACCTATCGTCTTTTGAATTTCCAGGTAAGGAAATCTGGCTATTCCCTTTATTTTAAACAATTAATAATTTGTATGAGGTTGCTTTTATTATTTCTTTTTTTTTAATCACTGAATGGCCACACTGTTAGAATCCACCGGGACAAGCTAGATGTCCCATCCTTGGAGGGCATTCACCGCTGTAGCTCAGTTGACAATGAGTACCTTGGGGTTTAAGAGTGCAAGTTATTTTTACTTGGAGCAGCCTCCAAACTGAACGAGAGTAACGGGGCTTGCAAACTTTGTGCCGTGTTGTGCGCAGATGCTGGGGTTGTCATGAAATGGTCCAAATCTCTCGCTGCACTGCTGTACGCTTGATACCTTTTACCAAGTCAAAATAGGCACAGGTCTTCCAGCCAGCCGAAATGGCTCTTGGGCTCTAGGTGTTAGATTCCACCGCGATCAGTCATTCACCTTGTAGTCCTCTTCCAGCGCGGGTTGGTTATACCTTCAGGTTAAACAAGCTGCCTGTAGTTTCTCTTCTCTTTAAAGTGTGTGGGTCCTACTCTGCTGGGGCTACCCAGGACTGTCTCTGTTTTTGCAGACGTGCCCATTAGCAGGGCTCCTCCTCTCACGAGCCTTGGTTTCCACTGAGTTGTGTCAGTTCCCTGGTTTGTAATACAACATGCAGACCTGCAGGGATTCTGCCTGCCTTTTTGCTCTTTTTTCATTTGATTTTTAGATTGAGGGATGTTGCTCGGTTCCTGGTGATAATCCCCACCCCTCATTTTTCTTTCCAGGAGACAAAAAGTTGCAGAGGGAAAAGTCGGAAAAGAATGTGGAAACTCAAGAGGACTTGAGAGGGCCTCTCCAACTCGCCACCTTTAAGCAAGGAAAGAGCCCCTACAAGCGCAGCTGTGACGAGGGGGAATCCCACCCCCAAACAAAGAAAAAAAAGATTGACCTCATCTTCAAAGATGTCCTGGAGGCTTCCTTGGAGTCTGCCAAATTTGAAGAGAACCAGTTAGCAACAAGTACGCCGCTTTCCATCAGAAAAGCATCTAAATACCAGGCTGAAGACATATTTGAGAGGTGTGGCAGTGCCATGCAGCACGGCTCCCTGAACCTCAGCAGAAACCGGAGTGAGGGGGAGTGGAAGGTCCCCCACGGTTCCTCTTTCAGCTCAGCCAAAGAGGTGGGCATCCTTGAAGACGAGGAAGAAGAGCCTCTGTCACTCAAAGCGGACAGCCCAACTGAGCTGTCACTGGCCTCTGCACAAGGCAATTCCCATGAAATCCCCACCACCTCCTTTTGCCCCAACTGCATCCGTCTGAAGAAGAAGATCCGGGAGCTGCAGGCCGAGTTAGACATGCTGAGATCTGGGAAGTTACCTGAGCCACCCGTGCTACAGCCCCAGGTACCCGAGCTCCAAGAGTTCTCGGACCCCACAGGTAAGGCTTGCCGAGTAACAGCATTCTCCAAACCCTGCCTAAGGAGAGTAGTGAGATGCCTGTGTGCTGTGTACCCATCTAAAGCATTTTGCTCTGAGTATTCAGGTGAACACGTGGTTCCATGGAAGATTCGTTGTCAGGTTTTGTGACTGGGTGGGCCAGGAGCTGACACAGCTCTGTGCACAGTGGAAAACACTGGCTGGGAAAGACTCTGTATGACAACTTGCTCTATTTGTTGCCGTTGTAATCGATAATGCATTGCCAATAAAAAAGACATTCCATTGCAGACAGTTTGTTTGCTGTATTTTTGATGCATTCTCTTACAGCGGAATTCCCTCCGCAGTGCCTCACATGCTACCAAGAAAGTCTGATTGACTCCGTGGTAACACTGGAATGTGCGCTCTTTGTGTATGAAATGATGTCCCACCGTGTCCCTTTTTGGAAAACTCTCTCTGTTTCCTCCACTGCCTTACCACAAACATGTGTCCCTTTCTGAAGATACATTCCATTTCCTCCAGGAACATGCTGTCAAGCAGCCAGGAGCCTTCACTAAAGGGAATATTTGGGTCACACCATGTATTGTGCAAGTGGCCAGGATGTAGTGTCATTTCTTGCTATCCATTGTGGCACGTTGGAGACAAAGTTCACATGCAGAAACATTGATTTATTTTCCCTTCAAAGCCATGATTCTAATTCTACCTGTAGTGCATTGTAGGCAGGAGAGGGCAGGTTGTGGCCAGCTCATCAGGCAGTGCTCTGCTGTCACCAGTAGGATGTTTCTCTAGCTCAGCAACTTTGTAAATGCCGTATTTTTTTCCTTTTTTTTTTCTTACAGCTTCAGAAAGCATCATCTCTGTTCCCACCATCATGGAGGACGACGACCAAGAGGTGGATTCTGCTGATGAGTCAGTTTCCAATGACATGATTGCTGCTACAGACGAGCCTTCCAAAATGTCTTCCGCGACAGGCCGGAGGATACGACGGTTCAAGCAAGAGTGGCTTAAAAAGTTTTGGTTTCTGCGGTACTCCCCGACATTGAATGAAATGTGGTGCCATGTCTGTAGGCAGTACACAGTGCAATCCTCGCGGACTTCAGCCTTCATCATTGGCTCAAAGCAGTTCAAGATACACACGATAAAGCTGCACAGCCAGAGCAACCTCCACAAGAAGTGCCTGCAGCTTTACAAGCTCAGGATGCACCCAGAGAAGACAGAAGAGATGTGCCGAAATATGACCCTGCTCTTCAACACAGCCTACCACTTGGCCCTGGAGGGCAGGCCCTACTACGACTTTCGGCCTCTGGCAGAACTACTGAGAAAATGCGAACTCAAGGTGGTGGATCAATACATGAATGAGGGAGACTGCCAAATCTTAATCCACCATATCGCCCGGGCTCTTCGAGAGGACCTGGTTGAACGCATCCGACAGTCTCCCTTCCTCAGCATCATTCTGGACGGGCAGAGCGATGACTTACTTGCAGACACGGTTGCAGTTTATGTACAGTACACGAGCAGTGATGGGCCTCCAGCAACTGAATTCCTGTCTCTTCAGGAACTGGGCTTTTCTACAACAGACAGTTACCTCCAAGCGTTAGACAGGGCTTTTTCCAGCCTGGGAATACGACTGCAGGACGAGAAGCCGACTATTGGCTTGGGAGTTGATGGTGCTAACATTACAGCCAGCCTGAGAGCCAACTTGTACATGACAATCAGAAAGACCTTGCCTTGGCTTCTCTGCCTGCCCTTTATGGTACACAGGCCCCACTTGGAAATCTTGGATGCAATCAGCGGGAAGGAACTGCCATGCCTGGAGGAGCTAGAAAACAATTTGAAGCAACTGCTCAGTTTCTATCGTTACTCTCCCCGACTCATGTGCGAGTTGAGGGTTACTGCTGCCACTCTGTGCGAGGAGACCGAGTTCTTGGGGGACATTCGAGCAGTGAAGTGGATCATTGGGGAGCAGAACGTGCTCAATGCTCTAATCAAGGACTACCTTGAGGTTGTGGCCCATCTCAAAGATGTCAGTGGCCAGACCCAAAGGGCAGACGCTTCTGCCATTGCATTGGCCCTCCTGCAGTTCCTGATGGACTACCAGTCGATTAAACTCATCTACTTCCTCCTGGATGTGATTGCTGTGCTTTCACGCCTTGCCTATGTCTTCCAAGGGGAGTACCTTCTTGTGTCACAGGTGGACGATAAAATAGAGGAGGCCATCCAGGAGATCAGCCGGTTAGCAGACTCGCCTGGGGAGTACTTGCAGGAATTTGAGGAAAACTTCCGCGAAAGCTTTAATGGCATTGCTGTGAAAAACCTACGGGTGGCTGAAGCCAAATTCCAGTCAATCAGAGAAAAGATCTGCCAGAAGACCCAGGTGATCCTAGCCCAAAGGTTTGATTCCCGTAGCCGGACATTTGTGAAGGCCTGTCAGGTATTTGACCTTGCAGCTTGGCCCAGAAGCACTGATGAGCTCATGAGCTATGGGAAGGAGGATATGGTACAAATATTTGAACACCTGGAGATGGTCCCATCATTTTCCAGAGAGGTTTGCAGAGAGGGGATGGACACCCGAGGGAGTCTGCTGATGGAGTGGCGAGAACTCAAGGTGGATTATTATACCAAAAATGGTTTTAAAGACTTGCTCAGTCACATTTGTAAATACAAACAGAGATTCCCCCTCCTAAATAAAATAGTTCAGATCCTCAAAGTCCTTCCCACCTCATCGGCCTGCTGTGAGAAGGGGCGCACGGCCCTGCAGAGAGTGCGCAAAAACAACCGCTCTCGGCTCACGCTGGAGCAGCTCAGTGATCTGTTGACGATTGCTGTTAACGGGCCGCCCATTGCCAACTTCGATTGCAAAAGGGCGCTAGATAGTTGGTTCGAGGAGAAGTCGGGCAATAGTTACGCGCTGTCAGCCGAAATGCTGAGCAGGATGTCGTCTCTTGATCAGAAGCCGATGTTGCAGAGCATGGACCATGGCTCTGAGTTTTACCCTGATATTTAGGAAGGAATGCCTCAGATCAGAAAGCTGTTGAATAATTTTTTTAATCTATACTCTAAACTTTGATATATTATATAAAATATATATATATATTATATATATTAAGGAAAAACCCACACTGAAAATTTAAAAGTTAAGACGATGTGCGTCTGATAGAAGCTAAGCAGAATTTTAAAGATTGAGACAATGTTTAGACATTTACTGGTGTCTCCAACCATGGCAGCTGCAGTGTAGGTGGCAACATTTCATTCTTCAGAAGCATGTGCTGGGGCCATACTCTACATGTTCAAACCTAATGATCTATAAGCTAGACGACGGGTCTTTGTCAGCCTCATCCTCCCGGCGGTTTCCTTTGTATGTGTGTTGTCGGTTTGTTGGCTTGTTTTTTGTGTTGTTTTGTTTCGGGGTTGGTTGGTTGGTTCTTTTCCCCTCAGTTTTAATCTCTGCCTCTCTTTCCGTTGTTCAGTCCAGTTATTGAGCCATTTGAGCCTTTTGTTGACGACCGTCAGATTTCTGATTTCCGACAGAGCATCCCGTGCGTTTATGTTGCCCCCGTCTCTCCATCTCCACCCAGTTCTCTTCGCTCGAGTGGGAGCTTTCTTCACTCAGCGATTGCTGGCAGGAGAGCAAGGCTGGGGGCCTGATTTGGGGTTTTTCTTCCGATTGAGAAACAAATGCCTCCACTAAACTGTGATGCCCCTTTCTCAGTTCTCCCTACTTTTGGGCTGTAGAGTAATACTTGGCTTTCAGCTCCTTTTATGATAACCGTAGTACCAGTCTATCATACATATATTATAACATGATGTCATGTGCAGACTATAAAATAGCAAAATAGAGAAGGCAGGGGGAAATTTTTGCATTTATATTTTTATATTGTAGGAGATAAAAATATATATATATACAACTATTCATTCAAAACCAGGGCTGCTGTGGAAGCTAGACAGCCAATGAGTCAAGAGCCATCTCTGGGCGGAGATTCAAAGGCTTAAAAAATTATATTCTAATTTACATTATTTATACTATGTCTTTATAATCCTAGATTGTTGTGGGTTTTTTGTTTTGTTGTGTTTTGTTTTGTTTGGAATGACTGAAAGAAAAACCTGCTGCGGTTTGGTGGCAGGAGCTATCAATGCAAGTTTATCTTGGATTATATTCATGTGATGATGTCCTACAAAGGTTCACGTATTCTCTTGTGACCAAGGTAACATGTTCCACAGCACAGCAGACTGATGACAGCAGGAAGAAGGGATGTTCTGCTTCTTTCTGCGAAATATTTCTTCCTTTCTTGAAGGGATGCGGAGTCCAGCTGAAATGTGAATGGGGGACTTGCACCTTCCATCACAAAGAGATTGTTCTGTGGGCTTGGGGTTCTTTGTTTTATTCTTAAATGAGCTCCAAGCGTTCACACAATATCACTTCAGGTTAGAAAAGCAAAAAAAAAAAAAAAAAAAAGAAAAAAAAAAAGAAAAAAAACCAAACAAAAAAAACCCACAAAGGTGCAAAAACTCCACAGATGCTAGTGCCTTGCCCCGCTGATGCGGCATGGACAGCACCAACCTGACCAGACCATCGTGGGAGTGAGAACCTGTTGTCCAGAAAGTGTCCGAGCCGACATGTTCTCACTTCCCAGAGGGACGAGCTTTGTGCCAAGCTGTGTTGTTTGGAAACATGATGGTGGTATCAGCAACACTGAACCTTTCCTTTCTCCTGTTACACCCCTGCCCTTGGTCTTGGTGCTAAGATATCTCTAGAACCATTGCTGCTAGTTGATAGCTTTTCATTTATATAAATATATATAATTATATAATATTATTTTATTTTTTAAACTTTTTTGTTTGTTTTCAATGGAGATGTAGCATGTTTGGAACCGATCTCTCTCGGAGTCACTTTCACTGCCAGGGTTCACGCACTGTCTTCCCCTGGAAAACACGCACTTCTACCTAGGTCTCGCTCACCTCCCGCGAGCTGACCCCTTTGCCCTCAGCAGAACTACGCGGCCGGCGCCGGGCAGAGGCCTGCAGCCAAGCCTCTACGTACTGGCTCAGCTTTCAGACCCCACAGGAACAGCTAGACTGGTGCTGGGTAGGGTTTTGGCAGTGCTTCCCCTCTGTCCCTATGGGACTGAGGAGGGACTGAGCCCGCCCGAAGCACTAGCGGTGGCCAGTCCTTGCCTCCTGACTCTTCCCCCTTTGCTGTAAAATGGGGCTCAAGGGTCTGAGGGGAGCAGAGCGGACCCCGCAAATGTAGCGGCGAGGGCTGGGCAGGCGGCATACCCTCCATAGCACTTACTCCCTGACCCCTCTGCCTTACCTCAGATGGCGTGTGCAGCCCGTGGGCTGGCTCGGGCAGGATGGGGCCACCTGCGCCAGGGCCACCCATCAAACCGCTGGTGGGGCCGCAGGTGCCAGGCGCTTCTCCCTGCCGTCCTCTCCCTGCCGTCCTCGTGGAAACGTCGCGAGCAGGTCAGGGCATCACGCCATCGCAGTGCAGGGGCATCGATGTGCAACACCTAGCAAGCAAAAAAAAAAATGGCTTTGCTTGCATTTTTTCCTGTCTTTCCCACAATAAATGATGTGATCGAATGGACCCATTCATCTAGAGGAGTAAAGATTAAACTGGAAACCCTCTGCCAGCTGTGCAGGCTTGGGCGGTTGTTTGCCTGACGGTAGAATAGGGATCTCTCCACGTGAGGTGCGTGTAGCCCCGCAGGCCTGGCGAGTCAGCTCTGCTCGGGGTGCTGCCACAAAGCTCACGGAGCTGCTCCCTGCCGGGGACATGGCAGCCTCCCTCCGCAGTTCAAATTTGAGGAGACGTGAAAAGAAAAAAAAGAGAAGAGAAAAAAAAGATAGGAGAATTGCTGTTCCGTTAGTCTCTGGCCTGGAGATGGGCAAGGTGAACGTAGGTGTTGGAGACAAGAAGTGAACTGGCGCACAGAGGGGAATGGGCCCGGGGGGAGAGTCTTCCTTGTCGAGCATTCACGCAGCACCAGAAGCAAAAGTAACAAAGATATTTGATGCTGTGGCTGTCGGAGAGGCTGTAAAGAGAGTTTCCCTCCTCCCCTTTTTCCCCCCATTTTCTCTTTCCTTTGCTTAACTCCATAGCTCTTTGTCTGGGGGGAAAAAAGCACCTGCCTTTCTGTTTGGAGCAGTGAAAGCTCCTCGGCACGTGGCTCTGTCGCAGAGGCCTGTCAAAGTGCCTGGTCTGCGTGGAGGGAAGGGACACTTGGGGACAGTCTCTAGACACCTTTGCAGACAAGAGCGATCCCCCAGGGCCTGTGCTGAGCCGCCCGAGAGGCCCGTTTACAACTCCTGCTCTGAGCCTCTTTACTTTTGCCACTGGGGAGAAAACGGTGCCTTGCCCTGTCGGCAAAGTAGGAGCTGCCAGAGGCTTGTTCAGAAATAATTTGTCACTCCTTTCCTTTGGTTTGTTTGCAAATCCCGCTCTCATCAGTGACATCTTTCACCGGCTGCTCTTATTCCTGATTGGCAGAGCGAAACGTGCGGGCAAGTGGTGGTTTTTTCTCCAGGCAGTCAGTTGGCAAAGGCAAAGCGCCTGTTTCTTTCGCAAATGACTTTGCATGCACCTGTGAGCAGCGTGGGTAGGAAGCGTGATTCCCTGGCACGGGACGTGGCAGGTACCTGCGATGGGAAAGGTCAGAGACCCCCTGCATTGGTGATGGGGGCTTGGCGGAACAGCCAGCCCAGCCTGGCTTCCCCAGCACAAACAATACTGTGTCCCTCACATCAGAAAATAAAGCCGGCCTTTGTCCTAGACAAAAATGTGGGTGCTTTGCAGGCTTTCCCTCCAGGTTTACCCGCCTATCTCAGATCTGTAGCGGTTACTCCCATGGATATTCTGTGGATGGAAACGTGACTGCCAGCATGAGCAAGATAGGGAGGAGGGAGGAATACCAATGCAAAGTGCCCCTGGCTTCCCAGTGCCCCACCTGCCCAGCCTTTCCTGGGAGCCGCCGCCTTTCCGTGCCCGGTTTGCAAACCCCCGGGCAGCGAGGCCGGGAGGCGGGGGGGTGGCAACAGGCATGGGGAGGGCCCGGCGGGGCACAGAGGGAGGCTCGGAGATGGCCATGCGTTGGGTTTAATCAATGCCTTTCCTGCTGTGCTGAGCGAACGAGAGGAGGTTGTTTTCAACGTGTTGCTCACAGCATCTTGAACTGCGTCGGCCGCAAGGGTTTAGCTTTTTCTCAAATGAGCTCTTTATTCTCTCCTTCCCCCCGCCTCTTAGCTATGGCATCTGACTGTGAATAATGCACACTTCTCCAGATCCTCGGGTTTGTATTTCTAGCCCGTGGGTTTTTTTGTTGCCAATTTCCCCTCCCCACTTTTTGCTCAGGCTCCTTGCCTCCTTTACCCTGCTGTGAAGCAGAAATCCGTGAAGCACATGCAGACATGTCCTTCTGCAGGGCTCGCCAGTGGCCGCAGGGGTCCGGGCCCTCCGGCCGCGAGACCGAACTCAACAGGGATAATCCTCACAAGAGACCAAAGCTCTTCCCATACCAGCAAAAGCAGGCAGGAGTCACGGGGTTTGCGAGGGGACACAGTGGGCAGGGTCCCGGTGTGTCGTCTGCCCTGGGTCTCGAGCTGACCGTGGCAGTGTCCCCTGTGCTGGTCGCGCTTTTGCTGATATGACTCCTCAGACGCGATTCAGGCTCGGTCCATCTCTTTCTCACAGCACAAACTCAAGCAGGTGGCCCACGGGGTCTTCGAGCTCTCTTTTCTTTCTTATCTCATGAGGATTGCTGTTTGTTTGGCCAGTGGGTAAGACAGCCTAGACAGCCGGCTTGCAAATAAGCAGCAACAGCCTCTGCTTTTGCAGATTCCCCTCTCAGCCCTGTCGAAAGAGGTCTTAAAAGCAGAGAAAAGGTACGTCGGTCCCCCAGCCATTGTATTCAATGCAGTAATGCCTATGCAATTCCTGTCTCCCTTGGAGACACGTATGATGTGTGTGCATGTAAGCTAGTGTATGTATACAGTACATATGCATATGGTCTATATATTGTATATACGCACATCCCAGTACATATACACACAGTACAAAAGATTAAAATCACATGCTTATATATCTATAAATAAAATCCTATATATTTATATATTTCTATGTTTTCGATAGATATAAAGATATAATATAGAGATAGATTCAACCACCCTTGTGTAAGGCTGGCCCTGTGTTCTGGCACAAGGCACGTAACACTGAAGACTCTGGACTTTGGGATAGTTTTAGCCATACACTGAGGCCTACATTTATGTGTATAGCACTCTATGGAGAGGGACTTTGCTGTGGTTAGGGCAAGGGGTTTCCTTGCAGGCATGTTAACCAAGTGCTAAATAAGGTTTTATGTAATAGGGGAATGTCTTAGTGGGGGAAAATGCTCGAGTGTCCTGTCTTCTCCCAAGTAAGCCTCTGGCTGAGGTCCTGTGTGTTCACACATGGACAGATACATATCCCACCCTCACATGCACTTTTCTCTCTCTGCACGGATGCGGTTGGCAACTGCGGGCACTGGTGCCATGAGAACGTGGCTTTCTGCTGTTCCACCTGGCGTTCCTTGGCCATCACCGGCATGCTGCCGGGGAGACCCCGTGCAGCAGCCGGTGAGAGCATGGGTTTGCTCGCAGGCATCAGCCAGCGAGGCAGCCATGGTGCTGGGGTAAAGGTAGCAGGAGAGCAAAGGCCTTACTGAGTGGAGGGAGGGTCGCTGCCAGGCGGTCGGAGGTGGCAGGGATGGCGTACGGAGCTGGAGCAGCACGAATGAGAAGGGACTGCGAATTCGGTGTGATAGGGATGGGAGCATGCCAGCCCCATTGGGGAGGCACGTGCGGCTCTGTCGGGTCAGGCCGGCCACTGCTCCGCTGCAGGAGCCGCTCCGCTCCCTTGGGTCTTGCAGCCGCTCCTCGGCCGGTGAGCAGCCTGCCTGGCCAGGGGCCCAGGTGGTTTTCTGCAGGAAAGGGAACGATGTGATTGTGTGGAAGATGTGGTCGGTGGCACACGTGTGCCTTTGGGCCCCAACACGCGGCGTGCTGACCTTGCCGGACTGAAGCGCCGAAGGGTGCAGCCCTCTTGCCCTGGCCATGCAAAGAGACACCTATTTTCACATGACAGGCATTTCCGTGCTGGGACAGGGGGTGGATCCGGGCAATGGATCAGCCTTCCCCGAGAGTCTGCTGATGCCTGCGGGACGGACAGCCGCCTCATCCCTCCATTCCTCCCTTCACACAGCCGCTCGTAGGACACTGACCCCGCTGCAGGGTGAAGGCCTTGGCTGGTACCCGGGGGACCCAAGAGGCACCTCTGGCCGGGCTGGCAGCGGGTGGTGGGTCACCGTGCTGCTTCCCCACAAGGGTCGACGGGGGGGCACGGAGGTTTGGCTTTGCAGCTCCCACGCTGGGCCTGGCAACCACTGCACTCCTCGCCGTTTGTTTTAATGGTTGGCTTCGGTGGGGAGGAGGGTGGGTTATGATTCCCGACGGCCGAATGACTCGTTACACTGGTATTGCATGAGCAGACGCTGTGCAAGCTCCCCCCAAGCCCTGTCACACACCTCAGCACCCTCTCCCAGGCCTCTCTCCTCCACACAACTGGTAATCCACCTCAGCCGCAACCCGCCTGCCGGCGGCTCCCTGCTCCGCCGCAGCCCCTCGGCCGCCCAGCGCTGGCGGGGAGCTCCCCGGCACGTGTTCCTCACAAACCTCAAGAGACGGTTTCCTCGCCCCCAGCCTCCTCCTTCAGATGCCACTGACACTCACCTAGGCTCAGCCCGCGGCCTCGCCACCCGCCCGCCCGCCCGTGCCGGCGGTGCTGCCGCCCGGCACGGGGCTCCCATGCACTGCACCTCATGTCGAATAAGCTCGCTGGGCTACGTGGGGGAACCATGTCTCATTTGCTGTAATGTCCCGAATGCTATAGGAGGGCTACGGAGTTTTCTGCCAGTTTTGGCATCCTCATAGACTCGCTCACCCGACTGTTGGCAAAAATGCATTTCTACTTCCAGAAAACAAGGAGGTTTTGCCTCAAACCTCTCCATATCCACGTCCAAGCACAGCCCTGCTGAACTGTTTCAAGCAATCTCTCACCCACCCACCCACCACACACACACACACACACAAAATGAGAGAAAAATATCTAGACGTCTATTACTACATATGTATTAATATGTTAATATCACTCTTTTGGAGAACATTAAAAAGTTATTACTTTACAGACTATGCTTTATAGTACCTGTGTGAAAGGACCTAGGACACTGGATACGAATAGAGCTATGTTGATATATCATAGTATGTACACGAGAACCTTCCTTTTGTCATATTATCCTTGTAATGTAAAATGATTGTTAATAAAAAAACATTTAAATTTACCAAGTTGGGTTGCTAATTCTTTACGTTGTTCTTAAAGGTTAATGTAAAAATTTTACCAGAGCAAGGGCATCTAAGAGGGATGCACTCCCTTTTCCCCAGCCCACGACTGTAAGGAGTAGGTCCAGAGGTAATTTATCCAGAAGGGTCAGTTGCACCCCCCTGAGGTGCTGGTAGCTCTCCCTCCTGCTGGGTGTAACTGCAGCCCCTTGGTGAGCAGGTCCTGCATGTCCTGTGGTCACAGAATCACAGAATGGCAGGGGTTGGAAGGGACTTTCGGAGACGATTTAGGCCAACCCCCCTGCCAGAGCAGGTTCCCCTGCAGCAGGCTGGGCAGGAACACATCCAGGCGGGTTTTGAGTATCTCCAGAGGAGACTCCACAGCCCCTCTGGGCAGCCTGGTCCAGTGCTCTGCCACCCTGAGAGTAAAGAAGTTTTTCTTCGTGTTGAGACAGAATTTCCTGTGTTCTAGTTTGTGCCCGTTGCCCCTTGTCCTGTTGCCAAACACCACTGAGGAGTCTGGCCCCATCCTCTTGACACCTGCCCTTTAGATACTTATAAGCATTGATGAGATCCCCTCTCAGTCTTCTCTCCTCCAGGCTGAACAGACCCAGGTCTCTCAGCCTTTCCTCATGAGAGGTGCTCCAGACCCCTGATAATCTTTGTAGCCCTCTGCTGGACTCTCCCCAATAGTTCACTGTCTTGAACTGGGGAGCTGCATCGTCTTACCACAGGTAAGCCTGTGGCTGCCCTGTGTCACCACATGCCATGGTCGGGCAGGGCTGCGGAGTGGGTGCCCTTGCAATCTCTGCACTCCCTTTCTAGTGGGGTACAGCAGTGGTATCTTTGGCTTGCCTGTGTACCTGGTTTGGTTTGAAGGATGGAGAGTCTTTTCCTGAGCTCTACGTGTTCCAAAGCCAGGGGAAGCTGGGCTTTTTCTACAAAGGGCTGGTTTAACTTTGGATTCTTCTTCTTTGACATGAAAGTTTTGGTTGAGGCTGCGTCCATGATGGATTAACTAAAGGTGCAACTTTTAAAATAGTTCAATGAAATAATAGTAATTCTGCACGTGGAGGTTCTTATATCCGCTAAATTAGTGTGGGCAAGAGAGCCAACCTTTGAAACAAGTACGAGTGTCCGTGGTTTAGCACTGGACTGTGAGTGTGTTTTCTCACCAAACAGCTGCCAAAGCTGAAAACAGGCTTCTTGGGCTCATCCTGGCTGCTGCTGGAGATACACCCCACCAGGAAGGCACAGCAGGGATCATGGGCCATCCTTCTGTCGCTGCAGTTCAGGTTTGCTCGGCAGTGCAAAGAGGGAGGACGTTGCAAAGGTCTGGGCCATCCCGGCTACAGGGTGCAAACCGCAGCTAGAGAGAAACATAGGCAGAAAAAGATCCTTCCAGCTCAAAAAGTTGCTCACTCAGCTGTAAAAGTGTCTGTGTGTCAGTGGGGGGAACCAGAAAGCACAGGAGGAAGCTGTGCAGCTGACTGCATGGATCCTGTATGTGGCACTGCGTACTGCGAGTGTTGATACTGCTAGTATTGCCGAGCTTCTGTACATAGAGGTGAAAGCTTTCATTAACAGGACTGTCTCTTTAATTTAACTGGGTCTGGAGCAATCTCAGTTTTCCAATTGATCCCGGGTATGGATATCCAGGAATGCATACCAGCGGATAAACCAGCGTTCCATGAAGCGGGCAAGCAGTTTAGCCCTCTAGCAAACATTTAACACAATGCATCCATATGGTATAAAGAGGTTTTCGCTCCCCCTTTGATGTTCCACTGTCATATGCACGCTCACAGTGTTGGACTTTAACCTGACGCCCAGCTGTGTCCCACTGGTGGCTGTTCTGGTTGTAAGGTGCCAGTGCTACACAGCTTGCTGGTCCTCCCAAAGGAAAGGAAATTTGGGTGGAAATTCTGGCTTCGAGGGAGGTTTGGTCTGAGAGGGCTCTGGGCCCGGGAGAAGCGTGCATGCGTGCGTGCGTGCGTGCATGCGTGGGGATGCGTTATTCCCCGCGGGTGATGGGCCGGGCAGAAGCGCTGGTTTCAGAGTGAATGCCCCACAATTTTAACCAGGGGCGGTAGACACAGGGCCTGTAAGCAAGAGGTAATTTCCAGACTCAGAAGTGAAAATAGCCCCAAATCAGTGATCCCATAGAAAAGGTTGCTTTTAATGACTTCCTCGAAGTCATCGAGCAGTCCAAGTATTACAAACAATTTGCTGCTTTCTGGCAGCTTTCACTGTAATGGTTTAAAATTGCTTATTTTTGAGCAGTAGGCAAGCTCAGCAAAATCCTGGTGGTTGTCAGGGCTTAGCTCCAACCTAATGGGCTCTGGGTTTGCTGGACACCCGGCTGCCAGCGATGGAAACTGCATCTCTGGGGTTTTGCCTTCACTAGTCAATTAGCAGCACACAAAGCAGGACAATGCTTCACTTTCAGCAGCTCAACCGTGTGTAAAGACTTAGAGCGGCGTGTGAAATGCATTGCTGATTTGTAATTAATTTCCTAGAAGTGGTTTTGTGCTGTGGACTCTTGACCGCCGCTGTTGGCAGTGATCAGCCTCCTTGCTGACAACTTCAAACCAAGGACTTAAAAGCAAGATCCCTTCAAGCCAAGTGCACAATCTGAGCCGGTGTCAGGAAGGGAAACTTGCACAAATTTATCCGATCTAGGGCTAAAGGTGCCCTTCATTTTTAGAACCACTGATTCTCATGTCAATATGAGTGAAAAGGAAATTGAAAAATTCCTCTGCGGTGGTTGTCATAGCATTGAAGCCCGGCGTGCTTTTCCCCAGCTCTGCTGGTGTCCTGGATGTGCTCCACGGAGATGGCTGCTGTTAGCAGCTGGCACTTAAACCGTGATTTAGCAAAAATACCCATTGTGTTGTTTCCTCCTGGAAACAAGAGGACTGTGGTGCCTGCGACACTGAGGGCTTGGGCATAACCAGAGGGGGTTTGCGGTGCTTCCTGGGGGCTGTTCTTCCCTATCTACCTTTCCTGGAGGGAAAACATGGGCAGCCGAGCACATCAGTGGGTTTAAGTGGGTGCCCCCCTGAGGTGTTTAAATCGGAGGGGGGACGGGGCAGGCGTCGGGGCGGTGCTGGGTCTGGCTCCATGGTGGCACAGAGCAGTGGGCACAAGGGGACCAGAGGCTGCTTCTCGCAGAGCTCTTGCCACACGAACGGAGCCACAGCTCGCTTACAAGGGGCTCTAAAAATATCTGAAGGATAATCAAAGGCTCCTGCAGAACAGCATATGCGCTAACTAGACTTTTCAGCTCTCTGAAGTCTGCCGTTTGAAGTTGTTTTGATCCAAGGGGAAAAATAAGCGTGCTGTCTGCGCTGCTGTCAGCCACCCTGCTTCTGGGGAGACTGGTGGTCCCTGCAGAGGTACGCAGGGTGGGAGAGCAGCGTGGAGGTGCCGGGGCTGGGACGGGGGGCTGTGTGCAGCGTGGGGATGGGGTTTGCAGAGCCATGCTCCGGCTGCTGCTGCACCTCGTGACGCTCGGGAGAGCTGCCCTGGAAAACAAGGTAGCAGTTAGGTTTCAGGTCTGATCTGTCTTCTTGAGGGCATCTTGGAGCCCCTTCCTTGCTGGGTGTATTCCACGTTCAGCCATCACTAAGCGTTCAGGGAAGCACAGGAACTGGCTGCAAACCGCCAGGGCTAGCACTGGTAATGGCCGCAACACAGCTGCTGGATTAGGTGCCACTCTCTCCTGGCAGACAGAGGATTACAGGCCAGTCCCGTTTTAATTTTTAAATACCCGGGGGCGGGGGGGGTGGGGAACTTCTAATAAATCCAGAGTGACAGTGAACAGCAGGGTTAAGAGAGGAGTGGTCCTGCAGTGGCTGTTGCTGCTGTTCAATACGCTGGGCTGGGAATTACAGAGTAACCCCATGCTAATCCCCTAGACGGGAAAGACGGTCCCTGGCAAATGCACCACCTGTGTTCAGCTCCCTGTGCGGCAAAAATACAGCACCTTCCCCTCCACCTCTGTGGCAAATGTTTCAAGAGCATCATCCTCGCTGTGCAGCTGACTGGCTGGTGGCAGCCCTCCTTGGGAAGCCGGCAGCAGCCCCCTGGAGCTCCGGCAGACTCGTTTTGTTGTTTCTCCTTGTGCTTTGACGCTGACTGTGATGGGTGAGAGAGTGCCCCCAAACTGTCAATGAGGTAAATACTTCCCACTCCTGCCCCCAAAGTCTGTTTTCTCTTACTTTTATCTGCAGTTTTTGATCTCTATGTCTTGTTAGGAACTAGCTAATTCCAGTGATGGTATTAGGTCAGCTAATTAGGTATTCCTCTTTACAGATGCACCACCTTGAAAGTACTAAGGTAGGCAAAAAGACTGAATCCAAACTCGCTTCTTAATTTTGTTTTGGAGATGGAGCTGGTATCTGGGAGGAACCTGATTCCCAGATCCTACTCCCTAATTTTCTCGCAGCTTCAGGCAAGCCTTTACAGCTTTGTTAACTGCCACCTTGCTGAAAATAAAATAGATTTCCTGTGCTTGGCCAGGATAGGACTCCATTGCTGCCTGCTCCCCCTCTCATCATACATCCATCCCTTGAAGACACCCTTCAGAGGACCTTCTGTTGACTCACCCCAGTACTTCGTACCCCTGACATGACCTGCAAGCAGAGGGGACTTACCCTAGAGTAAACAATGCAGACACACTGTTGATACCATTTGGAGTTGTTTACTTGTGGTGATTTACATGTTGTGCTGTAACATTAGACACAATGCCCGAGCCTCATGCTCTGTTTTTTGTGCTTTGGACTGTGCGAGCAATATAGAGTCTTGACAAACAATATCTGTCTCTGTACAATAAACACACTGGGACACTAAAGGACCAAGTAAGCAGAAAAGCCTTCTCATGCTGGAAGGCCATGAAGCATTATTTCACTTTGCCACTATTCTTGCGCAATTTGATTATTACCAACAGAAGAAACAATATAAAGTGTCAAATATTAGTATTTACTCATCATGCTTATCTGTCAGCAAATGAACCAAATACATTTTGAGACCTAGTTAAATTCTGAAACACGTGAAAAATGCACCCAGAAGTCTGCCTTTCAATTCATTCAAACTTCAAACTGACCTTCAGAGAAGTGCAAGAAGTGTGGTCCAAGCCACCTTAGCTCCCAACTCTTAATAAACATCATCGTGCTCAACTCATCTTAGACATCAGGAAATTTTGGGCAAACTTTGGGCTGTATTTCTATAGCCCAAATTACAATCTCCTCCATTCTGAAAAAAAATTTAAAAAAGGTGCCTTTGGATACTACTGCCAGATAATACCAATGATAGATGCTAGCCAAATGTAAAGTACTTTTGTTCAAGGTGTTGAAAGCACAGTAATGCCTGGGAGAATAGTTGAGGCTAAAAATTTTTCCAGCCCTGTTGAAGGAAATTTTCCATTAATTTCTGATGTATTACCTCTTTGACAAGAAATCATGGTTCCTATCACCGTGCAAGGATATTTGGGACAAGAAGTGAGGGGAAAACTGTGCACTGAAAAAGTGCTAGCCTGACAGGAGACCAACTCCCCCAACCAGATCCCAGAGACATTTTAGTGACTATCGATGATCTGTGCTTTTTAACCTCTCCTGCTGTATCACAAATTGCCTAAAATCAAACTAGATAATTTCTTTGGGAAGATCTGGCTCTGAGGGCAGGTTGAAGCAAAACAACATATGGCTACAATCTATATTTTAACCAAGTAACTCCTTAATGTAGTCCCAAGTTATTTCCTCTGGCCTCTCAGTCCCCTCCTCTGAACAGAGGCCACAGCAGGAGACCAGCCCTCCCAGGCGACGCTGGGTGCAACGTGGGAGCTGCATTTCCCATCCTGTTTTACAGTAGTCACATTGTTTGGTTTCTGTCACCGGACAAGGGACTGTGAATCCCTGTGCTTAAACTCACAACTCTCTGGCCCTTTGCAAAAAGGATTGTTCATTCTGACCAAGTAGACTGCCCCCACCACCACCTTTTTTTTTTCCCTTCCTCCCTACAGTCTCTGCTTCCTTCATGTTACTGGGTTATAGTAGGAAAAATAATCAGTGCAACCACTGAATAGCCATTGGGGAATCTAATAGCTATTTTTGATCACACATGTAGCTTAAAGACATTAATTGCCATGACTGGTTTATTGCTTCTTCTCTTATGATGCAGTTTATAAAGCAGCACCCTTTAATTTAAGACACGTTTGTGGTGCTCGCCGATGCTCCTGTATTTACAGCTTCAGGAGCTGAACACCATGGGGCTGTCTGGCTCTGTTCTCCGGCCATATTGCACTTAAACGCTACTTTTACAGCTCATGTTGCTGAAGCTGCTTTGTTATGATGTCACTGAGCATTCCCAAACGCTTTGCGTTTAAATTCATGACGTTTCCACCTACCACAACCCCTCCCCGCAGTTTGTCTGCTTTGGGCTAGCTTAGCACCTCCGGCCCTTGGGCTAGCGGGGCTCGGGGGCAGACAAGGGTTGCTAAACAGGCGAGACGCAGGAGGTTCAGAGGGACAAGGGCAGGGCCCTGGGCAGGCGCTGGAATGCGATGACAAACAGCTCCTATCAGCAGAGTTCAAAAGGGCCCGGGCTGAGCATCCCTGCACCTCCGGTACCACACGTACGCAGCATTCCTCCTGTTCAGGCCGCCAGCACCCTTAACTGCGCTCCCTTTCAGCCCCGGCACGGCGAGCGGCTGCCTCGTTAAATGAACACCTGGCAGGCTTTGTTCAGCCTGCCCTGAATGCCAGGAACATTCTTTCCAGGTTAAAATGCCAGACAACAAAAATGATCCAGCCGGGAAAGATGCATGCGTTTTCACTCTCTTTTCCATTTAAATCCCATTGCAGCAAAGGAGGGAACGACACCCTGCTTTAAGACTGACGGCACCACTTTGCTTGTAAGTCAGATTTGTGGTTAAGTGGAGTGTATACACGTATTTGTCTGCTGTAAAAGAGGACATTATTTTGTCAAAGCAAAATCAGATTGCGAGGGGCTATTCCTTTAGATCCTATAGGATTACAATCTAATTACAGGGTGTGCCAAAATCACCAGGGGCAGAGGCAGATAATGCTGTTTACTATCAGTCACCAAGATGTTATAAAAGGCTCATTAAAATAATCAGGAGGCAGAACTAGAGAAATCTCTTGGCAGCAAGGCAAATATTTGGCCCTTCAGGCTTTCCGGTGCCAGACAAATAGCATCATACCATGAAGTTATCCTTATCACTATCCTAAAAAGAAGGAAGAATCACAGCGCTGCCAGGAACCTATATGTAGAATAGGCCAACATCACAATGAATTTTGGACTTAAATGGAAATAACGATTCCCAATCTACAGGCAAATCATGAACACAGCAACTATTAAGAATTCACTATCAACTAAAACCCCATGTCTATTTTATTCACAGTATCCTACAGCTTTTTGTTAATAAACAAAAACCCACAGAGCAAAACAAGAAGTCAATTTTCTTTTTGTTTAAATCCCCTCTAGTCAGTGGAGCAATATCACAGATTAAAACATTGGGTGTAAGATTCATTGGCATACTTTGCTTTTCTGTTTATTTGTTTGTTTGGTCAAAGCTGTTTTTATCACTGTCTTCAAAATGATCTTGTAACTCCTGGCTACACCATCTAGAAAGGGAATAGCAGCATAAAGATAACAGAGTTTTCAGCATGCATCAATCTTATCAGTCTCTTCACAGAATCTCAGCATTATTGAGGATGGAAAGGACCTCTGGAGATCATCTTGTCCAAACCCACCCCCTGCTCAAAGCAGGGTAAACTACAGCAGGTTGTTCAGCGCTGTATCCCATCAAATTTTGAGTGACTCCAAGGATGGAGACTCTGAACAACCTCTCTTGGCAACTTGTTCCACTGGTTGATCATCCTTACAGTAAATAAAGGGGTTTTTAGTTTGTTTTTTTCATGTGTTCAAATGGAATTTCCCATATTGCGATTTGTGCCCTTGCCTCTTGTCCTGTCACTGGGCACCACTGACAAGCGTCTGGCTCCATCTTCTTTTCTCCTCTCATTTATTTATACATATGGACAAGTTCCCCCTCGGCCCTTCTCTTGACCAGGCTGAACAGTTCCAGCCCTCTCCGCCTCTTCTCCTACAGAAGGTGCTGCAGTCCCTTAATCATCTTCATAGCCATTTGCCGCACTCTCTCCAGTAAGTCCATATCTTTCTTGCACTGGGGAGCCCAGAACTAGACACAGCACTCTAGACATACCCTCACCAGTGCTGAGTGGAGAGGAAGGATCGCCCACCGCCCCTTGACCTGCTGGCAATGCTTTTCCTCATGAAGCCCGAGACACTGTTGGCCTTCTTTGCTGCAAGAGCACGTTGCTGGCTAATGTTCAACTTGGTGTCCAGTAGGACGCCCAGGTCCTTTTCTGGAAAGCTGCTTTCCAGATGGTCAGCCCCGAGCCCTGCAAAGTTGCATGGGGTTGTTCCTCCCCAGGTGCAGGACTTTGCACTTCAGAAGATTCCTGTTAGCCCATTTCTCCAGCCTTTCCACATCCCTCTGAATGGCAGCACAACGGCCGGTGTATCAACCACTACTCCCAGTTTTGTATCATCTGCAAACTTGCTGAGGGCACAGTCTATCCCGTTGTACAAGTCTTTTATGAAGATGTTAAACAGTGTCAGTCCCACTACAACCCCCAGTCACCTCTAGTGACTGGCTTCCAGCTGAATTTCATTCCCCTGTTCATAGCCCTCTGTGCCTGGAGCTTGCTCCAGTTTTCAAATACTTGTTCTGGTGGGTTCCCTTTGCAAACAGGATGGCAGCCTTCACTTTACAGTACGCCAGACTTGTTTGACTAAGTCATCAAAATGGGATGGATACTAGATAAAGCCTAGCTTAATATTTTGAATTAAACAGAAGATCAAGCTGACCCTGCAAAAATGAAGTTCTCTGAGTTTTTCAGTGCTACAAACTACATGGTTCTGGTTTTAGATTTTTGGATGCCTTGTCCCCATGCAAGTCCCTTAAAGCTGTGTCTACGACGTGAAATAAAGTGGTAGGACAAGGAGTGTGCTTATGGGGTAATAACATCATCACTGCCAATGACAGATTTTCAGTCCATCTAGACACAAAAAAAAAGGACAGTAAACAGTAACATTTAAGCCACAACAAATCTTGAAAGTGCACACAAAAAACCAAGCCCTGGAGAGTCTGTCTGGTCAGTGAATTCCTTCTGTCTGGAAGTGATGAAATATATGTCAGTTCTTAAGGGTTGTCTTCGAGTAATGCTGGTATGAGGATTTGAGTGCAATAGTTAACTGTCAAACCAAAAACATCAATCAACTGCTAAAGTATGAAATGATCCCACTTCTTTTGTGTAGTCTTAGATGTTGCCTGGAACATAATTCGAGTATTTGAAACTTTCTAGCTCGGAAAAAGCCAAACAGAAAAGATGGCAGTAAGCAGAAAGATTTGGTCCAAGTTTTTGGAGGTAACATCAACAATAACTTTTTGTTCATGTTTAGGACGTTCCTGGGTGATGTTGTAGAAAGACAGAAGATATAGGTATTCTGCTAAAGGATCCTGAAACATTAATATTTTCAGCAGTTTTCTTGAATCCCAAATACAAGGTAACAAACACTCCAGGAAATAAAAGTGAAGGAAGGTATTCGACTTCTTGTTTGGCAGTGTTTGCTTCAAAGGCTACGCAGGATGATAGTGTTGACTGTCTCACTCTCTCCCTTAGTTTTGTTTACTTTCCTAGGTATCCGTCTACTGCACGATGGCTTCACTCTCTCTCTCATACTGATACTTTGGGCCTGTGGTGAAAGTTAGTTTTGTGATCTTCATTTCTCACAGTCTTGTAAAGTATAATGAAAAACAGTGGCGGTAAAACATGTGTCGTGTGTTTGTGATTATGGAGCCAGCACTCATCAAGGAACTTGGGTGACAGTGCCAGATGCCAAGGAGGGGCTTACATTGCCATGATACCTTTGGTCCCCTCTGCTCCTCTACAGAAACAGGGACCTCACAGAAATGACACTGGGCAGGCTAACAAAATGAATTCAAATCATCCAGGCAGCCAAATCCCTCGTTTGAGAGAACCACTCGATTAGGTGAGAGATTGTCCTTTAAATATATTTTCCAGACAGTTTCCTGGGCTAGGATGAGGCAGGAACATCAGAGAAGGTGGTGTAAGAAGAATGCTGTGCCGAGCAACTTTGTGGAGGGGAAGGTGGAAGGTGAAATGCAGCTTATTCCCCCAGGCTCAGAGACCTGGTGGAAATCTGGTTGGTAGTAATCATGATGAGCCTACATGTGGAGCTGGTGCCACATGGCTATCTGTCTCCTGGGGTTCCTCAGCATTTCTTCCCAGTGGTTCCTCTCTGTGCCCGTGACATGCAAGCCCAGGCTGCACTTGCCGAGCACGTGGCTCTGCCCAGCACCATCCTGGCTCAGCATTTCCAGCTCCACGCTGGAGGCACGCAGGAGCTCATGAGGCACCTCAAACATGATCATCTCATTCCACACAGGGTTGATCTTGTGTTTTGCACGTTTGGTCTGCTTCTTCTTCAGCTTCAAGGACTGATGCCTCAGTGTCACCTTGACAGAAACATCTGTATAGGAAGTGGAGAGAGACATCATATTAATGAGCGTGCAACAAAATGAATGCAAAAGAATTTTAACTGGGGACATCAGACTGGGAGAGAGAACGTAAGAAACATTAATCTTCATGGGTTTGGTTTTCACGTTTTAGAAATTATTCAAATCTCTTTGGCTTTCTAAGCCAAACACCTATTTTTTTCTGCCAAGCACCACCCTTCCCACTTTCTTTCAAGATTTACATAATAGCAGAAACAACAGTCTCTGTTTTCTTGCTATTCTACTCACCATTGCCAAGTAGATCTTTCAGCTGCTTGGAATGGAGATTTTTAGCCTTAATAATCACCACTAGGAGGCGGTTAGCTGCTGGCAGGTAGCTGATAGAGAGCAGAACCTCCCCATGACCAGTAGACGGCTCCTGGAAATGGAGACATGGGAAGGGTTAATTTTTTATACAATCTTGGCCGTAACATTAGGAAAACTAAATAGTACAAGGTGATGGGTGGAAGGTCGTGGGCTGACCAAGTTGTCTCTCTGTCTTTGTACAAGAGATCTTAACAGTTATGGTGGATGAGAATAAGCCTGGCAAAGATGGAATAAGCCTGGCAAAGGTGAGGGCTCCTCCACTCATAAGGCCCAATCATGTCAGTTACTGCTTTCTTTTGTTGCTGGAAAGTAACTGCTTCCTAACATCTACTTTTACTGGAATATTTAGTCAGAAGAAGAGGACTTGGGGCTTACCTATGTGCAAGTAGTCAGATACTCCTTTTTTGAGGGGTTGTCTAGCTGCCCTTTATTTATGTCCCCTACTTCCATTACTGCTTTTCATAATTCATTCTTCATTTCAGCTGCTCTTTTTGCGAGGAGGCTCTGACCAGACATGGACCCAGGTCCACACTACCTAGCAGGAGTGTAGGGCTCCCTGGGAAAGAACAGGCAATACCCAGGTCTGTGTCACACAGCCAGACCCTGGAGCTAGAGTTGAACCTTCTCTGACACCCTTAGTATGGCAAAAACCCAGCCAACCTGAAGTCCGCCAGGAGCTGGGCACAATACTTTTCCTTCCCTGCCTGTCTTCCCTCAGGCCTGTGAGCCGCTCTCCCTGCTGCCCCCATGGGATTTCCTCCAGGGAAAACCCTGCTCTGAACCATCAGGCATTCACTTCAGGGGGCCAGACTTTTTTTTTGTTTCTTTCCTTTTCTTATTCCTTTCTTCCCTTTAGTGATTGGCCTCTTAGCCTCCTGACCTTTTTCCCCTTCCTTCCTGCTTGTCCTGGACAATTCCCCCGGAGGGGGAAGCGGAGGGACATAACCACACCGCCCATCGCTCTCCACTGGGACAGCAGCCCCGTTTCCTCCTCAGGAGCTGGCAGGGAAGGAGAGAAATCCCACGCCGGTGTGTGCAGAGCTGCCAGCCTGCGGCGAGGGGCGAAAGGGGAGCAGTGATTCTCTCCGTGAGTAGGAGCTTGTGACAGAAATCTGGTTTAGTGTGAGGTTAATGACCCAGAAGAGTCCCAGAAAGCCAATGTCAATTCGATAGACTCCCTTTAGACTCCTTAGCATGATTTACACACTTTGGGACAGACAGCCCTTCTCCAGGCCATTTCTGTGCTCTGCACTCTCGCTTCTAAGTGAGCCATAAATATTTCAAATTAAGTTTTCACCCAGTTACTCGCAACAGGCAAGGACAGGCCCCTGTGTGCTCTGTATGAACTGACTGACTCTCCAGAAAACATGGCTGTCATCGCTGTCTGGTTTGAATGACTTATTTGTCGTGCACAAATCAGGTGGGAGGCCATTAGCAAGGAAGCCTGAAATTCAATCCCAAATCAGCCCGAGTAAATCTTTTTTTCATGCGCTCAGGTATCAACGAAGGGCTCATATGCATCTCACTTACATAAATCCTGTCTTAAATCTAAGTGGATCTTAAAAAAAGACACACGTAAAAACAGACAGACAGATTCAAATGGCTGTATGTCCACTGCAAAAGAATAGGTGTTTGGACATGGAAGGACAAATACAAACACCACCTCTATCCAAAACCACTGTTTAGGCAAGTCATAAGCTGCTTTTGTTTATTTATCCCTCTGCATCTCATCAGTTGCCACTCTATAGCTCTTGGCTAGAATTCGGTTCCTGTAGCTCCAGGCACAGGTAGATCCAGTGGAGATTGCGGGGGGCAGGAGGTGGCAGGGCTCTGTAAACGTGCACACAGGCAGGCACGCACACAGGCACGCACACACAAACACACACATTGTGCACACGTCACATCTTGTGCTTATGGCTTTCTAGCTCCTAATATTCTGATCAAGTTTTTGACCTGCCTGTATCCACATGAAACCAAAACCTACAATGGTTGGTCTCTGCTGGAGTTTTGCTTGAAGAGACCAAGCCAGAGGTAGTTTTCCTTCCCCTTCCTTCTCGGTTTTGTTGTTTTGGGTTTTTTTTAACTTTTTCCTATTAAATCCATAACCTGCACTTTGTGCTGCGACCTTGCAAATTCACACAACCACCAGAGTTCCAGTCTTCCTTTCTGTGCAATAAGGATAAAAATCATCGGGGGTTATCAATGAATTACCCGTGCAGGGCACCACGAAATCACAAAAGGGAAGGTGCTGTGCGAGGAGCCACTATAATCACTGTCATTAGCAAAGCACCGGGAGGGAAGGAAGACAAGATAAGGATATCAGTCTGCAATATCTAGGCTTTGCATTGCTCACAGCAGTCCATGAATTCCTGAATACTAATTACATTACCTGGTTCGCTGTAAGCTCCCCTCTGAGCTCGCTCACTTGTGTGTGGGAGAATTACTGGGAAGGTAGGAATGAAATTTCTGCAGCTCATGGCTTTTCAAGGAAATGTCAGACTTTAAACAAAGCCCAGCAACTTTGTTCCTGGATGGATGCTGTCAAAAATAGCTCCTCTTTTTTGATCAGCTCTTCCTCACTCCCTCCTGCTCAGGTTCTCGATGAATGATTCAGGATCTGTATATAAGCTATCTGTGCAATGGTTGGCTCTCTCAGGTCCCAGATGACGCAAATTCAGCTTTCACTGCACATCCTCAGCTCAAACTGGGGCACTGTTCAGCAGTACTGTTAGCGTTAACCTTGTGCTGTCAGCCTGGGGAAGAAATGATTGCTGCCCGGTTTCTGTGCATAGTTGGGAAGCTGGACCAAGGCAGAGTACCCAGTATGTCAGGACTCCATCAGGTGTGCTTGAGTGACAACTGACCGTTGCTGTGAACAGGCTGTTCCTTGGGCATTGCTTACAAAGCAGATGCTACAGCAGATTAGGGATGCGGGGGGGCTCCATCTATCTCAGTTTAGAAATTTAAATCATTATATTGGAATAATTTCTTTTGGACATCTCTTTTTACAGCAGCAGACTGGGAACTCATTTAAATATACGGCTATTAGGCGAATATTTAGCCTTGTGCTTGAAGTTTATTTAAGTGATTCAGACCACCCATTTGTTTCTGCTGCCTCTCTCTCTGTCAGATTTTTTTTAAGATTGGCCAGCCCTATTAGCATTCAAGTGGCGCTAAGATAAATTAGCATTGTTGGAAATGAGAAATGCTAACGCTGTACCCTGTGTCTGTGGCCGACTCAGTGGGGAGCCTTCACCCCTGATAGTGACAGGCAATAATTTATTTCAGCATGTTTAGCCACCATTCCGGTGTTGTTTTGCATTGCTCACCCTGTACCATACCAGAGTACAATAGGTACAGGTTTGTAGTGATGTACCAGTAGCAACAATAGCAGCGCCCTGCTGCCATGTTATGAAGTGTATTGCTGCTGCTGGAAGAATAATCTAGTTCATGGCAGGGAAAAGGCTCCTGAGGAAATGTGCGAGAGGTTAGCGCACCTGAAGCATCCCCTGTAACTACTTCAAGTACTGTTGGAATCCTTCCCTCCATTTTCCCTGTCTGTGCAGCTGGTAAGTTGTGGATAAGGAAGGGAGGTTTTGATGTTTAAGAAAACCAACACAATGCAATGAGTGACATTTTCACATGTGCCAGAATGAATAGCACTGCTGGATTGATCTCAGTAAGGATAAGTGGTCTTCAGTCAAACATTTAATTCCCAACAATGCATTTCACTCCTAGCTTAAGGCTCCCTGGGGTGCCACCATATGCCCTACCCACACCCAGCTCTGCAGAGTCCCTCCGGCCTTCTCTGTAGGCACTTTCTGGTATTTCAGCTCTTGCCACCACGGTCCTGCATCACTAATTCACAGAAACTCACGTAACTTTTTCTAGGCATAGGCTTTGAATTACAGATATCAGTGTCAGATTGTCATGTAATTGAGGGAGGAGGAGAGGAAGTTTTCACACATCTTAACTGCCCGGAGTTGCAGATGGAAGGGCTGGGTTGATGGGCATTTGATTGTTCTCTGAGATGGTTAGCTCCAGGCCAACAAAGAGCAATGCTGAGTGACTTCTGCAGTCACACGTCGCCACCCCTCTAAACCTGTCTCCAAACAAAGCAAGCTGCCCACTGACATGCAGTCATCTTGGAAGAGGGCTTCTCTTGTCCGAACAATTAATCATTAGAGTTTCTGGACTACTGACACAGACCGAGTCCATACCTTCTCTGGAGTCTTTAGCCTTTCCCACTGGGCCATCCCAAAGGACTCCATATTAGCAAGGCTCAGTTTGAGTTCCCCCACAATGCTGTGCCTGGAGAACTTGTCGCAGTTTCTCAGGGTGAGAGTCAGTGTCCCCTCTGGCATCTCGTCCTCCGTTAATGGGAATCGCAGGACCTCCTCCCAGAGGGTGTGAAGCACCTTCTTCTTCAGCTCTGTCTGTGCCTCAGCAATACCAGACTTGCTGACCAATGTGCCCAGTACGTAGCAATGGCAGCCAGTGTCTTGGTCCCCACTCATTCTGCCATGCATAGCTGGAAAAGAAAGATTAATTGTAAGGACCTCTCACAAAAGACAACCTCGAAATATCTGTGGCTAAATGTCTTATTTCATGGGACCCATAAAATAGATCAGCTGCATAGATATTGACCCCCTTAGTCTGCATGGGGCAGACTAAGCCGTGAGGCCATGTTGTAGTGTTTTTCTCATGCTACACAATGTCCTTCTGACACTGTAGAAGGATTCTGTTAGTGTTTGGGAGAGAAACAGCTGAGTTCAAGGAAACATACTCTGTTGAAAGATGCTGGGCAGCAATGAGATGAGACACAGCATGGCACAGGGACAGTCAGCTCTCATTTACTTTTACCTTGGCACACAGAGAAAGTTTCTCACAATGGCTTTAAAAGAAGGACGGTCAGTCACAGACATCAGAGATGGGAGAGACCTCCCTCTTGGCACACATCCACCCCTGCAGACCAGTGTGGGATACATCTAAGGGTTATTACATTCTGCTTGTCCAACCTCTGGTAAATGACTCCTTCGGAAGCCATCCCACATCCCAGAAGATCTGTGTCAAGAAACAGTCATCCCTAATTTTATCTCTCTTTTACATTGAAAAGCCTAGAGTGAGAATGGCATTTCACACTCCTCTTCAGTTGCATCAACAGAATTGTTACCTTCTCTGCAGCAAGAGGAGCACGCCTTCCTTAGGGGGCTCATGAAACAGCATGGCTTTGTGGGCAAAACCGAAGCCTTGCTGCAGCCAGTCTAAGGACAGTTGCTCCTGAGCTTCCAGGTGCCATTGTTCACAGGGATCTGTGAACAGGTTTCAGAGGTTTCTCGGGGGAGCGGAGCTGGGAAGCAGAGCCAGATCCTGCCCGGGTGGCAGTGGGACACCCAGGGAGGAGCATGTGTGCAGGACAGCTGAGATGGCAGTCTGCAGGTGCGGGTGTCCACCCTGGAGGGAAGCTGTGGGTTTGCTGTTGGCGGGCGACCCACAGCAGAGGCTGCCGTTTAGCACCCTTTCAATTCTCACTTCAGAGGGTGTGATTTGATTAGGTTTCCACAGAGATCTGCACTGTGCATGAATTATTCAGTCAGCTTATTTTACTTTCCCAGGGGAACTGATGATGCTCCAGCCCTGAGTGGAGAAGCTGTTACACTTGTCAGTTCCCGCTTCAGAGAGTGACACAGAGCCTGGCTGCTCGGCCAGGCGCAGCCAGAGGGACCTTCCTCAGTGGCCTACAAGGTAAGTCTGGTATCTCCAGCTCAGTCTTTGACTTGATGAGGAGGAAGTAGGGAGTGGGTCAAGTTGAAGAATGAAAATTATCGAGAGAAAGGAGATAGCAACCCCCTACCCCCAAAGGAAAAAATAAAAATGAGAGTTGCTTTGTACCATGTCTGGCACTGAAGGAGCCCATCCTGGTTCCTGACTTCTGCTTTTGAGCTGTGCAAACAATTGTTCCCAAGCCATGCCCTGAGCGCTCACTTCAAGGAGTGACATTGCGAGGTATTTCTATTCTGCAAGCCCAGAACCAGTGAAACACCCAGAGGTCCTGGGGACACATGTTGATTTTAAGGTAGGAGGGAAACTCTCTATAAAATCAACAGGTGTCTCGTACCATCCAGACAGAGAATCACCAGTGGAAGATCTCTGCGTCTTACCTTCCAGAAGGGCCACTTGCAGCTCGGCTTTTTGTTGATCATATGCAAGGGAGTAGCGCAGTTCAGGGGCCTGGTTACAGCTGGCTGCCCTCTCGGGGTTCAAGTGCTCCGTGACACACACGTCCTTTACTACACCTGAAACTGAAATAGCTCCTTTAACAAGCAGGTCTTCACCTTCCAAGGAGAACAAACCCACCCTATCTTGACTCAACTTTTCTAATGTCTCAGTATTCCTGTACCCTTTTATGCAGGAATATCATTTATGTTCCATCACGGTATCTCCTTTTTGCTCTGTTGTCTCACATTTTCGGCTGTTTCTACAGCATTTGGACAAGACTTCTGCTCTCCGCCATCTTGTGCTCTAAAATGGTTCACACACTTGCTCTTCCACCTTGTGCCTAGGTCAAGGTGTCTAAACTACACTCATTACTTGTTATATTGTTTTAAATTGTTTTTAACTCGCATTGATGAATTAAATCTTGTGTTCTTTGGAATAAGAACTTGAGTCTGCTTTTGAACTGCCATGCAACTCTGCACTAGTTCAGACTTCTCTAAATATTTTTTAATTTTAACTATACAGTCTTTGTCATGCGGAAGACATCTATTTCCATAGTGCTTGACCACTTTGAAGATAATAAACTTGGGAATCTGTGAGGCAGTTTCTCCATGTGTGATTTTGAAGTTGAGTACGTATTTCATACTGAAATAAAGCAAGGTGCAAGATTAAAATGGAAGCCACAGCTTTCTGTCATCAAAAGCTCTTATCTGCACGGTCAGTTCTGATTTACACAGAAAACAATAGTGGGACCAGCTCATTCAGCTCATTTCTTCCTAAAAATGTCAGCCACAGCTCAGACCAGTTCGATGTGGCACCAAAAGGAGAACGCAACGCTTCTCGCTTAATTTCAGAAACACTTGAGCTATGAAATCAGGCGCAGCAGGAAGCAAAGTGGCTTGTGCCATTAGCAGCGCAGAGACGCTCTTACACTAGCACACTTATATAAAGCTTTAGCCTACATAGAGCCATCGTCCTTCAGCCTCTCCGCCCTATAATCTTCTCCCTGGCACCTAAGGATGTGGCATAGACAGTCTCTTCCTCCAGTGCAGCTGCTTCTCATCGTACTTTCTTTTCCATATTCACAAATCTCAGGGTGGAGGGGTGAATGCAGCAATCATCCTCCCAGAAGGACAAAAATATAATCTCAATCAACTTTTAAAAACTAAAAAGACCTATCTTACAAAAAAAAATCATGACAGATGGCATTGTCTCTCTGGCAAATCTTCAGGAAGGTTTTATTAATGTGGTAACCATAAGAGTCAATTATCCTGTTAAAAGGCAGCTGTGAAGGTAAAAATCAGTATGGAAGCAACCCAGACATGCTGCCCGATGTATATAATTAACATTGCATTTTCTCTCAGGCTCCAGGAATCTTACATTCCAGGCTTTGGCATGTTACCCTTTGGGTTGGCTGGAAAACAAGAATTCTTTTTGGCAAAAATGTCTGAGGTGTCAGCCTTTGGTTTCACTGCACGTATTACAGCAAGCCAGCACCATCTCACCAAATCAGTGGAAAAAAAGCAGCAGAGAAAATGAAGTAGAAGCTTGAACCCCTGTTGCCTACGACCCTGACAGGGACGGTTGCTAGACAGCTAGCATTTGTCCTGGAGGAGATACTCTGCCTAATTTTGGCCAGATATTTCATCCATACTCTGGCAACTGCTGTCAGTAAAACTACACTAAATACATGTTTCTCTACAAAATGTCTGCTTCCAGTGAGCCAGATTCTTCACCACAAAAGATGTTTAAGTAAAAAAATTTACAACCAGACACAACTGCAGCTTTGTTATCTGAATGTCCTGATGAGCTCCACGACTACTTTCTATTAAACACATGCATTGAAGACAGAACTTACTTAGAATGCTCATTATGAGAGAGCAAAAAGTGCCCCATGTCTTCATTTTCACATTTTTTTCTCTAACCAAAGTCACATTATGCTCAAAAATATTACAGATCTACACACAGAAAAGCAGTTGTTAGTCTGAAGACCAAATGCTCCTACCGTTTTGAGGGAGAACAAACAGCTCTTCGTTGACTTGTATCTTCATCCTGTTCTCGTCCAAACTAGTATTTTTTCCAGTAGCTGGTTCTTCTGTTGTCTTCAGGGAGTACTGCGTGTAGTTAACAATTTCAGGTGAAGTTACTACTGGTTTGGGGCCATAAATGTTGGGAAACTTCAGGAGTGCTCGAGGCTGGACTGGCTCTGCAGTTTTCTTAACGTTGAACTGAAAATTAAAACCTTGTTTAGTACTTTGCACTAATTAGACTAATTCTTCCAATTCTCTCAATTTTATATGAGTTGAGAGAAAGGCAGAAAAGACGGTGCCTCTGGTCATTCTTACCATCATTGTTTCTTGCATTGGAGAAATCACTGCCTGTACGTCCAGAGATTCTCCTTACCAAAGCCAATACCCTGCTACTTGGTGTATGTCTTTTCAGACTTACTCCTCTACAGATGTTTGGTTGCAACAAGAAAAAGATATGTTCTTATTGTTTGATTATTCTTCTGTTCCTGTACCAGTTAATCCTTTTTTCATAAGTCTGTGTTTTCTCTTGGCACGGAAATCAACCATGAAGTTCAGTTTGCTGTGATTAAGGTTAAACCTTTTTTTTTTAAAACCTTAAACCTTTAAGATAAAACCATTTTTTATCCTGATGTTTGAAGTCAAATCCAAGATCAAGAGGCCATAGCCACACACAGATTTCACAACGTTTTACATGAGTATGTAGTAAGTATTAGAAAGGCAAAGGCCTGGATCATACAGTCACTTGGAGAAAGTATGACCATGTTGTAATAAGACAAAGGAGAACTAGTTGAACAAATGAGCCCTGCAATGGCATACCAAGAGTAGTTGATCCGGTGGTCATCTCGGCCTCTTGGACTATCTCTTGGCTCTGTGGACCAGAGCTCCACCTGACCCTCAGAGACACATTACCCCTTTATTATACTGGGATTTAAATTTGGATTTGTATCTGGGTTTGTTCTTAACATTTCAGCTCCCTGCTGAAGCATGAACATGGAATGAGAAGAAGAAACTGAAAGAAGGTGTAATGCTCAGGCAGCTCAAGCAAAGGTTGTCACAAAGGCATTACTGTTCTCCCAAAACAATGAAAAGTATTTTAGTGGAATATAACAGTCCTCTTCTTTATGTCCCAGGAAAGAATCCTGTCTGCTCACAACTGAAATCATTCCTGGTTCATTTACGTTTGGATTCATAAATGGGAAAGAACAAAAGCTGACTAGCAAATGACCCTGACCCTTGCAACAGATTTTATTAATGTTTCCAAAACACGAAAGATAAAAAGCAGAAGTAAAACTGCCATTTTGGTTGATTATTGTGCAGTGGGATTCTCTCCAACCCCGCTGCCTGCCAGCCTATTCTGTGTTAAGTTTAGGTTGAGGGTGAGCCAGAAAATGTTCTTAATTGTAATTAAAGTTTTTCATTAGTCTCATTGTTTCCTATTAATAATGAATGTAGATGATGCCCTGAAGCACTTGTCTGTGTTGGGACTTTGTGGTCCCTGTTCACGTGTCCTGAGGGAGCTTGCCTATTCCTCAAGAAATACAGCTGAAGAAAGCAAGCAGTCTTGGACTCTAGCTCTTTAGTCATACTCTGCTTATGGAGATCCTAGCACTATGATTACATGCACTTGGCAGTGGTAAAGAACTAATTAGGTCAGCGGCTCCATCTTCTCAAGGCAGCCAGTGCATCAGTGTTTAGGAAGCCCGCTATGCAACATAGTGTTTTGTCTTGTTTAATTTTAAGGGCTCTGAAAGAGAAGTGGGTTAAGAAAGAAAAATGTCAATGTGTTCAGTCTCCACCTAGCATCCAGCTGAGTTTAGACATTAGGTAAGTTGTACGGTGGGGGTCTGCAAGTGAGATCCCTCTTTTAGAGACATGAGCCTCAGTGCTAAAATACATAGGAAATTTGAACCCTAAATCCAGTTTTCCATTCTCCTAAAATTAAAGCAGACGAACTAGGCAAAATACATTAGGACTCACTAGATAGCAGCTTGAAAAACCAGGTCACTTATGTTCTGCAAAGGCATTACTTGTAACACACATACAGTGCCTGCCACGGTGGTCAGTCTCTGCTGTTTTTTCTCTCCTGAAGCCGCTGCATAAGGCTGCTGTCCTACCAGTCACTGACCATCACAGCAGAGCAGGATGCCTGCATTGCTCTGTGCTGCTAGCACACCAAGCACTTTGAGATCCTTCTGGATGAAAAACACCATACAAATGTGAGGTATTGTTAGTACGATCTTTTCTTCCACTTGCTAAAAGCCAGACCTTTAGTCAGGAAATCCATCAGCACACAGCAACCAAGAACTCCACTGGGTCTAAATATTCCTCTTGTCTGTCTGCTCTGCAGAATTGGAGATGAGAGACATATGCAAGCACAGTGGGACCAGCCCACCCCCTCTTCCAACTGCATCTGCCTCTGTTTATTATTTTTGCTGCCAGCTCTGTTCCCAAGTGCTGTCTCCTAATCTAGTTACACAGCAGTGTCCTATGGAAGTTCCCTTTGCAAATCAGCAGCAGTATCTGAAATAAAGAGATGGGCAGAAGAGTTCAGATAGTTCTGCATAAAATGCATGAAAGCAAAGAAACCAGAAGTAGCAAGGAGGCTGCAACTGACTCTTCTGGTCCCCACCTAGCGTCACTCAAACAATGCACCGGCTTGTAGCCATTGCTGGATGTGTTTAGGAATCTTCATTCCGCATGTTTTTCTGAGACTTTGCAAATTTATGCCAGTTTTTAATTGTTCCATAGATGTATCTTTGTGTTCGAACTCTTCCTCCTCAGGTATGCAGGGCATGTCCATGGGAAGCCTCTGTCTATAGCAAATACAAGCATCACTGTCATGGGAGACATGCCAAGTGAATAAAATGCAGTCTCGCTTCATCTTTCTTTTGTCATCTCTCTTTATCAGAATCGGTGGCCCTGACAGGCTTCAATAATTAAGTATGTCAAGCACTGACTAGGACATACGGTGTACTAATGTAGTCAGAAAAAAGTCCTGACAGTACAATTCATAAACATAGACACAGATGATAAAACTTCACAAGCTCAGAACTCAATTTGAGATTTATTCCTTCAAGGTGTATAGACTGATTCTCAGTCAGCGACAGCATAGGAGAATGCATGTTCTTGGCAAGAAAACTATTTTAATTGGAAAGAATTGTTAAACATACAGAATATGCAAACTAAGAACATTCTGCACTTTCTCAACAGAATGTTCATTCGGCTGCTATAATTTGGCCAGATTTCTTTAAATAAAAAAAAACACAAAACAAAACAAAACACAAAACGAGTAACATTAGAAATAATACTTCTAATTAGAAAGTCTACAATGCTAAAAGAGTACAATCACTCAGGTTATAGTGATACACTGAGGGCAGGTTGAATAATTTGATCCTTTGTTGGTCAAATACTGGATTAAGTTATGTCAAAACTTGATGAATGTAGAAATATTGTGAGGACCATAACCTAATAGCTGCTGGGTACTGGAGGCTTAATTTGACTTCTTGGTGACTTAGTGCTTATTTCAGTCATGCAAGGAGGATGACACCCCGGAGGACAAGCTCCAGGGTGGATTAACACTTTCCCAAGATGCTTCCCAAAAGGCTGTATAAAAGAAAAATGTCAGATCCAAGGATGGAGTTAGAGATTTGAGAGGTTTCTGAGATTAAAACAACAAAAAGTCTCTTGTAGAAAGAGACTGATGGTAAAGTTATCGGTGGGTAGTGTTGTTTCAGATAATGGCTAGAAAAAATGCTATGCAAAGTGATATGACTGTCAAAGTTACACATTTCTCATTCGTTTTAACAGTCCACTTGGAAAATCTCAGCATTATTGTGCATCCTTTTATACAGGAGTTGGCAAATCCCTTGTATGGGTTAGAAAAGGCAAGAAAGAAGCCTAGAAAAGACATGACAAAACTATCAAACAGCATAGCATAGCAGGTGAAATTAATCCTAGGAAAATGCAGACAGGCACTAGGAGGTATTCACCGTGCTCATGGGTGAACATTTAGGATTAGCAGCAATCTCCTGAGACGTTCTAAGCTCCGTGCAGATGTTCATCCATGGTCAGTGGAGCCATGCTCCCATTCCCCAGCAACCAGAAGCTCTGGTAATGCGATTCTGTATATCTGCACCAGATCTTACAAAAAAATTAGTAGATTGGGTCATCTTTCCTCAGAACAAACTGCAACAGTAGCATGAGGATGCCAGGGCTCTTTTCTATTAAGAGCCTAAGAGCGGTAGTCAGAGAGAGACTGAATATGTAATTGCCAACATTGCAGAGAAGTTCAATGAGGACTCCTGCTACACTCTTTAAGAACAAAAAAATAATAGGCAGCTCAGATAATTAAAAGGCAAACAAAGACTGTTATACAATGGATTGCTGGCCTTTGGAATTGGCTGCTATGGCATACCATTTGGTTGAATGGCTAGATGAAAATGAAAAGGACATAGGCACATACAAACATCAAGAGCATCAGCCAACAGGTAATACTGACCGACCAGCGCCATAGCTCATGCAAAAGACCATAGTCAACTAAGGAGATCAGTCAAACATTTCCCTTCGAAGGTGAGCTTCCCATTAATAAGTATAACAGAAGGGTCCTATAATGCCCCTTGCTCTCTCTTGCACAAAACTCAGGAGTAAATCAGGGGTTTCAGGTTCTGACAAGAAAGACAGACCACACAGGGATGGATGCCTGACATTACCCATACTCCACATTGCTCTTATAGTAAGTGAAAAAGCAATTCACAGTGTGATGAGGCTGTCCAGTCATCACACTCTAGATTCTCACTTGCATTTTATTATCATTTCAGTGCCTTTTAACTTCACACATAATTAATCTCCTCAGTTAGAGGGGCAGAGGGAGGAGGAGTGATCGTTTTCACAAGAAACCAGCTGTTGACAGGGAACTATCCTGCAGGAACCATAAGATACTGTGAATAGAGTTCGAGAAATAGCTGCTATAGGAGATCCCAGCAGGAGTCATCTCCTCTTTACATTGCTGCATGCCACCTGGTAAAGTCCAGCCTTCTCTCCTCAGGAAATGATTTCCCTTGTGATCTAGCGTGACAGCTAAGCAACATTTCCAGTCCTCCTCCCCTGTTTTTGCCATTAGCAGCTTTCTCTTCGGCAATGTGGCAGCTGCCTCCTGCTCCAGTAATTCTGTGGGTCACGCAGCCCATCTCTGTTTTTCCCTCACTCCTCCTCCCATTTGCATGTTGTTACATCCTGAGCACAGTAAGCAGATAAATAGGCAGCATAAATCACATGCTGAGTAGCCTAACAGAGAAGTTGCATTCCCACCCTCTGCATTTAAAGAAAAATCACAGAGTAAATTAGAGACTGTGTCTTACTTGCTGGACTGGCTGAAGCACACTGGGCTTAGTATTTTCTGTGTCCTCCTCTTGGTCCTTTTCTGAGAGTCCTTTCCCAGGTTGCTTGCATTTGCAGAAGCAGGTGAGCCCGCAGAGGGCAAGGATGCTAGTTGCAGTCCCTAAGGTAGCCCCCAGGGCTATAACTGGGGCAGATAAAACCATTGTCCTGCCCTGCACAGGAACAAAAAGCAGAGAAACCCTGTGACTCCTTCTCCTCCGTGGGAGAGCAGCTTTTGCACATCCACTCCGATTTCTAGCCTGGCTTCATTCTCCTTGGAAGTCTGAAAACAATTCTCTTGTGCAGCAAAGGGACCAATCTAGAGAGAGAGATAAATCATTCCACCTTTGCTAGGCAACAAGGCTACCGTTCTATCCTGATGATGGAGTTTCTGCTCCAGGTCAGGTAGAGGAAATAGTGATGTGGTGCCTGCAGTCTCCATATAGCTGCAAACAGGCAGTTTTCATTGAAGCCTGTTCTCGAGCTCCACTGGGAAAAGTCTGATGTGTGATAGAGAGGAAAGACGTCAGCAGAAGGGGCTGGGCCTTGCTAGCTAACTCACAGAAAGTGCATCCAAATGTTTGATCAGCTCCCTAGCAATATTTCCGAGGGCTAGCTTGCTAATCTGCTCAAGAGGTTGAATTTTTTTCTCTCAAGGCAAAGATAATGATTGCCAAAAGGTGCTGGCATGAGAAGCCCTGCTATGATAGCAATGCACGATAGCACTATAGTCAGAGTAAAGCCTGCATGGAAGTCAGGCAAAACTTTCTCGTTCCTCAGAGGCTGGGGCACAAACACAGGCAAGAGTTGAGCGCTGTGCCACACCTCGCCAGCTTCCCCTCAGAGCACAGGGTCTGAACCTTTTGGACCTGCTTTCTCTAGCATCAGTGCGGCGCAGCACTTCTATTTAAAAAGACAGCAGAAAATCCTATCAAACAAGACACAGTGGCGCATATGCTGCTTCCTCTGGAGAGGATGAGAGCGCAAACAACATATGCTAGTATTAGTCATACTGCTCACTACACCGGTGTCAGGCAGTGGGTTGGTGAGCACAGTAGAAGAACCTACATGACTAGACCTGAAGACCTACACGTCCGTCTCAGTTTTCTCTTGAGGTGATGGAGCGATTAACTTTTTCTGACTCATTTATTTTTGCCTTATTTCTCAGACTGACCGACTTGGGGAAGAAGATAATTAAATGCCACCTTTTGATGTGCTTCTTGTGACATGTGTAATCATTTTCTGGGTACTTCACAAGGAGTACCTAGTGGCCAGAAGATGATTATAATTCTGGGTCACTATATGTCTGGGCCAGAGTGGAACTAGTAAGCAAGAAGCAAAATATTCCTTATAAGGCTCTGGAAAAAATACGCAGTTCTACTGGGAGTTTCTTTGTCTTTCTATTTTGAAATACAGTTGATGCCATTTCCTGATCAGGAAAAAAATGAGCTATGTACACAGAAATGTTCAGAAATTCAGCTTTTTTGATCTTTCTGCAGCTCAGGTTTTGCCATGATTTTTTCTTGCCTTTTTTTTTTTGATGTCTCACACCTTACTCATGATGGTGCACTCAGCCTTTGTTCCATTATAGATGACATATTCACCTCACTGGTACAAAGCTTCCCTCACACAACCAACTCTCACTTTAATTGTTAAAGATTCCTCTTTAACACTGCAGCATCCTTAACCATTCCATCATCTTGCCTTCTCCTCATCCTACCAGGCTTGTCAGACATGTGTCTCGCCCCTCATTTCCAGCTCGCCGGACCCCCATAAAGAAGAGAATTGCAATAGACTCCTTAAGCAGAGACAACCTTCCAATACTCTCCTGAGCCCATGGAAACTGACGTTCCAGCTCAGCCCACAGAAGGAAAAGCTTGAGCTTTGTCTTCTGTCTATACAAGAACATAAAAGTGGCCACACCAGGCTGGACCACTGGCACATCCCTCACTGTGTTCAGCAGTGGGAAGAACATCACATAGAGGGGATTGAGAAATCTGACTAAACACTCCCTTTGCCTCTTGCTCTTTGTGGCTCAGAAGCTTCCAAAGCCTTGAGCAGCATCCTTGTGCTTACCTCTGCTGATATGATCTTTCTGCTTTATGAGGAGACTGTTGCAACCATTTGCTGGCTTACCTAACAACTACTTCATTCAGCAGGTGGTTGAACAGGTATCATCATAATCATAGGACCACGAGGTCTTTTCTTGAATGTGAAGAATGTACCATATTGTTACGGCCTTCCACCACCACTCAAGAGAAGTAGGAGAGAGGGGGACAAAAAGGATGGAGATACTGTTTAGATGTCTTCGGTTTCCTCCACGGGATGGGTTCTTCCTCAAGGTGCTAATGAAATATAACACAGCCAGGTTAGGGGCCCCTGCGATTTGGAAACCATATGAAAAGGAAGAAGGTGCTGTTAAGGGTAGAAAACATTGACGGAGATTTAGCGTGGAGAAGGTGTTTAGTCCATACATGAGATGCAATGTTCATATGTTTTCTACAAGCTGTTCTGAGAATTATATAAAGAGTGTTTACAACAGCTGTGGAAATAGGGCCACATCAAAATCCCTCTGCAAGACAATAATTTAATAGTACACCTCTCCAAGATGTTTTCTCACTGCTCATATATGAAGATTAAGTTTTCCTTGCCAGAAACTGTATATGCTGTGAAATGTAAGATGTGCAGAATCATCATCAGATATCATATTTTAATAATAACAGCCAGGCAGCAGCCTTTTGCTGCTATTGCTAGGAAAACAAAACAGCTCTTGCTAACCATTGAATATTAGCATTATGTGAGCTTCTACAAGCGACAGGCCAAAGATTGTGGAATTTTCTGCGTGCACTGATGCATGTAACTGGTACAGATACATAATTTAGCTGTAGCTTTGGCACATACCGTCACTGCATCTATCTATCATGGTTGCTTATTTTTAACACATCCTTTTCTAAAAAAAAATTGGACGATAAATGTATTTCAAAGTCAGCTTTACACTTGCTTGTTTTAACACCCAATAACAAAATTACTTCTTTAAAGCAGTAGTAGGAAAAAATGGCACCAGGCTAATGACATTTCTCACTGGCCTTTTGCACTGATATTGTTCAGAATCACATAGCTTTTTTATCTGTCACATCTGCCACTGGAAAGAGACTTGCCGAGGCAGAAAGGTTAAAGCCCGTTTTTGCAAGCTAAACTTTGTGGGCAGGTTCAGGCCTGACGACATGTTTTGTAGACACTCTATCCACATGTTTTCTCCAGATTCTGATACAAGGCATGTATTAGAATGACAAAATCATATACATGGTTTGCAGCTCCTGATACTTCAGACATGAATATTCTGTGATGACAAAATATAAGGCACTGGACAGCCTTTGGTGCTTATAGATTCTTTGCTCCTGCTGTGAGCTTTTCCACTGATATTTTGGACCTTTCTGTCCATTGGCTGCATGAAAGAAGCTTTCTCTGAATGAAGAATTGGTAGTACAGATCACATGGAGAATTACAAGAGCTTTTGTATTGCCTGGCTGTAGTTCATGTCTTACCAGAAAAAAAGCCCTTTAATGCAATTGCCAGCCACTCGAATAAGCAGGTTAGGGATTTGCAACTTTTATTCTGGCATTAGAAGACACAAATTAAAGTTCCAGAATCCCTTGCTATCACATGGAAAAGCCGACATACATCTGAATGAAAGATGGTTGCAGACTACTTTCCCGGACTCAGCCCACTCCATCAGGGGCTGGTATTTGTCAGAGATACTCTGATTCTCACTGAGGCATTTCACCAGGCAGAAGTGTGAGTTAGCAGACGGAAATGAGAGAGAGAGTTTTTTTGCAGGGAAATCCTTGTAACAGTCAGATTTAGTCTGAAGGTGTAAGCTCATGTTTTCACTTGTATTGACTTGTTATGAGATTCTGAGATTCTGTGCTACAGAAATGGGGCAGTTCGGACAGGATGATGGTCTAAAATAGCTTGCCAGATCATAGCAAGGTGTTTACACCACACAGTTTTGGCGCTGAAATAGCCAGTTAATGACAGAAGATCACATACGGATGTCATGGATTTCTTTAACAAGAAAATGAAGGACAGTGAAAACAAAAGGGAAGGTAAAAGGCTTGTGCTTACAATGACTACATCTACCTCCTTATGCTTTTGTATGCTGTTGCCTCAGGTTGTAAATGCTTCAAAAAAGGGATTTTGTCTTCCTCCAAGTGGTGAAGTATTCCTCCAGATGGTGAAGTACTGCAAACCACTGAAATAATATTTTGCAGTGCTATTAAGACAAAGCAGTTGTCTCTACATATTCATACGAAAAAAAAAGAAGCAGGAAGATTTGTGAGAGGAATGTGGGCTTGGCCCTTCCATCACTGTCACTGAAACAGACCCGTAGATATAAATCAAGTAAATGAAGTAATTAAGGGAAAAACAAAGAATAATTTTCTAAAATGGAGATATACAATGATCAACCTCAAGAAAATGAGTTTCAAGCTGTGATGCTTCAGCTGGTGTTAATGGATATGGAGCTCCTGAAAGCTCCAGACTTAGAGGACTACCTGTGGGCTGCATGTCTAGCCCTTCGCCACTCTGCCACCCTCAGCATGGTGATAAGGATTTAGCACGCAAAAGGGTACAGCTAGTTAGTTGCACGTGTGCAGTCCAGGCCTCATGGTAAATGATTCTGTGCTAGGACACCACACTGTCCTGAGATGAAGATGTGTGGGATTCAGGAGATCTATGGAAAAAATCTGGCTGTGTACCTATTTCAGGATGGTGCTGTGTACCCAAAGGCTCCGGGGTGATCTTGTAGCAACCTTCCAATACTTAAAGGGGGCCTACAGGAAAGATGGAGAGGGACATTTTATGAGGGAGTGTAGTGACGAGATGAGAGGTAATGGTTTTAAACTGAAAGAGGGTATTATAGATTAGATATTAAAAAGAAATTCTTTACTGTAAGGGTGGTGAGACACTGGAACAGGTTGCCCAGAGAAGTTGCAAATGCCCCATCCCTGGAAGTGTTCAAGACCAGGTTTATGGGGCTTTGAGCAACCTGGTCTAGTGGAAGGTGTCCCTGCCCATGGCAGGGGGGTTGGAACTAGGTGATCTTCAAGGTCCCTTCCAACTGTAACTATTCTATTATTCTGTGAATACTCCCAGAGGGTGGGAGTCTCAACACTAGGAAGCGGGGAGAGGTGCTAAAAAGCAAAAGTGAACGTGAAAGGTGGTGTGATCCACAGGAGGGTAAGAGGAAAAACACTGGGCAGGAATAGGAAGGGTTTGGAACATGTGAGTGAATTGGGCATTGGTGTGACTGCTGTATAACAATGCTGCACTCTGCTCTGCTGGGCAGAGCACCAACTCACTGGGCAAATTAGAGGGAATTCAGAAAAGAAACACATGAATGAATAAGGGGCCGGAAGGCAGTGGATCAGAGTGTGATTCAAGGACGTCGGTCTGTTTATCGATGAAAAGGCTAAGGGCTGACTCAGTCAAAATCCTTAAGTACCCACCTGGGGAATAAATCTTTGATAATAGAAGTCCTCTTCTGTTGAGAAAACAATGTGTTACCAGGAGCTAATGGCCAGAAGCTGGTGCCAGACAAACTCAGAGTAGTAACGTGTTGCAAGTTTCCAACAATGGGCACAATTTCAGTGGGAGCAATTTCTGCAGTACTGTTGAGGGTTCTCCATCGTGGGTAGTTTTGAAATCAAAACTAGCGTTATGCCGTTTTTACGGGATCTATTTTCATTCAGTTACAAGTTAAACTGATGTTTAACCACCAATGACACCACATTGGTGGTGTCTGTTATTTCACATTTACATGGGGTCCGCTTGGGATGTTAAAAGAGTATTAATGTGTGAGGCAGTTTTTAAAAAAATCACAGTTCCTCTGAGAGCACCAAAGGGCCGTCTGCAAAGAGAAAGGCAGCTGTGCTATAGAAAGTCACATCCCACCACAAATCCCAGCAGAAAAACAATGATGTCTGTTCTTCTCCAGGTGAACTGCTTTAGTGTGAGGTCTGAGCACCTCAGTAATGGAGATTGAGAAAGAGTCAGCTCCAGCTCAGGACAGACTTGGGTGAAAGAAAGAAAAATAAATCACTGCGTATGCAACTGAAAGGAAAGTGTGTTGACCAGTACAGTAGCAAGACAAGGTTAAGTACCTTCCAATTAGCAGGTGAAGTTAAGCAAATGAGCAAACGTTTTCCTAAATGGGGAAGGGTATCTTGCTGAGAGCAGATGAACAACCCAGATATTCTGCTTTCCCACCCAACTCTGCTAACTTGCTATTGAAAACCCAGGAAAACAGGGTGCATTTTGTGCCTCACTATCTCAATTTCATCTGAGAACTGCCTCTTGCTGGCTGGAGAAGCAGAGCTTATTTTTTGCACAGGTAGTTCAACTGTAAGTTTAGGCCTATTTCTTTTCTACTAGAATTTTCTTTTTTTTTATAATCACAGGAGATTTGAGAAGCCTCAAAACCTTCTGAAGTGTTAAGACACCAAATTATACATTGTGTATTTGCAATAAAATGCTGCCTCCTAGAGGTGACAATGTTTTTCTTACAGTTTCTTTTAAGAGTTGCTTAACATGCTGGCTAGAGTTTCAAATTTTTGCAATGCAATGCTGTAAAGGATATTTGGCAGATAAGAGCATTGGGATCTCATACTTTTTGCTAAAATTATATGTCTAGCTATGTTAAGGCTGAAAAGCCAGGAAATTCAGAAATTATGGTTGCCTTTAAAGCCTTGGTTCTATCCACTTCCATGTCAGCCTTGCCTTTAAATCTTTATGTACAGCATGACATACCATTTTATTTCCAAATGATCTCTGAATAGTCTGCCGATAAGATGCACTCTTTTGAGGAATGAATCAGGGTTATATACTGAAAGCAGCTCGGTTTTATGTGTGTCCCCCTTTCAATGAAGGAGTAGATAAAGAAAAACAAGATTCCAGATCACTGGTTGATCTTATGGTTTAAACATCTGGAAAAATACACAATTACATGTTTCTTTCTCATTTTCTGTACTCCCAAGCTGGTACATTGTGGTCTGATTTAGACAAGAGTTGAGCGCTCACATCTGCAGCAAAATTCCATGGGAGCCATGGGTGGTATTAAGCATTCTGAAAAAAAAATAACGTACAACAGGTCTTTAGGAGGTAACGTTGTGCGAGAGAGCCCAAGGAGGCAAGCAGTCCTTCTGCATTTGCAGCAGGGCTTGGAGGCTGTGTCTTCCACCTGGCTGCGTTCCTCTTCCCACTGCCTCCCAAACCACAGATACCACTTGTCACTGCAGAAAAAACTTTCAGAGAAAGAGAGGAAGACTCACAAAAAAGGCTGTTGTGCCTTTCACTGCAGCGCAAGAAGCAAACTAGCAACACAATGGCTAAAGCAGCATCTGCTTTTGTGTGAGTTAATTCTGTTTTGGGAGCAGATTGTGTTTCCCTTAAACGTTATGTGCAGTTCTTGCCTCTCTGGTCTAAAAAAAGGATGTCACCAAACAGAAAAAAAAAGTTCATAGATGGATCAGAAAAGATGATCAAAGGTGTGGAAGAGCTTCTGCGTAAGGAATGAACCAGCAAGCTACAACTCCTCAGCCTGGAAAACAGATACTGCAAGGGGAGAAGAAAGACGTCTCTGAAATACCGCGTGTACTGGAGGAACTGGCTAGGGAGGCTAGGGATCAACTTCCGAATTCCAGTATAAGAACGACAGGGAAGACACAAGCAGGATCCAAGTTCAAAACACACAAAGGAGAAGTATCATATATGTTTACCCTTTTCTTATGTGCTTTTCCAGGCAGCCTCTTTTGGCCCCTGTCAGAGAGAGGACACAGGGTCGAAGAGGCCTGTGGTCTAATCCTGGGTTGCTATTCTAGCAGTCATCACATGCTGTACAAATTTTGTTTCCTTCATCTTTTAAGTAAAACCCTGAGAATCAGCTTCTTTTTTGGAAATGTTATTTTGAGTCACTGACTCATGTAAAGTAGCGGTTTGGCAGCAGCTTTCGGCCTGTTATTCTTTCTTTCCACACTTTCTTTGAGTCTCGGTCAGAGTTTTCATGTATTCCGTCCCTTCGTCTAAGAGGCACAGGTAGGAAATCACAGTGAACAGGCTGCGAGCTGATCCGCTTCGTCTAGTTACTCACTGTGTTTATTGGAGTCTTTTGCTAGGTACCCTCATCAGCAGAAGCTGCAACTACCTGAGCAGTGGTAATTCTTACTGTCAAACAGTGAGTCACTTTTTGTAGTGATTTTTGTACTCTTATTAATATCAAGAACACCACAGGAACAGTTTTCCCTGAGACAACATTGCTTGATCCTGTTCCTTGACCGAGAGACAGAGAAAAGAGCACAGGAAATCATTACAGATAAGAGAGACTCACAGTTTCTAGTTCTGGAGTTGAGAAATTATGTATCTGTTCATACTCACCTCTAGCAATTGCTTGTGACCCACAAGTTTTTGTCTGGTTTTGGAACATTTTCTGTAACACTAGTACTATACAAATTTCAGCCAGCACTCTGATAAAAAAAGTTGGCACATACGATCATGTAGCCAGACATTCCAGTCAAGAGAGAAAGAGACATTACAAACACCTTCTACAAAAACAGCCTTTTCAGAAAACAGCCTCCAGCTATCAGGATAGATGCCTTCCATCGAGTTTATTGACAATGAGTTAAGTGCAAAGAGTAGCATGGGTCCGTGCTTGTGGTATCCTTACTGCTCCACTGCTGTGACCCACCTGACCTCCATGCTTTCCTTTGAAATAGTTGAGACTGGGAATTGGTTTTGCCGTCTACAGAAATATATGCTATTTTTAGCTTTTCAGATTGAAATCATAGTGAGATCTGACCTCGTCCTGGTCAAGTTTGACAGGTAATTGTACCCAGAATCAATGTTGTCCAGTGTGAAATAGAGCAATAGGTCTTTCACACTTCACACTCCAGCCAGCACCTTTATTGACAGCTTTGCAGTCAGGCCTAATCTAAATGATCTTGAGATACCCACCACGTCAGGATTTAGGCGTTTCTGTGGTGGAAAGCACAGGGGCATTTCCTGTGATTGCCCCAGAGGGCTGTACTCGCTTTGTACGCAACTTTCAGTCTCCAGAGTAGTCAAGGGAGAACCTTCGCCTTACATGGGACTGAAAAAGTTATATCCAAATTTGAAAGGAGGCCTCCCATGTGTGCTCCTTTCAGTAGCTCTACTGAGTCATTTCCTTCATTTTCACAGTTGTCCAAATCATACTTCAGAGAGTAATGTCCTCTCCCCAGGGGGCTCCCTGACTTGAAGCCCTGTGTCCTCAGCTGTTCCCCAGCCCCTCTCAAAACCCCTGAGTAAATTGTCTTCCAGCTGCAAAACTGCAAAGTGCATCAGAGGCTCTTCCCCCAGTAAAGTGTGAGGAAATCTGACACAGTTATGGTGAAGAGTAAAACCCTTATTGCACATTCCTTTAATTGACTCAGTTGTTTCCACTCCAGTTTCCACTGTCTCTACTGCACTGCTGTGCTTACACTGGCCAGCTTGCTCCGTCCTTTGTTCATGGACACATTTGTGACTTTTGAAACTCAGTTATATCCTCCCCCTACTTTCATAAACCTTTCCCTCCTCTTTCTCCTCTTACTTCTTCTGTCTGTTAATTTTGTAGGTCCTCTTCTCTTACCCTCACCATATCAGAATCCATTGTCTCCACCTGATTTTTTCCTGATCCATCCCCACTCTCCTATCCATAAATAGTTTACAGACCCCATACCAACATCTGACTGATCTGCCTTCTTACAATGTGAAATCTCAGGTTGACACTAATGTCTTCTCCCAAGGGACTTCATATGAGCCTAAGTCTAACATAATCATATTAAAACTCATGATTTTCCCCTCCAAATTGCCTTCGCCATCCAACATCTTCTTTCACACCACTAGTTACATATCAAAAGCCCTCAACACTCAAGCCCGTACACGTTGGATGTCCCCAGCATGACATATAACTATCATATCAGCAGCAGTTTACATCTTCTCAGTCAGTGCCAGGCTCTTCTTGCTGTCCATACGGCCTAACTCCTCTGAAATACCAATTCCACTGAAGATGTTTCATGGCATTATCAGACAAAAATATGTGATTAAGATTAAATCACCCCAAAGCTACAATTGAGGAGAGAAAGACTTTTTGTTCCAACAAAGTTTAAATTCTGCATTTCACCTAAATTGTGGCAAAATACATGAATCTTGTGTCAAAATTTCTGTTCAAAGTTGAGACACGCTTGGTAACAGACAGTAGGAGGGAAAGGTCGTCTCCTGTCTCTACAACAGGAACAGTTGTGTAATCTTGAACAGTTGCTTGGCAAGGTGTGTAGGAGAGACAGCTGGCTACAAATTCTTTTCCCAGTTTGGCTAGCTCTGCACAGATCAGGACACAGAAACGATCGGGCACAGAAAGCACACTATGAGTAGATTCAGAGGCTATTTCTTTGTTGAAAACAACAATGTAGATGGTCTAAACATCCTGAAAATCTTGGTGGGGTTGTTCCAGCCACAATGGAAAACATAGTGCCTTCTGGGTCATACCAATGGACCCTGGGAGGAAGCTCCCAAACTCCGTTCTCATGTCACAGGCCGCAAAAAAACAAGGCAAAGAGACACCAGTGTCTGCAAAGTGTGGTGCCACACACACACACACACACACCCCTTATAACACTGTACTCCGCAGCAATGCTGAGTACTCTGCTAGGTAAGAAGGAGCTCAGATGGTGTCTCTTCACGCAAAGCTGCAAAATTTGTAGCTTGATCTTCTAAACCAGATCTGTGGCATGTCATGAGAAAGGAGAAAAACCTTTTGCCTCTGTTGCCACAGAACCGGATTGCTTCCAAACATGGCAATGATCTTTGCCGCTGCCAAAATCAGAAATTCAGAGTGATCATAAGGCTAAATGAGGCAGTAAATATTGCCAGCCCTTCCTCATGCTGTATTGCCAGCACGTGACAGCTCCATCCCGTGGCACTGCTGATGGTTAGGACAGGGTGCAGAGCCCAGATCTCAGTTAGGAGTAGGCCCCCTTCCCCATGCCCTGCAACATAAGGAAAGGTGAGGGGCAAGGAAGGCAGATGAGAAGAAGCTACTCCCAAGCTGAAAGTAAAGACATGGCAGTGTCCCTTTTACTCCCCAGCTTTTCTGTCACTCCCCTCCAGACCTGGCCAGGTGAGCACGTTTAGACACAAGTGGAGACCTGCAAATCCAGGCAGTTATTCAGTGTAAGGATCAGCTTGGTGTTCCCCCGACCTCTCCAGTTTTACTTAACAGAGGGACACACAACCAACATACTGGCTCCAAATGTACTCAGATCTTCATTCCCAGCTGCAGTTCCTGCCACCAGAAAGACCTGCAAGTCCTTAGAAACTTCAATGGCATAGGGCAGGAGGAGCCCTGGAGAGAGTTGAGGGAGCCCCTTGACCACCTGCAGGAACCTGAGCTGTGACAGGAGAGATGCCTGCAGGGAACGACCCATTCTGATGTGATACGCCGGGAAATGCACTCAAGGTGTGACAGTGCCTAACTATCACACTGGAGAAACACCGCTGCTTCCCTTTTGCTAGGCTTGGTTTGTTATCCCTAGCAAGTGGCTGATAGCAAAGATGTATGTGTAAGCAGCACAGTGTGAGGAATTTAAGTGAAAATACTGCTTAATGAAAGGCTACTCTAAATCACCCTAGGATAGCAGTCAAACCATCTGCTACAGCAACCATACACTGGAGTGTGGAAAAGATATCATTGTCTCATAACCGCTCATAATCTGGGCCAGCTGCCTTCACTGACAGCAGAGAGCATCCTCATTAGTTTCAGTCTGTGCTTTAATCGAGTACACCCGTCAGCAGAGAGGCATGGGATCCTGCTCCTGTGAGGACCGGCAGGTCATCAAGACTGATGCCCAGTTAGTTGCATGATTAGGCAAAAAATGACAAAGTTCTCCTGGTTAATTGGGTACAAAGGTTGACTTGATCATTTGATACATACTTTTTTTTTTCTATTTGTTTTTTACTTTTTTTTTTTTTTAGTTATGTCATCGCATAAATCAGCACCTTAGTGCTTGTTTCTTCATCGGACCTCAAGATAACAGAATTGCAGTGGTCCGAGGGTACGGCCATAATTCATCCAATGGCAGGCCACAGAGACTGCTTCTATGGCCCTCATAAATTCTCGGAGAGACGAACTCTGCATTCTCTTCTCTTTTTTATGATGGTCCAAAATGAGTAACACATGGGCCTCTCTCTCTTGTAGATCAGAAAAGATTATCAGAATAAAGAAAGTGATAAATATTCCACCCGTCTCTCCTTTGCAGAAACCAACCACTTTGAATATTCCATATCACCTAATTCTTCAATTTCATACAAAAAGAATTTGCTTCTTTAAAGGAGGAATACAAATATCCTCACAGATCCTGTTTATGACATTTCTTATCAGAGATAGAAGGCTGATACATATGTAAAGGATGGGAGCAGACCTTTATGAGAAGCTTTCTCAGAGTGCCTTGACCTTGAGTTGCTGCTGAACTCACACTGTATCATTTGCAGATCCACACCAGAACCATCTCTGTAAGAAACCAGAGCTGCAGTTCAAATCTTCCAGTACAAATAAATGGTTTTCCTGCATAAAGCCTGTGAACTTAGGGCCAAAGCTGAGTCCACTGAGCAGAACTGAATGAAAAGATGAATCTGAAGCCAAAAGCCAAAAGGCTAGACTTGAAAGCCCTCAGATCAAAGTTTAGCCATGCACGCTTGTATCAGCTAACTACATAAATCTAAAATAAATGAAATACAAAAACATAGCTAGGCTTTTCTTTCCAGCAGAAGATCTCAAGGCAGCCTCTCTGATTTATTTCAACTGCAGGTTCTCTAAGGAGAGGGATACGTTCATCAAGCAACAGAGAGAACACTGGTAAGTGCTTAAAAAATGATAATTGTAAGTAATGTGGCAATGTCCCTTTAATGTGTTCAGTAACTAATGGCAGAGTCACTGCAGATGAGTGGAAAAGAGAGGCCCCCTTGGAAGCTTTATCTTTAATGTAATCACAGCTGTAAGCCAAGGTTAATGTAGCCACAGCTCCCCTGGGAAGCATCACGGATAGATCGCTCATGGTTCAGGCAGCAGCCATCCTGGGTTCCCTGTTAGGTCCCCTCTTCCCTAAGGGAATAGTGAAGGTACCAGACTGGCACCCAACTCCTCCGTGATCCTTCCAGGCCCTGTGGTGGAAAATGCTGCAGTTCCTGGGTGACCCAGCACAAATCAGTAATGGGAGGGGGAGAGGGGTGCATGCATATGTTTACACATTCAGCTCCTCCTGCTGTGAAACGGGAAAAAAAGCTTATTTCCTTTCCAGAAAGGAGTGCTGGAAGGGTAAATCCATAACAATTTATGGCACGTTTGTACATGCTGATACCAGGAGCCCTATTACAGCACAAAGAAAGAGGCAACCTTCTCCCACCCCAGAGGGCCTCTCCCCACCCCAGAGGGCCGTGCTGCCATCCAGCATGACCTAGACAGGCTGGAGAGCTGGGTAGAGAAGAACCTAGTGAGGTTCAACAAGGACAAGTGTAGGGTCCTGCACCTGGGGAGGAAGAATGTCAGGCACCAACACAGGTTAGGGGTGGAACTGCTGGAAAGCAGCTCTGAAGAAAAGGATCTGGGTGTCTTGGTAGACAGTAAATTATCCATGAGCCAGCAATGTGCCCTTGTTGCCAAGAAGGCCAATGGAATTCTGGGCTGCACAGGGAAGAGTGTGGACAGCAGGTCCAGGGAGGTCATTCTCCCCCTCTACTCTGCACTGGTGAGGCCACAACTGGAATACTATGTCCAGTTTTGGGCTCCCCGGTTCAAGAGGGACAGGGAACTACTGGAGAGAATCCAGCGTAGGGCAACAAAGATGACTGAGGGACTGGAGCATCTCCCTTATGAGGAAAGGCTGAGAGAGCTGGGACTCTTTAGCCTGGAGAAGAGAAGGCTGAGGGGAGACCTTATGAATGTTTACAAGTGTCTAAAGGGTGGGTTGAAGGAGGATGGAGCCAGACTCTTTTCAGTGGTTCCTAGTAACAGGACAAGGGGTAACGGGCACAAGCTGGAACATAGGAAGTTCCAATCAAATATGAGAAAAAAGTTCTTTACGGTGAGGGTGACAGAGCACTGGAACAGGCTGCCCAGGGAGGTTGTGGAGTCCCCTTCTCTGGAGACTTTCAAGACCTGCCTGGATGCAGTCCTGAGTAATGTGCTCTAGGCAGTCCCTCTTTAGCAGGGGAGTTGGACTAGATGATCTCTAGAGGTCCCTTCCAACTCTGAAAAATTCCATGAAATCCACGAAACTTCTGCTTCTTGAGGAACAGGCAGCCCTCATAAGCTGAAAGAGGATGAAGGGGGTGGTGGTTCCTGTGACAGATCCCAGGGACTCTCTGCCAGCACGGGGCAGAGAAGCCTTCAGCCTCCCACCCTTCTTCCCCTATGCACAGCAGCTCTGCCAGCGCTCCTCCAGCCCCCCTTGCAGCAAACCTGCTAGTCCAGTCACTTGTCTTGTTGTCCCCAGCTCTGCTGCAGCACCACTGTCCCACCCGAGGGGGTGGCAGGCCCTGCTGGTCCAGTCCGGACCCCCTGGCCCTCAGGCCAGACCGTGGCCCCCAGTCTGTCTGCCTGAGACCCACCGGGTTTTGCTAACGTGCTCACAACAGACAACGAGCAAAACAAATTTGGTGGCTGTCCTGCTGTACCCAGGAACCCATGCTGCATTGGTTATGGTGGTCAAAGCTGTTAAAGAACAATAGACTCTTCTTTGTAGCCAAATGTTCTACTTGGCAAAAGGCTCTGAGAGCAACAAGGAGATTCTTTGTTACTAGATAGTTTAAAGTTTATTATCAGGCAATCTTTCCAATGTCAATATTTAGTCACTACTGACTGCCCAGATAGCAGCTTTCTTAAAACAAGACAGGGTCTGCAAGGGCTATGCTTTAACTTTTCCTAAAGTACTTTTCTGTGCATCCAGATAAAGCCAGAAGTAGCAGGGAAGGTGTCCAAAGCCACCTGCCCAGGAGGGATGAGAGTGATGTACTTTAGAGGAGCTACAAATTATCCCCCCAGAAGAGGAAGCAAAGCCATATGCTAACCTGGTGAATGGCTGTAATTCACAGCAAGGCTCACATTGCGCAGGGAACTGGCATTCAGAAAAAAACATAGTAAGACAGAAATCGTCTTCTCGAGGCTCCCATTGAAATATCAAAAATCCCACAGAGAGGACAGGTGGAAAGCCAATAAGTGAATAACTAGCAAAGGTATGGAGATAGGCAGTATAGACAGCCTTTATGAAAAGGAAAAAAGAAGCCAGTGGAGTGTGCTAGCTGATGATGATGATCTTGTATGGGAGCATGTTTGTTCCAGGGCAAGAGCCAATGACTAGGATTACCAATGGACTCTTTATCAGGCAGATCTGTGTACCGTAAAGGCAGAGATGTGGTGCTTTTCACTTACAGCACACACAGTCAGCTCCCATGCACTCATCTGAGAAGCAGACATGAGATGATGTCTCAATTCCCTTAGTTAAATCGCTAAACAAGCGTTCACAAAGGTGGCTGCCATGGCAGAGTTAACGTGACCAAAAGCTACCGGTTGGTAAGAGGAGATCCTTTCTCACAGATGAAACCAAGCAGGGGAGCCGGCTGGCATTGCACAATCTGTCACAAGGAGAGGCAGACAGGGGACCTCCCCAGTGCTATACGTGTGCAGCTGGGGCAGCACCATGTGATGGCATGTCTCCCTTCAGAGGGCAGAGAGACCAAAGATAACCCCAGGCACCGCTCCAACAGCTCGCCACCTTACCCCATCACATGGATTCCTTTGCAATCAGCATAACATTGTTCTGCAGGCTGGAAGCATCATGTAAAACCTTTGATCCGTCCATTCTTCACCTAAGGGCAGCAGACAAATCAGATGGCTTCTCCTGATAAAAGAAAGGAATTTGTTGTTTTTTTCAAGACAATCAGAAGTTCATTACTAGAGTTGTCCAAATTAAAGTCCCAGTTTCATCACTTCCATTCCCCTCCCTCAGCCCACTTAATCACTGGATTATACGTCATTACAAGTGCTGGTTTAATTACTAAATTATGTTTCGCTAAATTTGGCCTTGAAATCTGATTCTGAAATGAAAATCAATTTTGTTTTAACATTTATTTTTAGAAGCTACAATGTTTTGACTTCTCCAATTTGTTTCTTTACTAGGTTTTTTTTTGTTTGGTTGTTTTTTTTGTGCTAACTAACTGCACATTTTTCTTTTGTAAAGAACAATACATCACAAAAAAAACCCCCAAGTTTTTCTTCATTGTCCCTCTTCTGATGACAAACTGAAGATCACGTTTCTAGTTTTGGCTCTTTGAATAAAAAAGTGACTAATCAATAGCCTCTGTTCATTACTTAGGTTTGAGTTCTTTCACAGAAACACTGCCAGGGCTAGGACTACAGCTGGAGCTAATCATTAATATAATAGAGAATATGAGTGCTCTGCTAAGGAATCTGCAGATCATGCAGATTCATTGCTACAGATGGTGTTAGCAAGGACGTGGGAATACCTTAGAGCCCCTCAGAAACTGGAAGCACAACAGAGAGCGGAACAGGAATTATGTTGAGCAATTCGAGGTCTTCTCTAGGAGGCAGGATCCAAAGAAGTGTGGAGAGGGACATGACGTACAAGTAAATCTATTGATTCAACAAGTATGCTCTCGGGTGTGGGAAAACAGCTTTAACTGCTCTTTGCCTTGTCTAGAGTTGTCTTTTATGAACCATGTCAGTCTTCTATACGGGGACTTGAAGGTCTATGCTGGTTACCTGTGAAACCCTTAGAAGCTGCCAATGCTTCAATAATAGTCTCGTGCAGCAAAGTGCCATACTCTCTGGAGTGAAACTCAACTGAAATTATCAACTCCTGATCACTGCATTATCAAAAAGGTATGGGTAATTTGGAAGGAATTAAAATGTGATTGTAGAACCAAGAAGAGCTGAATTATAAAAAAGACTAAAAGGCTGGAAGTCCTTTAATCCAGCACAGAAAAAGCTTGTGTGAGGACTGATTTATATCTGAAAAGTAGCTATAATAAGGACACCACAGAAAAGGAAGCAAACTCTGTGTGATAGAGTGTTACGACACCTGGAATTAGTGTGAAGGAGTCAAAAAGCACTGAGCTGGAAGCAGTGCATGGGAGCAGAATTCCTGGCCAGAGGACTGGGGTTCAGAATGAACGAGCCCGGGGCTGAGCTGAAACCACAATTCCACTTCCAAATAAAAGTCAGCCAAAATACCGAAATGCCGCACAAAGCAGACATTCCTGAGAAATTATATTGAGCAGTTCTGCCTAAAATAATATATTCCTGGTTCAGACTTGTCATTAACCCCAGACTGTAAGTGTAATTGTGTGGTGCTTATTTATGTGATGCCAATCCACAGCAATTTCAGTTATGCGTTGTGGACCATACCGGTGCTTCAGTGGTTGGTTTCGGTAAAGCCAGATGATTTTAAACCTTAAAGATTTGTTAATATCTTACCATGAATCAGGTACGGTAGCTACCGCATAAGTTCCATAAGCTGTTCAACATAAATGTGGCTATTTTCTTATTTCCTGAAGTTATTTTTCCCTGCATTTTACTACACAGCAATTAGTAATTAGTAGTTATAGGCGTTAGTAGTTAGCCTTAATAGACACTTTATTTCTTTTTTATAACTAGGTCTTGATGGTTTACGTTATATTTTGGGAGCTGTTTACAATGAAACACTCCAAAGAGAATAATAATTGTATAACACATATGACTAAATGACACGCGACTGAAAAAAATCTGAAAGATGTCTACGGAAGTGTTGTAACTTTTATACATCTGCTGTTTTGGTTTTGGCTGTGTATACTTTACAGTGAACTCCCATATGCAACAGAAGAGAACATACATTTTTTCATGTCTGTAAAGTCTTTCCTTGGTTACGCGTACGGGTCTCTGCAAATGAGCGTATGTCCTCAGGTGTAACTCCCAGGTTTTGTAGTGGTCTTTCAGGAGCAGTGCTCTTTTTGCTGACAGACTTCTTGCAGACTATGACACCGCCCAAGTAATTCTTGACATTTTGTTGTTGGTTTTGGACACCTGCCAATCATTGTTCACATCTGCAAAATCTGTGTGGTCCCTGCTGTCCACCAGAAACTGGGATATACAGACAGCAGAACTCAAGCCTGACAAAATTTCCCACACACTTTTCTTCTATACATGCGATTCTCTTTGCTAAGCCCTAGCTTGGTTCCTACAGGTTCAAGACAATTTCTGTGGCACTTCTTCTGCTGGAGGTACCAGCTTTACTGCATCTGTTTTTGCAATGTCTCAAAAAATCAGGCAATTTTTTGTTTAGTGAAAACAGGACTGCTGATAAGTCCTCCCCTATGATTACCACACTTAAGAAAACAACCAAATATTGAATCTAAATATTGGGCACAAACTAAAGCTGATAGGACCTTCAGGATGGGCAGCAGGCGTGAGTGTCAGCCTTCCCCCTCGCTCTGTTGTACGTACTTTGCCAGCTGTAGCGTTTACAGACACATTCTTGATCGTAACAGCAATCTCCCCTGTCATCCCTAGTCTTGGCATACGGAAAAGGTGGCACGCAGCAATCTGTCTGATGCACTGCTTAATATGTCAGCAGATTAGCATGTCCAGCATAAAATGTGCAGCATCCTTTTTGCCGGCCCAGTTCTCAATAACATGCTGCAAAGATGCTCAGGTTACAAACCTTCCTAACTTGCTTTTTAACTTTGTTTTATTCGCTCACTATCTCTGATCCCTCCTTTTGCTCCTGGACAGGTTTTCCCTGAAAGCGGTCTGACTTTTGCTTTTTTACCCAAAACTCTAATGGAAGCAGATTATACTCAATCCCCATTCTGCTTTGTCTTTTTGGTATGGTTTTGGCATACCAAGGCATCTGGCATCACAGACAATTGTTTTGCCCTTGCTTTGAGTGAGAAACCCAGAGAACCATGCTAGGACTGCAGACCAGAGCTGCACAGCTTTGCTTCAGCACAAGGAAGATTTTCGTCCCTATGAAACACAAATATGAAGAAAAGCACTTAGCATTGCTTAGTGCAAGCATTTATGCACACGGAGGACGCACAAACTGCCTTATCATGCTGACAATGCCTGCTTGGTCTTTTTTCTGTCATGGTAACAAGGACCCTGTGCTACCCTGCTTTTTACTATCTGATGCCTAGGGCATACCTTAATTCAGCCAGAGTGCAGGGACAGAAGGGGAGAAGTAGTATTCCCCTATGCTGCCTCCCTGTGGGGGCAATGAAAGTTTACCCCTGGACTTTGCCAGTCCAGACTTTCCTAAAATAGTCAGCAGTGTGTGACTGTGAACATTTCTCCATTAAAATGAAGAGTAATCCCCACCAATGCAATCGAGATTCTATTTCCATGTAACTCCTAGTCTTGACTGAGAATGACTTGGAAACAAATAGGTGGAAAGCCCTCTGGTGATTCCTGATTCATTCATCAACATGAATAACTTCTAGAACATCTTATCCAATACAGAAAGAAGAAATACCAGTGTAAGTGGGTTTAAAAACTTACTCTGAGGGTACCTGAGTACTGGCATGATCTAGAGACAGGATCTGTACATTCTACAACTCAGTTTCCTTGCATGGAAAATGCACTCCGACGCAAATCAAGTGTGTATCAGAGACCAGACTATTCCGCAGCTACAGCACCTACGGCAAATGGTTCACCAGGCAGAGCGTCGCTGCGAGAAGAGGTTGCAACAAGAGGTTGCCACGACAAGAAGCTCAGTGGTTGCAGGTTTACCTCCTTTTTCTTGCTAGGTCTGCTCACTGCATCCTACATCCGCTTCTGGCCAGGGGCACTCGAGCAAGCAGCAGATCTGTTAACCACTCTCAAAATGAGTAAGTGCTGCTTCTCCTGCTGCTGTCTTTTTTCCCCTCTCTGACTGCTGGTCACAAAGCTCACGAGGGCACCTACAACTATCAGACTGCCAGAAATTATGGAACACAGGAAATGTTCCTGATTTTACAAAACACCAGGAAATACAGAGGAGGAAACAAAAACTCTACTTATATAAACTGAGAATATGAAGGATATCTTCTCAGGGAAGACAGAGACACAACCTCACTGAGTAGTCATGTGTTGTATGCTCCAAAGCAACACAATGGCCTTCTGCGCTTTCTGTGACAATGAAAAAAATCACCTACCATCTGAAATCCCAACAATACAGCACTCTGGAAAGTTATGCGGGAACAAGGGCTTTCTAGGTGGCATCAGTCAAAGTGAACACTTCAGGAAAGATCCTCCAAGAAACAGAGGAAGTGCATGGCAGCACAAGCATGAGGCTGATCCAGCTCTAGAGAGCGACATGAATGACAGCGTGAAGACAAGGGATGCTATAGATCACAATGTCAGCAATAGCGCAGCGGCCAGGAGATGCCCAGAGGCTAAACTGGCTGTTGGGGCTGCAAAAGAAGTTCGCTTCCTGCTCAGATCCCCATTGGCTGGGGCAGGTTTTTTCAGCCCTGGCAGAGCAGGCTCTGCTGGTATATCTAGCGGCAGTGCTCCTGGGCAGGCAGAGATAAGCACACGCGCTGGTCTGGAGAATGGATCTGAAGATGTTCCTAATCTTCACTGCATTTCTGCTTCACCCTGCCCTGGGCTTCCCTATTCAGGTGAGAGCTGTTCCATGCAACTGTGCTCCATCTTCCAATGACCTGTTCTTCCTGGAGTGAAGCTGTTGAGACCCATTTTGATAAATTTCCTGCAAGAAAAATATTAGTAATTTAATAATATATAAAGCCAATCTAATGATTTACTTCCTCCCTTTGGCCTGATTTTGATTCTATTGCTGCTGCATTTATGAGCTATGGAAGAATAATGCCTTTTACCTATTGGTTTTGCAGGAGAACTATGAAAACAGCACAACAAGTAAGTAGGATTTATACTGTATTTTAAAGGCAACTGTTTATTCCTGACTGTGTATCACAAGCTTTGTTGGTGTGTGAGTAAAGCATGTGAAAGCGCTGACTGTCAGGCCTTTTGAATAAGGCCATGTTTCCTTATTTGTTATTGGGCTGAGTGCAGATGTGTTTTCACACAAATGTGCTTTACACATACTTTTGGGGTATGGTTTGTTAGGTTAATTTAGATGTGCTTTCACAGGCTCAAAAATAAAATTTTAATAAGACATTGTGATACCTTTCCATTAAGTTGAGTGTTACAAAAAGACCGCTACGCATTTGCCTCCTTGCCTACCTTAGTGCAGCAGTAAGAGAAAGGGAGTCAGAAAGCTTTGCTTTGTGCTGGGATAGAAAACAAATAGTACAGGCTTAGATGAACAGCTTTTGTCAACTCACAAAATAGAAGGAGGTAATTGCAGACCTCCAGAGAAGGCCAATGGAAATAAATAAATCTGTAGGTAGACTTTAACTACAGCAAGAAACTGCCAGGTCGGGGGTGATGTGATGTGTTGTGTGAGATGAAGAGGCCTTGGAAAAATTTGCTTGACAGAGTCAGAGCAAGTGAAGTGGCTAATGAAAACTGACCAGTTCTTCTTTTGAGCTGTCATTTATGGCATGTCAGCAAAGGGACATCGTAAAATTACCACTCAGTGTATTTAGAGCCAGCAGAGGGACACGCTTGCTCGAGTTAAAAGTAGTCAGCCGCTGGGACTCAAAGTTGCAGGGTTACTGGGACAAATGTATACAAGGAGCTTTAATTTACCATTGTTACTGCTTTCTGTGTCTTTTGAGTCATCTTTCAATATTTACAGTGCAGGGAAAACGTGAACTGTATCATTTTGAAAGCTGTATCATACCAGATGTTCATTCGATCAAGGGCATGGCAGATGCCTTTTGTGATGCCTCATTTGGGTTTTAAAAAGGTGTTGCAGGCTTTATATGCCTAGGAATCGGAGACTAATTTCCACTGACTTTGACTAGTCAATTAATCTAGTGCCTCTTGGGTGCATGAATTCTGAATCCAGTCGACCCATCTCAGCAATGTGCTTCCCTGCAGAATTTTTTTAGATGCCATGGATCTCATTGATGTAGCTGGTGGGATGTAAATGAACTTTTCTATAATAAACCACTATCATTACAGTGGACTTCCATCACCATATGACCGAAGTAACAGTCTGGAAAGACAACCTGAGGCCTTTTTGGCTCAATAAAAGCAATTCTGTTGCAGGTTCTAGGTAGATTCTGAATAGGAGGAAGTCCCCTCAGTACGTTTGGGCAATAACCACTGTGAAAAGGGAAAGGTGCTAAAAAGTGTGACAGCACTTGGCACGTCTTCTATTGAGAAAATATGGTCAAAAAGATAAGGAACACGGATAGGCTTAGAAATAAGAACTATTTGCATAAGTGTTCTCTGTGTCAGTGTTGGATAGGAAAAAAAAGTTATGCCTTTATATTTTGACAAGGAAGAGTGCAATTATTGGCAAACTGGAAGAGATTGCTAGAAAGGCTTGCAGCATATCCATCATACTTAAGAACAGGTCAAACAAACTGTGGTCAGGGATAACACAGATAAAACCGTTTTTGCCTTGGGGAAAGCAGACAAACCGGATGACCTCTGGAGGTCTTTGCAATTTCTAAACTTTTATGGTATTATAACAATGAAATTTCTGCTCAGAAATTTATACATGAGATCATATTTTCATTTCCATGTTTGTATCTAGAAAGTGACATTTAGTAGAAATCAAAAGAGACCACACTAGAAAAACACCTTAGGACTCAGAATGGTTCCAAGCTGCGGTGAGGTACATACTGAAGCTGAGATTATTTGCCTCATGCTAAATTATAGCCTTCATCCCATTTTATAACTTTACTCTTTGACTCTGTGAAACCAGAGAGGATTGTTGAGCTGGTTAGCCTGCACCTGTTGCAGTGAAATCTAGCCTATTTTTGTCCTGAGTTTCCTTTGCCATTTTCCACACTGAAGCTGATGAAATGCTTTGTTGATTCTTAGATGGTAAATGACCAGGATTCTGTCCTTCAGCACAATCTACTAGGAATTTTCATAACTGTTTTTCTCAATGTCAGTTTAATTTCTGTGCCTATGCGTCAGTTGGTGCACCCTGTTCCCCTCCAAGCAAAGGGACCTGCCAAAGGCATTCCCATTGCTGAGGAGGCCCATACTATTGAACACTGTGAAGTTGCACTCAGAATCTAATTGACCCTTTTTGCTTGTCTTTTTCTTCCTTGCATTCTGCAGCAACAGAACCTACTGAGGTAAGGACAGCTAAATCAGCTCTTTTCATCACTTTGGGGTTCAGCATTGTGGAAAGTGAGGTTGAGACTCAGGTACTCCACCTGTATCTCCATCTCTGCAGGAAAATCTCAGATCATAAGTGTAACAGAGGGAGCAGTTTTCATTCCTATTCCACTTATTGCTCCACAATGTCCAGATATAGCCCACATCCCGGGAAGCTTTTGCCTTCTCTGCGGTCATGGAGGAAACTCAAATTCGCTTTTTATTTATACAAGGCAAGGGAAGTATGGCAATCTGTTTTGCTACAGACATGACCCCCACGGCTGGGTACCAGCCCCACAGTTCCCTAGAAGCAGTACCATGGCCTTTCACCACTGTGTTGTGAGGTGAGGGAGGACTTTGTCGGCAATTTCATCAGCCTTGCACTTCTACTAGCAGGGACATAAATAAAGCTGGAAGATCTGAAACTTACTCCACACTTCAAATTGCATTTCCAGAGTGTCCTATGCTGATTGCCTTTATGATGTCCATATTTGCCAAGACATCAAAGAAGAATACCTACCACACCATGGTACTTCTTTACACATAGCACAGTATATAAAAGCTGGAGACTGCAGTGGTGAAAGATACTTTCAGTGACAGCCTGGAGACTTTTGATCCTTTGCATGTTATATTATTTAATATTTATGTTATAATATAAAATGTGAGATAATACTCATGCATCATTCTTGCAGGTTACTACACAAGAGGATATATACGGTATGTATTAATCTTAAGGAATAAATTTTAAATGAATGCACTCATCATAATATTTCATGGAAAACAGAGTCTCTTGGTTTTGGCCAATGCTTGGCCTTGCTAAAAACCTCAGCTGTTACTTTTGCTAAAAATAGCTCTGCTTAGATAATGCCCTGACTTACGTCACTTCCAAAGGTTACAGAAAGCACAGAGGCCATGCGCTTGTGCTTTTTATTGATGTCAAGACTTCTTGCATAATGCTCGGAGTTGCCTGACTCTCCTTGCAAGGCCTAGGAGTCCCTGATGCTGGGACATCAGTCTGACCCATGGAATAGGAGTGCAGTTCCTATTTCATTGGTTTCAAGGTTTTTTCAAGAGGTCAGCATGCCCAGCAGCAAACAGCAGGACTGCTCTCCATCCTTTTCTGCTCCTGGTGCCTTACGTTGGGGGTTGGGAGTGAACTGTTCCTGCAGAAGGAAACCTGTGCTGTCTGAGTGCACAGAGGGAGCCATGCAGCCAGCTGGCCACTGGAGTGGGACAATACAGACTTACGAAAGTCAAAGGTACAGGCCTTGAAATGCAATGGCTAGGGAGGCGGGGAGGTGGGGGGAAGCAAAGAGGGAAAGAGAAAATGGCTCTTGGGACTGGATTAATGCCAAAATAACCGCAGCTGGAAGGTTCACAAGACCGTGACACTGAGGAAATACCTACATGACTGAACACTATGCCAGTCCCTAAATAGGTTCTGTAAGTTTTACATGCATCTCTGTAATCAGGACCTGATCTAAGTGAGCTCCTGGAAACTCATCCAATTAAAAATCAGGATTCGTATTTTCCCTGTGAACGAGAAAGTGATACTCTTGTATTTCTGCACAGAATCTCCATCGCCTACAGAGACCTACTCTGAGGATGAAGTTATTTTTAACAGAATTCTGAAAGTTAACAAAGGTAATGCCAGCAAAGCCCTACTTATAATGGGTCTCCCTGTTGCTTTTTGGGAGTGATATGGGAGGTACAATGTCTTACCACAATCTGTGCAAATATTTCTCCCATCTTACACACCATCATGTAAGAGATGGCAAGAGACAGGCCACTGGGACTACTGCATGGTCTGCTGAAGCCCCATGGTGTCTCAAATCTATAGTGTCTTTACTGAAGATACCAAGTGTGGAGGCAACTGAACTGTCCAGGCAGTTGCCTCAGCTTTATCTCTCTATACCTTTGTCATTCTTTGGACATAAAAAGAGAAGCTGGATATCTGGATGCTTTATTATTTAACTGCCTTTTTCTTGAATGCAAGCATTGCTTGCATTAAGTCATCATACGGCTTTGTAATGCAGACTCCTAGATAAGCTGTGGTCAGTTCTACACTCCTGCTCCCTGCTCCAGACTTCCTGTTCCTTGATTCTTCCAAACATTCCCTGTTTGTAAGCTTACCTTTCTCACATTTTCTCCTTCAACAATCATTCAAGAAGCTTTGCTGCTGTCTGTAGAAATGGACACCAAACATTCCTGCAGTCTCTAGACAGCACTCCTCTTTTTGATTTGCTTGCCCTCTTGGGTTTCCTTATTTGCACCTCCTGCCTTTGCCCAGCACCCTTCCTCGGCACATGTTTGATGCCGTTCATTCAATGTCACGTGATGGATGATGAGATAGTATCAAAGTACAGCATCCCTCTCACTACCGCAACTGCTTTCAGTCATTCCCTGTCTTGCCTCAACTCCATCCAACAGAGCTGGAGCTTCTAACCTCTCCTCTTAGCTAAAGAACACAGCAGCAAAGACAGGGAAGCAGATAATGTCCATCTAGCCCAATAGTCCATTTCTCATGCCAGCCAGGAGCAGATGCTTAGGGAAAAATAGAAAAGGAGGATGAGTAGGGAGTGACACTTTTCCAAATGTGCTTAGCAACTGTCCAGCAATCTATTTCCATGCTTTCTCTCTCACCACAGACAGCTCTCAGTACTTGCAAGAAGGTGACATAGCTCCACAAAGGAGACGCAGTGCCATCAACTGTCGCCATTGCAATTGGCCCCAGTCCAGCGATGGGATTGTTCGTGTTCCCTATGTCTTGGATCCTACTTACGGTGGGTGCAAATTTTTATTGTTATATTTTTTAATATTTTTTAATTTGATTTTATCCAATAAGCTTCAGGTAGAAACATACTTCTAGTGGCCAAAAAAATAGCTGATTAAATCAATTCTGAGGATTTACTTGTGCTGTGCAAGCACAGATGAATTGTAAATTGCAAAGACCTGAACGGGAAAAAGAAAAGAGATCAAATTTCCTTGAGATGAGATCAAATTCCCTTGAGATGTTTGCATCCATGATGTTTTGGTCTGGTCTTTTGGAGACAAGATATTGATCATTCCTTCTAATGGTAGCTGCCAGAATACCTGCCTTTATAAGTTGCATGCCTGTTGCAATGTGGTTCCAATGGCCTTCTTTTCACTAGCAAAATAGCTTCACAAAGCTGTCTCCAAGTGTCCAATCAGAAGATACATCAACAATCGCCACTATAATTTAAAACAAGTAGTTGAGAAAAAAAGGCTCCCACCTGAATCCATTTGGACAAATACCTGGATAAAGAGGATCTTGTGCCAGGCTACTAATATCTTAAATGAAATTAATTACTGAACAAAAAGCAAGAACGATCATGGGCTAATGTTTCTGTCCCCCATTTACCCTGTTTTTGAGCACACCTAAGTAAGATTTTAATGTCACGTGCCATTGTCATTGTGTGACTCCCAAAATTAACCCTTTCTTCTCCAGAGGAGAGCCACATAAAGGGGATTCATGATGCCATGGCAGAATTTGAAACACTGACTTGTATTAATTTTGTGAAGCGCAAGACAGAACGTGACTACCTCAGCATTAAATCTGCCGATGGGTGAGTTGAATGACAAATTAACAAGTTATTTCTAGATTGTATTTTAGTTCTTCACTACAGTCATTCTGTGTGACCTTAGAGAGGAAAGAGGAATGGATTTATTGAAGAAACTTTCTTTTATCACAGTGCCAAGGTATCTTCCTTGGATACCTTGCTAGTGCAAGGACTCAGAAGTTACATCAGGGGCTCACTGAAGACACTGAAGTGATGCAGGTCATTGGAAAGAAGCATTAAAGTGGAAAGAATATCTAAGCTCATGTTTTCTATGTGGTATAATGCACATTGAGCACAGTATATAACAGATTACTGTAGGTCTTACTTGCACAGGCAAAACCAATTTCAACTTATGAAATAAACAGTTATCTGAAACACACAGTTGGCTGTCAAGGTCAGAATTAGAGCCTATGAGACAATTGTTCAACACCCATTAGCTTGAAAGTGCTATTCATCTTAGCTCCAGCTCTCATGCAGTGTTCAGTATTTTGGGGAAAAAATAAAGTTAGTTATTTCTAAGGAGTTAAAGTCACTGTGTACAAAAAGTCAGAATGTAGGAGCCTCCGTGCTAATGAAGGTATTCCAGGAAGCTTTAGTAATGACCATACAGTTTGTCATTTTCTACACCATGATCAGGTTTGCCCTTCTGTAGACTCTGCGTATCGCAGTGGACAGGAAGGAATCCTTCCACTTCCACAAGACATGTGTGCAGCAAGGTTCTCTGTACTGTCCCTTTGCCTGCCTGACAATAAAAATCCCATAAGTCTTCTGTTGGTGTTCAATGTCTCAGCTGCTGGTCCAACTACGGGAAAGTAGGAGGTGGACAGACTGTCTCTGTGATGAAAGGAGGCTGCATGTGGAAGGGAATAATTCAACATGAACTGGACCATGCTCTGGGCTTTTTGCATGAACATTCTCGAAGTGACAGGGATAAACATGTAAAGATCATGTGGGACTACATCAGTCCGGGTAAGTACCTTTGAACTCCTCAATGTAGAAAGTGGTGTAGACACATCCTACTGTTCCCAGCTCTTCCTTCTTCCCTGAAGGGAGTAAATAGGAAGCATACTCTAAGTACAATATCATATATTACAGCTGACCGATCAGACTTCAAGAAGTTTGAAAACTCCAACAACCTGGGTCTTCCGTATGACTATTCCTCAGTAATGCACTATGGCCCGTAAGTAGCAGCATGGCATTGCTTTCGTTGGAACTCAAATCTTACACTAGAATTATTTTCTATAATAACTCCCTCCTAACTAAGAAAAACAGCATAAATCAGCCCAGACAAGCCATTCCCTAAGATTAATTCATTATGCTTTAGCTTTCCATTAAGAAGCCATTCACAGCTGAGCTTGGGAGCAAATGAGGGCATCTTGAGATTGAGACTACTTACTGCTGGACATCTTAATCACATCTATTTTAACAGCACTGTTGATCACAACAACAAATTGTGTACAATTCTTGTTCTCCCTCCAAAGCATGCCATTAAATTCTGAAAGAAGAAATTGTACTTAAAGAACGTAATTTTTCATGTTTTTTTTGCAGATACACTTTCTCTAATACCACTGGGAAAGCAACTATTGTACCAATTCCTGATGAATCAGTACCTATTGGACAGAGGCAGGGACTGAGCAACTTGGACGTGGCCAAAATCAACAAACTTTACAATTGCAGTAAGTATCTCAAAGCCATCCTTTCATCTACTCGGATCCTTCACAGAGATGTTTGGGTGCGCTGCAGAGGCAGCAGTTTCTCAAAGACTGTGAGGCTGTTCTCCGAAACTAATGGTATCCGTTAGGGTTACTCTGGGAGAGAATGCAAAGGTGAAGCTGGAGGCACATTGTGATTAGCGACAAAATGCTTTCTGCTTCCAAATTAAATCAAACGCATTCACTATTGGCATAGGTGGCTGCTGTGCGACTGGCCTAACTGCGTACCATGTTGTACGCTTCACTGTAGTAATTTGGTTTCTTATAGCTCAGTAGACAACTATAAACCCCACAAAGAGCCAGACATCTCTGTTCCTCATTGCAGTTTGTATTTAAGATCTGAGCCAACATGATTCTTCATTTTAATCAAGATGTACCAGTACTCTGAAATGAATGCTGGCAGATCAGAAAATCGAGACCAGTCCATTCGGAAGAGGTTGCAATTGTAAATAAGTGGAAGCTTCTGCAAGCCTGGTGCTGAAGCAACTATTGTTTCTTTCTCAGGTCGATGCAGCACCATTCTCGACGCAGCATCTGGATCACTGAGATCTGACAACTACCCAAGAAATTACTCAGATAACACCAACTGTGTCTGGCTCATCCGAACTCGATCCAGAAAGGTAATCACAGGTTAATAGTGGTCTCGGAATATGTCTGAACTTAATTCTTTCTATGTTAAGCATTTTGTGCTTTGTCTGTATGCCAGTTGCCAGATAAGATCTTATCCATGGGAGACATTTCAGACTAGTCTCTACTTCTTCTTCATGTCCTTAAGCTAGGTATGGGCAAAGACAATTGCAGAGCATGCAGTTTTGGAAAACCTCCATATGTTGGGCTTCAGGTTTGCAAAATCAAGACAAAGGAGTCTGAGCACAGGAGCATTCAGTCACAGGCCCATTAGGTCTGAACCCTCCAGCTTCAGGGGATGAGAGGCAAGAGCGGGTGAGAAGTTCCAGTTTGGGCTTGGCTACAGTTTAGATTCTGTATTAAAGGACACTCCATGAAAGAAGTCTCATACATGTATATTAAAGGCTAGTTTTCTCTTCCCTTACAGATCTCCCTGCACTTTCAAGCCTTTGAGCTGCAAACAACCCGAGGCTGTCAGGGTGATTACGTTAAAGTTTATGATGGATCCAGCAAGTCTTCTGCAGTTCTAATGGACAAGACCTGTGGATCAAAGTTACCCAATGACGTAGTTGCTTCTAGTAATCTCATGCTCGTAGAGTTTGTCACAGATGGTGCTGATACAGCTTCTGGTTTCCAAGCAATCTTTACTTCCGGTAAGTCTGAGAACAAGGAGAATAGCAAAGAAAAACAATCTGTGCCAAATCATCCTTTCTCTTCACAGAGGAAAAACATTGTTTGAGGAACTGCTCTCTACAAGGGCCATCACTTCCTACCCTGCTTTTGATATAATGGATCAGTCCTACACTGGTACCATTTATTCATTCAGGCAGATGGTGTTAGCCAGGTGATTCACTGTTTGCCTTGCTTCTCAGATATAAGCCATTCCAAAGCATGTGCCACTAAGGGTAACATCAATTTAATGTTCCTCCTAGTGTTACTAGAAAGCAAATAAATCCTAATGCAGTATTTAAATATATTGCTTCTCTGAAAAAGATGTAGTTTTTAATCTCACAGTTCAGAGGGTGAAACGGATCTATGGTGAACCACATCACCCAGCCCCATGACAAGAAGAGAGGCAGTATTTCCATGATCAGGATCCCTGGAACGTATCCATTTTCTTCAGTCCGATTTAATTAAGAATTAAGGCCACAACTATACAATTAAGTTACCACAGGCTTCCAAGTTAGCGTATATCAGCTGGAATAAAGAAATGCCTGTGTGCGTATCTGTAGCCTACGGCAACTGTACGGTAGTGCATCTTGCCTTGGTATGAAAGAAAGATCAGCTGTGTCATATGCCCTTGTATTTGCCATAGGATAAGAACAAGCACAAAGAGTTTGCATAAATCCACTAAATGCAGTAGCTTTTTATGCCCAAACCAAAACAGCTATTTTGCATTGTCTCTATGTAGTAACTCTTTCTGTCCATTGTAGCTATGGAAGGAATGAAGAATAAGAAACCTCCCCATGCCACTTTGATGTGTCAACAACTATAAAACAATCCTCATTGTCAGATAAAATGTGATTTAACATTTACATACTTTAGAGATACTACAGTTTGTTCAGAGAGCTCTGAAAGCTAAATATTCTCTCATTTCACTTACAGAGAGGACCCGAAGAAAACCTGGCATCCACAACTGACTTAATGAAGAAGAACCTATTCTGTGAACATTGAAATCATGTGTTTCCTACTTTGCTCCTATCCTGGCTTGGATCAGTGTGAAATTTAATTCTATTAAGAATCGAAGTTTTCATCTTCCTAAGAAAGTTTATTCCACAAGCCATATAAATGTATGAATTCTATACATCCAGTGTGCTCCTCCTTTTGTCTGCACAGTTAAGTTATTACCTCTTTCTATTTAACAATTAAATAAAAAGCTTCATAAAAAAAAAATTTATTTTCTGGTACATATATATACACACTATCAATGTGATGTTACTTCTTAGCCCCTTTCATTCAGCCACAGGGGTATCTCTTAGGTATATCCCTGATATCATAGGTTTAGTTAGTTGGCTGAAGAGACCAGCTCTGAACTTCACATACTCATTTCATGATCTTCATGGTCTTGACCATGAAAGTCTTAGATACAGATTCTTTTCCCAGCCTAACATTCAAGCTTCCAAAAATGACAACTCCCTGTTATGGTTTGAAGAACCCACAACAATTTATTGTCATTTAAACAATTATCCGATTGCCCAATAACTCCTCCCAGAAAGGGGAATCGGAAAAAACAAGGAAACATGAGGGTTGAAATACAAACAGATTTAATAGAATAATACTAAATAATTAATATTAATAATACTAAAGAACCAGTATTGATCCCAATACCAATATAAAATGCACAATGATTATACTCACCCAATTATGTCAGTAGAAAACTGTGCACTCCCAGCAGTGGACAGCAGAAGTTGGACATTGTGAGCGCTACGGCTTTGGGAGGAAGGGAAGGGCTCAGGGGTCTGGCACCAGGGCAAGAAGTTCTCAGGATTGCAGCCATCATAGCAGAGAGAAACTCCTCAGCAAACTTTCTAATTTATATTGAATGTGAAGTTCATGGTATGAAATAACCCCGTTGGCCAGCGTGGGTCAAGTGCCCAGGTCTTGCTCCTCCTCATCCCTGCATCTGGCAAGGCTTGAAAACGAAGACCTTGAAACCCACATACCACATACAATAGCTGCCTGTAAAGTAAATATTTTCACAACTTCAGACACTAGAGTCTTAAAAAAATGCAGTTTTCCTAAGCATTAGAAGAGACCTTACTGGAAAGTAAAATTACTGAAAGAGAAATTAATCCTGTGTCACTCAAACCAGGACACTCCCTTAACAATCCTGTTACATCCTTAAATCACAAGAAAGATGGACAAGACAAAGCAGTTGCCAATAAAGGACTGGTACTTCCTGTTGCAGCTTTGCTTGTACAGGTCTGGTAGGCAGGGGACAGCTAAGGGTGCTTGTCTATCCACAAGCCATTTTTTATCCACAGATATGGTTAAGCCTATCACAGGACAAAAGATGGACTAGATAATGCTGCTAGAATTCACGCACAACTTCAGTTTTTCAGGGAAGAAATTTTTTTGCCAGGCAAGAAGCTTAACTCTCCTCTTCCGACTCACCTCGGTAATTAATACTTGTATGTTTAGGTCTGAAAAAAGCAAATAGTTTTCCTGTTCCTGCTCTGTAACACTAGGAACTTTGGAATTTTTCTTGTAGAAACACATTTCTAAAAAGAACAGTGGCAAATTAATTTGAATCTCAGAGTAAAATTCATACAGCAAATGACAAACTCTTAATTTATATTCTTTTGTTAAAGGAGGCACCAAAAAGACTTAATTTGCAAGAATATCCTCGAAGCCCTGTCTGTATTTATACTATTTGATGAAGAACCAGTCACTTCTTGATGGTAGAGAAAGTTATATTCCATTGAAGTTTGCTTCTTTATCCACAGTGGCTGTGCAAATGCCTCTGAACACAGCAATTTTGAGTCTGCTTTAGAAGAGACATTTCTTCGGTTCTTCAGACACTGTAAGATGGGTTCAAATTCTGCGACATTGTTCCAGTTACTCTCAGCAGTCAAATGTTGCTATCAACACATCATAAAAGGGGTAGTCCTTCTGAAATATTGTTAAAAATGCAGTTGTATAGAAAAATATTGGACAGTTGTGATTCCTGTGTCCCTACAAAACAAAATGGAGGAAATAATACTGCAAAGCCAGAATCTAGTGGTGGATTGGTGAGAACCAACATCCTAGCCCTCTTTTTTTTTTTGGAGAGGAATTTCAGCTGGGATTAAGGTGTTCCACAGGGTGATGAAAAGGCAGTTTCAGGTGATTTAGATTCTTATGCTTGAAGGAGGGATAGTGATTTCAGCAGATGAGCTTTGTGGAAAAGAGCTCTGAAATATGTTGGCAAAGACTGAGAACTTAATAAAGCTGGGATCATCTGTGTATTGCTCAAATAATTAAGAGGTTTTCCTTTTAAGAGAAATTAAAGTTATCTGTGTTAAGAAAAACCAAACCCAATGGATGTTAAGACCCTCAATTTCCCCTTCTAATTCCACTGGAAGGGGAGCCACTTCCCTGCCAAGAGGCAGGCAGCAGAGTCCAGGCACGCGTGGGGCTGGTCTGATCCCTGTTGCGCAGAGCAGGGGTAAAACTGGTCACAAAGGCTGAGCCAAGGTTCAAGCCGAGCGTGACCACTCACTTGCCCCAGGGCAGCTCTCCACAGGTACCAGCAGCTCAGGATGTTGTGAGCAGCCCAGGGCAGCCACTGATTCCACCTAGCCTGGGTTCCCGGACATCAGCTGGGGTGTAGGGGGACAGCAATACTAGGCAGCCTGGCTGTCTGTGTCTGGAAATGCTTTCTAGCCTGAGGAGTTTCACATCGCCTTGCTGTGACCATAAATGTCCCCCACCCCAATTTCAGCCTGAGGGTAGAAGCCATCCTGTTCAGAGGGATCATATCTCCACCTATTGCCCTATAGCACAAGTGTAGCCTTTCTCTTACGTAGGTGGGTGTTTCTCTCCAGCTCTAGGAACATGCACTAGGCTACAGACAGGGCAGCATGACCATGGGTGTCTCAGCCTAGGAATGGCTTCATGAGGCTACTACTGAGTGGGTCCAGTTGTGGTTCCAAACACTCATTGTCAGACAGACAGACAGACACAGACGCACATGGATTTTTCTGCATCCTCTTCCTTGACTATCTCCAGAAGAAAAATCAGATAATGCAGGAACATCATCTTCAGAGACACCACCTTGACGGAGAAAATGCCTGCTGGGCAAGGGAGTACGTCAGCAGGGAGAGCAGCATCATAAACCACAGCTGGGATTGCCCCAGGCCCATATCCAGGTGTGTGCGCAGTCTCCTCTGGGACAGTACTGGGCATCTCCCTCAAGCAGTCCTAGTCTGGAAGCTGTTTCAGCAGGACAGAGCACCAGGAGTATTGTGAGGCTCCCCTGCAGGTTTTTATTTCTGGGGTGCTACCCCAGAGGGATGAAGCTGGGACTTCTGCTTCTGGTACTGGATCAAACCCACTTTGGGTATGTGGAAGCCTTCATATACACAAAACCTCCCAGGGATGTGGCAGAACATCTCTTTTAGGACACCATCTCTTCGCCCAAACCACATCCATAGCAATCCAGCCAGGCCAGTCCTTGTGAAGAGATTCTTAGCAAAAATACGAAGATTGGCAGGAATGCTGTAGGGATAGAAATGTGCATGTGTGAGAAAGCACTGGAAAAAGCAGCTGAACAAGGGTTACAAGAACAGCCTGTATTGATAAGAAGGGACATCATTCCCATGACACTGCTCCCATGACACTGCACCTTGGAGGATCATGGTAGGAATGCATTGTTTATGGCATGACCACGGGGTCTATACTGCGTTCAGGCAACAGCACAGATGACTTGTCAGTGGAAGGTCCCGCACTCACATGCCAGCAAGTTTGCAACTACGAAATGTGCCATTCCTTTTTCCTGTTACCCCAGCAGGAAAACAGACACGTGCTTCCAGCAATGACAAACTGGTTGGTTGAACACAAGAGGCTCTACTGTAGGGAGGCACAAGGCTGTAATTCCCATGCTTATTTCAGTGGTGGTTCCCCCTCATGGTCTAAACTCTTCTTCACTAGGCATTATGCAGACATGGGACAGTTGTACTGTCACCTTGAACCCCAGGGCCCCCATGGGGGTCTCTGTTTTCAGAGTCCTGAGGCACGTGCAGGCTGCCGGGGCTGTGCACCGTCCTGCCACACTGCCCATGCTGGCGGTGACAATGCAGAGAGCGTGGGAGCCCTTACTTACACCCTCTACTCCTTCCTGTCCTGGAGCTCTTTGCCCACCCCACTGCCCGTCCTGGTTCATCCCCCACCCTCCCTCACACGGAGCTCGCCATGGGGTCTCCACAGCATGAGGAGATGCATGCACAGGGGTGATCCCTCTCCTCAGCCTCCTCTGCAACAGCAGCAGGGGAATACGAGCAGCACTATTTGCAATTTTACTTTCCCTTCAGTCGTTTAAGTTAAATGTCTTCACTACGTGATTAAGCTTTTTTTTTTTTGGCTTTTATTTTTTTTCAGGCAACTAGTTTCTGTGGAAAGTGGTACCTTATTGAAAGCCAATCTTTCTTAACCAGCTGCCACTTGGGTTAAGACACTGTGCTTGAAGGGGGAGACTGAAATACTGCTTTGTGGAAATGCAGTGCTATACTCTATACCTCAGCATCAATATGCTCAAGTAATATGTTCTGTACTGTGTATGAAACGCTATCCTTTCAATAAGCCTTTTATACCTAACTGAACTAGAAAAGAACAAACACTATTCTAAATCTATCTAACTACCCAAGGGATAAAAAAGTTCTCTAAACAGCTCTGGTATGGAACACTAAATAAAAAGAGAACTGGAACAATCCGGATTTCATAGCAAAAGTGAAAATCAGTTCTACATATATAGATTACATTTTCATTTGAGATTAGGCTCCACTTTCTCTGTAATCTTCCCCTTGAATTTTTCTTGCGGCGCATACTGATGCATGCGCTGGTGACACATCTGAAAGAATTTTAGCTTGGTCATCAGAGGGAAGTTCTTCTATTGACTCACAGGCTTCCTGTGTCGAGAAGGGAAATTTCTTTACAAATATCTTTCACATTATTATTTTATATGAAGAATGACCTTTCTTTTGCTTTATAGAAAGTTGGTAACTTTTAGTCTGCCTTTCCCACTACTTTGAATGCTCAAAAGAAAAAAAAATGTGCAAACAAGCACAACCTTCCCTTTCCTCCTTCATTTCTAGCACGGAGTTGTTCGTAGCAACTATTCTGTATCTCTTCCTAGCTTCAAAGCAATTGGATCACCCCCTACCAGAAGAATCTAGGAAAACAGTTACAGCTCAAAGCACATTCAGAACTTCACTAAACAATAATGTCATTCTATGCCTTTAACAAGTACCTCTCCTTTTAAACAAAGTGATGGACAAAAGAGTGAGAGACCAGACAAGGGAAATGAAAACTTTTTTAGTCACAATTTGACAACTAGTACTATGTGACCAGCAAGTGCTCTAATCCATAAGCAATCCATGAATTACAGCTGAGAAGCATTATATTAGGGTAAACTTCATATTTATTTATAAGGTCCTGGAGGAAGCATGTGGAAAATCATACATTTTAAAGTTACTCACCTAAATCCATTATATTTCTCGTATATTACATTAACTTTTTAGTCAGGGTACTGTAACTATACAGTATCTTAACTCAACTGTGGCCCAGTACTAAAAAGGTAATTCCAGTGAAACAAACAATGACAATAATAAGAAACCCTTTCCTTCAAATGGGTTCTCAAAAAGCTGTAAATATGAAAGAGACGTTCTGCATAGAAAAGATTGTTCTGGGGAAGAGTTTATTCTTTTTTAATAACTTGAAAATCTGGCTTCCTGGATATTAGCAGACCAGTGGATAAAACGTAAACTCCTTTTTCTGTCTTTTTAGAGTGGTATGCGGAGAAGAAAATAGGAGGAATATGGACTTATGCACACATTCAAGATGGCACTTTAAATGATAAAATTGTATAAAGTGTTACGTAGAGAGAGAGAGTAACACTGTGTAGAGGTAGCTATTTGCCTAAAAAGGTAGAAGTAAAAATTAACCAACCGTAGGCATGCCAATCAATAAGCAAACAACACTTCCACGCTGATGGCCGCTTACGCAAAAAGCCAAAAACCATTTAGCTGTGTTTTAGGATAAATCTAAGTATAGTTATCACCTTCATCATCTTTTCCCATTTACACCAGCCTGCTGATATACTGGATGCCAACTTGTCCCTCTGCAGGTTTCTGTTCCTTACAAACAGTACTTTGCTCTCTAGCAGTTGCTTTTTCCAACTGATCCTCCTGCCCCTGAATAGCTGACAGCTTCTCTTTCCCCCCACATCTTGCAGTTGCAAGGTAAAACCTATCTCGAGATCAATATAATTTAACTTCTGATACAAGTTTCTGATTCATAATTGCTGTAACATTAACCATATGGCATCCGATTTTAACCTGGTATCTAAATAAATCACATCGAAAATTACATAACCTTATGAAAATATTAACTGATGGGTTTTTAAGGCAGATTTAAATCCTTTTCCGGATGGATACCTCACAGTCTCTCACAGCCCCCAGCAGGAGATGCATGACAGTATCTCACAGCTCCTGCCCTGAGACTGTGGGCGCTGCAGGAGATACTGGACCTGCCCTCACTTGCCGCCCTCACACCACTCTTCCCCCATCATTCCTAAACCAAAATCTTCCCATCCTAACCCAAAATCTTCCAGTCTGTTTCATACCCTCCCCCTTTTTCTTCTTTCTTCACATCTCCCACGCCCATTGCCCGTCGCTATCAGCTCTCCTCCCCACAGATGTCTGCCAGCAAGACTGAAAGGAGTAAACCCCCCCCCTGCCCCCCTCCAAAAAAAACCCCTGGGCCGAGCCATGGGAGGAGGCAGCCAGGACAACCACAGGTTGTCCAACTCCTCTACTGGAACGTCCAGGAGAGACTGGAAAATCCTCCTGTGGTTTTCAACTGTCTTGCCCAAGGTTACACACTATAAAGATAATACAAACAATTGCATACATGCCAGTAAGTTTTAACTCCGATCTTTCACATGTAACTACTAAATATTTTTACCTGAGGCTACGGTATCCTAAATGATCATAGAATCATAGAACGTGTTGGGTTGGAAGGGACCTTTAAAGGTCCAACCCCCCTGCAGTAAGCAGGGACATCTCGCTGAGGAGACCAGCTCCAGGGCAGGTAAGTCTGTACGGGGGAAGGGAATCGCGGCAAAAAAGGCCGGCAAAGGGGCTCGTTTCTGAGGCTTTTCAAGCCAGGAAAAGCGGCCAGGCCCAGCCGGGGGGTGGTGACAGCTGAGGAGGAGCGGGGCGGAGCCAGCGGCCCCCTCACGACCGCAGCCCTCCGGGGCGCCGGGCGAACAAGCGGCGAGCGGGCGTTCCCTGGGTGTCACGCGCGGAGCCACCCGGCAGCGCCAGAGGAGGGTGTACGCGGGCGAGGCGATGCCAGCGGCGGGCAGCCAGCGCGGAGCGCGGCGCGGGACGGGACGGGTGACCGCGAGGGGAGGAACAAGAGGAGAGCAGGCAGGCAGGCGAGGTAGACCGCAAAGAAAACATGGTCTCCACTAGGTCTGTAGCCAAAGCCAGAAGGAATAAAGCGACACAAACGGACGTGACGAAGAGACATGCAGCCGTCCGGGCGACGGGCTGCATGGAATGTCTGTCAGGAGGACAGCAAGGACAGTACCTGTGTGCGCTGCGACCAGGTAAATGATCTGCTCAGCCTGGTGGCTGAGCTTAAGGTAGAAGTGGAAAGACTGAGGAGCATTCGGGAGTGTGAAAGGGAGATTGATTGGTGGAGCCACACCCTGCCATCCTTAGGGAAAAAGCAGCAGGAGGAGGCTCCATGAGAGGTAGAGGATCCCCTGCCCTCTTGTCACCAGGCAGAAGAGAGGATGGGGGGGAATGGAAGCAGGTACCTGCTCGGGGCAGCAGGAGAGCCCCCTCCAGACCCCCCATGGCCCCCCAGGTGCCCGTACAGAACAGATATGGGCCTCTGGAGATAGATGATGAGGGAACTAAGGATCCTGATAAAGCCCCATCCAGGGAGTTGTCAGAGCAACCAGCTCCGTGCGTTAAGACTGCTTCTGTGAAGGGCAGGAGGAGGGCAATAGTCATAGGGGGGCCCATTCTGAGGGGAACTGAGGGTCCCATGTGCAGGCCGGACCCTTCCCACAGGGAGGTCTGCTGCCTCCCTGCGGCCCGTGTTAAGGATATAGCCAGGAAGCTTCCTGGCCTGATACGGCCCTCAGACTATTACCCTCTTTTGATCTTACAGGCAGACAGTGAGGAGCTGGAGAGTAGAAGTCTGAGGGCAATGAAGAACGATTTCAGGGCCTTGGGACGGCTTGTCAAGGCCTCGGGAGCACAAATTGTGTTCTCCTCTGCCCTTCCAGTTTTGGGGACTAACGAATGGGTAAACAAGAAAATCGGACAGATCAACACCTGGCTCCAAAACTGGTGCTATGAGCAGGGCTTTGGGTTCAGTGATCATAGTTTGATCTGCAGGACACCAGGCCTGCTTGCTAAGAATGGGAAAACCCTATCCCAAAAGGGGAAAAGGGTACTAGGCCAAGAGTTAGCAAGGCTCATGGACAGGGCTTCAAACTAGAATCGAGAGGGCAAGGGGATAAAACCAGGCCCACTTGTAATGAGCCTAGGGATAAAGGGCCAAGGATAGGGGTGAAATTGGTAGCCCAGCTCAAGTGCATCTACACAAATGCACGTAGCATGGGCAACAAACGGGATGAGCTGGAAGCCATTGTGCAGCAGGACAGCTATGATGTAGTTGCCATCACGGAAACGTGGTGGGATGACTGTCACGACTGGAATGCTGCGATGAATGGCTATAAGCTCTTCGGAAGGGACAGGCAAGGAAGGAGAGGGTGGAGTGTGGTTCTGTACATTAGGGAGTGTTTTGATTGTATAGAGCTAGATTCCAGAGATGATAAAGTCGAGTGTTTATGGGTAGGGTTGAAGAGGAAGGGAAATAAGGGAGATGTTGTGCTGGGAGTATGCTATAGACCACCCGACCGGGATGAGGAGACAGATGAAGTATTCTGTAAGCAGCTGGCTGAAGTCTCACAATCGCCAGCCCTTGTTCTGGTTGAGGACCTCAACCTGCCAGGTATCTGCTGGAAATATAACACAGCAGAGACCAGGCAGGCTAGGAGGTTCCTCGAGTGCATGGAAGATAACTTCCTGACGCAACTGGTAGGTGAGCCTACCAGGGGAGGTGCCTTACTACTCACAAACAGAGAAGGACTAGTGGGAGATATGGTGGTCGGAGGTTGTCTTGGGTTTAGTGATCATGAAATGGTCAATTTTTCAATATGTAGCGATGTAAGGAGAGGGGTTAGCGAAACCTCCACCTTGGACTTCCGGAGGGCGGACTTTGGCTTGTTCAAGACACTGGTTGAGAGAGTCCCTTGGGAGATAGTCCTGAAGGGCAAAGGGGTCCAGGAAGGCTGGACGCCTTTCAAGAAGGAAATCTTAAAGGCCCAGGAGCAGGCTGTCCCCAAGTGTCGCAAGTCTAAAGGGCGGGGAAAATGGTCAGTCTGGATGAATAAGGAAGTTCTGATGGGACTTAGGAATAAAAGGAGGGTTTACCTCCTTTGGAAGAAGGGACAGGCAACTCAGGAGGAGTACAGAGCTCTCGTTAGGTTATACAGAGAGAAAATTAGGAAGGCAAAAGCCCAGCTGGAGCTCAACTTGGCTACTAACATTAAGGACAACAAAAAAAGCTTTTATAAATACATCAACAAAAAGAGAGCCAGGGAGAATCTCCATTCCTTACTGGATGCGGGGGGGGGGAGGAAAGTTGCAACTAATGACGAGGAGAAGGCTGAGATACTTAATGCCTTCTTTGCCTCCATCTTCAATGGTCAGACCAGCTATCCCCAGGGTGTTCAGCCTCCTGAGCTGGAAGATAAGGATGGAGGGCAGAACAACCCACCCGTAATCCAGGAGGAAGTAGTCAATGATCTGCTTCTGCACCTAGACATACATAAGTCTATGGGGCCCGATGGGATTCACCCAAGAGTACTCAGGGAGCTGGCAGGAGAGCTCACCAAGCCACTCTCCATCATTTATCAACAGTCTTGGTCAACAGGGGAGGTACCAGCTGACTGGAGGGTGGCTAATGTGACGCCCATCTACAAGAAGGGTCGGAAGGAGGATCCGGGAAACTACAGGCCTGTCAGCCTGACCTCGGTACCAGGAAAGATCATGGAGAGGATCATCTTGAGTGACCTCTCACGGCAAGTGCAGGGCAGCCAAGGGATCAGGGCCAGCCAGCATGGGTTTAGGAAAGGGAGGTCCTGCTTAACCAACCTGATCTCCTTCTATGACCATGTGACCCGCTTTCTGGATGCGGGGAAGGCTGTGGACGTTGTCTATCTGGACTTTGGTAAGGCCTTTGACACCGTCCCCCATAGCATTCTCCTGGAGAAGCTGGCGAATCGTGGCATAGACAAGTATACTCTTCCCTGGGTTAAAAACTGGCTGGATGGCCGTGCCCAGAGAGTTGTGATTAATGAGGTGAAATCCTCTTGGTGGCCAGTCACCAGTGGTGTCCCTCAGGGCTCAGTTTTGGGGCCGGTTTTGTTTAATATCTTTATCAATGATCTGGATGAGGGGATTGAGCGCACCCTCAGTAAGTTTGCAGGTGACACCAAACTAGGTGGGAGTGTTGATCTGCTTGAGGGTAGGAAGGCTCTACAGAGGGACCTGGACAGGCTGGATTGATGGGCCAAGGCCAGCTGTATGAGGTTTAATAAGGCCAAGTGCTGGGTCCTGCATTTTGGTCACAACAACCCCAAGTAACGCTACAGGCTTGGGGAAGAGTGGCTGGAAAGCTGCCCAGCAGAAAAGGACCTGGGGGTGCTGGTGGGCGGCCAGCTTAACATGAGCCAGCAGTGTGCCCAGGTGGCCAAGAAGGCCATCAGCATTCTGGCTTGTATCAGGAATAGCGTGGCCAGCAGGAGCAGGGAAGTGGTCGTGCCTCTGTACTTGGCACTGGTGAGGCCTCACCTCGAGTACTGTGTTCAGTTCTGGGCCCTGCTGTACAAGAGGGACATTGAAGTGCTGGAGTGTGTCCAGAGGAGAGCTACCAGGCTGGTGGGGGGTCTGGAGAGCAGGTCATATGAGGAGAGGCTGAGGGAGCTGGGCATGTTTAGCTTGGAGAAGAGGAGGCTGAGGGGAGGGAGACCTCATTGCCCTGTACAGCTACCTGAAAGGAGGTTGTAGAGAGGTGGGTGTTGGCCTCTTCTCCCAAGTGAATAATGACAGGACCAGAGGAAATGGTCTGAAGTTGCAGCAGGGGAGGTTTAGATTAGATATTAGGAAGAATTACTTTACTGAAAGAGTGGTCAGGCACTGGAACAGCCTGCCCAGGGAGGTGGTTGAGTCACCATCCCTAGAGGTGTTTAAGAAACATCTAGATGTGGCACTTCAGGGCATGCTCTGGAGGGCAGAGATTGTAGGTTGTTTGGTTGGACTCAATAATCTCAAAGGTCCTTTCCAACCATGAAGATTCTATGATTCTCTCTTTAACTAGACCAGGTTGCTCAGAGCCTCATCAAGCCTGGTCTTGAATGTCTCCAGGGATGGGGCCTCCACCACCTCTCTGGGCAACCTGTTCCAGTGTCTCACCACCCTCATTGTAAAGAGCTTCTTCCCAATGTCTAATCTAAACCTACCCTGCTCTAGTTTAAAACCATTGCCCCTCATCCTATTGCTACATGCCCTTGCAAACAGCCCCTCCCCAGCTTTCTTGTAGGCCCCCTTCAGGTACTGGAAGGTGGCTATAAGGTCTCCCTGGAGCCTTCTCTTCTCCAGGCTGAACAACCCCAACTCTCTCAGCCTCTCTTCATAGGAGAGGTGCTCCAGCCCTTGGATCATCTTCGTTGCCCTCCTCTGGACCCGCTCCAACAGGTCCATGCCCTTCTTGTGCTGAGGGCTCCAGAGCTGGACACAGTACTCCAGGTGGAGTCTCACTAGAGCAGAGTAGAGGGGGAGAATCACCTCTCTGGATCTGCTGGCCATGATTCTTTTGATGCAGCTCAGGATGCGATTGGCCTTCTGGGCTGCGAGTGCACATTGTTGGCTCATGTCCAGCTTTTCATCCACCAGTACCCCCAAGTCCTTGATGATGCTTAAGGCTTATTTTTTTGCTCTAGCTGTTTTTTTTTTAATTAAATGTAACTTGTGCATTCCTGAAGGTTCTGATTCAACGTCTACACAGAGATAGAAACTTTTACACTAGATCAGCTCCCTGAACCAGTTGTGAAGGCAGCAGAGTGCAACCTTGTGCTGCTGAAAGGCAGGGATGGGTGTCAGGAAGCAGAAGGGGACTGGCAGTCAGCAGTGATAATAAGACTGACTGCACCGGGAACTCACCTGTACCTGGACGAGAGAAGCAGGACAGACCCAGAAATCGTGGCCAAGCTCAACCGAGAGCCCATGGCATGAGGCAGATCCATGATCAAGCCAGGAATGCAAGTCAGCAAATCAAGATTGAGTATAGTAGCCATAACCAGGGTCAGACACAGCTCAGTGATCACCGGGCAAGATCATAGTGACAAGGTAGGTCCACAGTGAAGCCAAGAAGTCCATTCATAGGTCAGGATAAACAAGGTCTATGGTCCAGTAGAGGCACAGCGGTGACAGCACTAGAGACAGATATACCTACCATGTAGCTTTACCAGAGACTGAAGGTGTTGGTCGGAGCTTAAATGAATCTCCTGGGCCCATGAGCATAAGGTTTGCAGGGAAGTCCCAAGTCAGGCTCATCAGGGCAATTAAAGCCTGAGGGACCTGAGAGCAGGAAGTAAATGGTGTTGGGGATGTTGCTGTTCCTTAGGTAGCAGGGTACTTTAGGGCAGGCTTAGGGTGGTTCTGCGAGGTGTGTCCCAAGGTAACAAAACGGCAAGTACCACAGATATTCATGAATGTGGAACTGCTAAACCATCTGCAAATAAAGCTCTTAAAAGTTAAGAGAATGCTTAGGTAGCCGTTTGATTAATTATAATGTTTTCCATTTCTCTCAAACCTCAATCTGAATTACACGCCAGACTGTGAGGTTTTGTTTTAGGCAGTAACTATATCATAGGAGTTATTTTTTATGACAGCTGAGTGCTGTACATGTATTAAGAGTTAACATGTGAACAACAACAGGCCATGACTGTTTATTCTGTGATTTTGCTGCCACCTTGCCCTGCTGGCATTTTGTGCACCTATCAATTTTATTTGTTTTGACTATTGTATGTGAAGCCACTTGATGGAAGAAGCTTTTGCTTTTTTTTCCAGTCCTGTGCCTTGATGGATCTGCATGATGTCTACTTCTATTATGCAGTTGTCTTCTAGAGCATCTTTTCTGATGCTTTTAATCTATAGCTATTTCCTTTTACATCATTGTGTTATGGGATTGTAATGATTAAATCCAGTCATACTTGCCTGTGCATAATCTATTTAAATTGAAAGAATCATAATGGGAGAGAACATGCACACAGGGAGATTCATGTATATAATTATTTTCTCTTGACTTTTAAGCTTCCATTTGCAATATACTTAATTATTCTTCTTGTATATGGCAATCTTGGAGAAGCTTCTCTATTAGGAAGATGCATGATCATCTTAATATGGAAATTCAGAAATAATTTTCTAGCAGAAAACAGTGCAAAACTGTCTGGAAGCTCTCAGCTTCTAAATCTCAATGGTTCTGCATTGTCTTATACTTTGCCTTCTCCAGCTTGTATAGATCCACCTGTTGAATGTACATATGAATGTTGCTAATTAGATTTCCTCACGTATTTAGATGCAGTTTATCACATTTGTAAGTTACTGTTTAAAGTAAAGTGGGATGAGGACATAGGTCTGTTGAGTAGAAGCATTAAGTTGGGGGTAGCTGATGGACTTGGCTTGTGGAAACCCAGATTCAACATTTTGACTGCAAACTCAGGATTATATTATGTAGGAGGAATAAAAGGAGAAGCTGTTTACATGAACACGCAAAGCTGTATGAGACCCCGAGACTGGAATCACGTAAGGTATTACAGGTTAAACTTGAGCAATATTATTAGAATCTGAAATATAACTCATTCACAGGAAGTGCAATGTAGAATGTACCAAAGTGAGAAAGAATGGATGCTGTGGTTACATTTAAAATTCCAAATGTAATCTTTTTAAGCTCTTGGAAGTAACATGGCTGTTGGTAGGAATGCAGATGTTCAAGAGAACTTAAAATATTCCTTTCTGAATGAAACCTAGTTTTTGTTTTCACCAGCAGTAAAATCATCAATACATTATAAAAACAAATTAGGTGGTGCATTAAATTTGATCTGTTTTTGATGCTGCCTCTTTTCACAGTAGTTGTCAAGATACTTTGCGTATCTGATACAGTAAGATTCAGGTTCCTCTTTGACTTCATTCCAGAAGAAGATATTATTATTATTTTTAGCCAAAATACGTGCAATTTTTAACTCAAATCTGGCATTGTCTTTTGTACGTAAGCAATACACAGATCTCAGCTGATGGGCGACACTCCAGTTCAAAGTGTTCCAGAGACTGTAACTGCTAGCAATGTTCCTGTCTAGCATTTGTGTGTTTTGGATATGTGTGTGATACACTAGATACCCTTGGGAAATGGATATACAGCGTTGCTTGGTTTGAGGGGAAATGTTTATAGAATGCAATGTAAATGAAAGAGGAGTAACAGTCTACTTAAATTCACTGGTATTACCCCAAAATCTTTTATGTTACACTCTGCATAGTAAAATATAACTACAAATAAAATAAATACCTTTGCAAAACTAAACGTATTCTTAGTTTGCTTAGGTCTGAAGTCTGTACCTGATCCCATTTCTACCAGTTTCTGTTAGGGTGGCCCACACCTAGATTTCACACAATAAAGAATCTTACCCAAACTGCCCTGTGGGAAAATCCATTTCAATAATGATAATAATGTTCAAGTGGTTTTCGAAACAGAAAAATCAGCCCCTTCCTTGCAGGATATACAATTCTTCTCTCCCTAGAATAGTATTTAGGCCAAGGCTATCCCAGTGCGGTAGTAGTGGATCCTAGTCAAGTGTATAAAATGAGGTAGACTTACAAGTTACGGCAATTTTAAGATCCACGCGTTTCCATTTAAATCAATTGTACAATGTAATGTTGATGCTCAGTTCCATGATATTTTTTGTTACTCTTGCTAATCTAGTCAGTAATCTCAAAATAAGAGGCTATTTCTGATGGACTATTTATTCAGAACATTATTTTCTTTCTTCTGTTCACCAAATGCTCAGAAAATTCCTACATAACTTTATTGCCTGAGTTTGTAAATTTGTTTGAAGAATGTTTTCCCTGTGTGAATATTTTATAAACAATTTGTTGTAGATATTCATGATTCAAATTATAGCATTAATTCAGTTCCTAAATAGCATGGTTCCTAAGTAGTACAGTTTCTGCATTGTAATTGTGACTTGTGCAGCTTACTCACACATTTCCCATTTAGACTATAAAGTGTGAATAATCACATTCAAACATATATTTGGGGACTATTTAAGCTTTCACATTTAAATTTACTTTTGCAAGTTAAAGTAAGGCTTGGCTTTTTTAATTCTAATGAATAGTAGTGGATTTTTTCCTATTGCTTACTCAGCTCTAGTAATTGCATTTTGCTGACCTAGATTTTCCCTGCAGTTTCAGTGTAAAGCCTTCTCCCTTGACTTCATCTTCTAGACTATTTTGAAAAGTTCCTATGGGCTGGGGAGGATTTGTCACAGTACGCTGCAGATATCTTCATTCCAGTGAAATCTGTTTATCCAGTGAAGCCCTTTGGGATACTTTGATGAAAGGTACCCCAAGATATAAGATTCTTTCCATATACTTTCTCAAGATGGAGGATTGGACCAGATGATCCCTAGACGTCCCTTCCAACCTCAGCCATTCTGTGATTCAGTGCGTGTAGGGGAGGGAACAGCATGCTGAAATAGGGAAAGAATCTGGTGGTTGTACTTTAAATGTACAGTGAAAGCATAATTGGTAGGGAGAAAGAGTTTGTGAGCTGAGAAAGGCCTAAAGTATCTCAGGACACAGAACAGTGTCCAGGAACTGAAAATGAATTTTCTTCCTGTATAATATGACTTGGAGTTATTGATTACTTCACAGTGGAAATTTTGGCAGCATCAGAGACTATTATCAGCGCTGTTGTAAAGTAGCTAAATGTTCTTTTTATCCTTGATCAAAGTGTCTTCTTCCTCAGTTGACATATTAACTGTCTCATTCGGAAGGATTATATCATTTTGATGGAAAAGCTGTTTATGAACCTCACACGTCTACAGGAGAGCAGGGCCTATTGCCAAGCATTTTTTTCTCCACACAGATGCATGATTTCATTTCTTCCAGTTGGCTTATTATTTATTCCATGACTGTGGGAACAACTTCTCTCTGTAATGCATTCTTTAAGTACAGAAGTTGTGTATTCTTCTCCTGAACATGTAGGAATACACCAGCTTTCTGCTGATGAGTTCCATCTCTTCCTGTTCCAGAGACAGAACCAGTCTTACTGCAAGGATTCTACGATGTCTGAAAAGCATCAGTTCCGGGAGGAAGAGCAGCTATCTCAAACTCAACTTGGGCAAAACTGAAGTGGCACTATCCAACATACCCATTTTTTCCAGCAAGCATTTTCCTTTCCTCTTAGCCCCAAAGCCTAGCCTCTGAGAATTTTCTCAAACAACAGCCAGCTTTAAAGGGCAGAATATTGGCATATTGACTGAATCACAAAATTCATTGTAAGTCTGCCATCTATATGCAAAAGAGAAATGATGGAAGCCACCACAGCAAATTATGCTCTCATAGACAGAGGGTTTTTTGGTGAGGATATCCATAGCCCTTTTAAAAAGTTATTTGGGTGGCTACTTTAATTTGGTATATACAGGATGATACGGCAGATCTTTTAACTGGCATTTTCGAGGGTTAGGATTTTCAACATGAGTTGTTCTGTGACCCTCACAATCATTTACATGCAGCTTCTGCTCAGATGTTTGCTGAAATCCCTGACTAAGTCTCATGCTCTTTATAAGAGCATTATAAGGAAGTTAAAGCAATAGTCTACAAAGAACTGACATCCAGGAACTGATTGTCCTGATAGGGATTAATCCATAATGCTCTCTACATCTGTAACTCATTTCTTCAGCACTGGATACCATCGTTTATGCAACATTGGTCCCAGGTTAGTGTTCTCCAGCGCTAGCTCGCATCTGGTTTTGCACTCCACAGTTGTAGACACTTCACGACTTTTAAGGATTAATTCCACAGTGTAGTAGCTCTCAGTATTTGAGGGTTGGTTTTATTTTATTTTTCGTTGTTGTTGCGCACTTGTGATTTCCTTTTTGTAATTTCATTTCATTTTTATGCATATCAGACTTCTTCGGCCTTTTTGTTTCTCTATGTGCAAAAACCACAAAGGCAGAAATGAGAACTCCAGCAGTTTCCTAGGTCATTTTGTCCAGAGGCAATCTCATACAAAAACTGATGTCACTGGGAAGTTTGAGTTTGCTGTTTGGGAGAGCAGTTATTACATTTCTTCAGGGGATGAGAAGATATTCTGCATATTTCCATCACCTTTTGCATGAGAGACAAACCGAGGTCAGAAAGAGAGAAGCTGGCAGGTGTATTAGCATGTGTCATATCAATGGCGATACTGTTGGAATTGGTAAAAGCAATCTGGTGAACAAAGACAAGCTACCCAATAAGCTAAATTTACAAACAAAAGCAACTGAAACATAAGGAGGTAGTAAATTACTTATGTTTAACCTCTTAACTCTGCCGTTTCTTTTTTCAGTCCAGTGTATTCTGGACAAAGCTCTGCAGTTTTTTGTCTGCTTGTTTTTTTAATTTATTTATTGTTTTTGATAATGTTTCCACTGACTGTACAGATTATTAAGTCGAGAAAAAAAATGATTGAGATTGAAAGAAACAATACAAAGAGCTGCAAGCAGCAGAAGCAATACCAACAGTGAAAGGTGAAAGGAGAAACCTAGAAGACAAGTGAAAACTAAAATAATAAGGTACACATGCTACTTACCTCTTTGCATCTGTATTGTATACCTTTCCTTGTTTCTGTGTTTTTGTGTGTAGAATACCAGTCCTTCTGGCAAAGTTGTATCTTCTATTTTAGTGACTGAGGTAATATAAAAAAAGTCACTCCTAAAAAATCAGTACAAAGTTTAAGACAGTTCTTGTTTCCACAACTTACAGCTTAAACTCTCAAGAATTTTACCAAAATTCATGTACGTTATTTACAGTGTTTAACTGCCAGTAACTCTTTTTAAAATGCCAGCTTACACAGTTATTGATGTTTGGCATGAGCTTTAGATAATTCATGGGAATTCTGCATCTTCTTGAAAGAAAAGGATAGAACACCAACTGTTGGCAATGAAAGAAAACCAAAACATTCTTTTTAGGTTATTGACTTTACAGAATGCACCCATTCACTTGCTGTACCTTAATTCTCTCCCCTGAGCCCACAGCAGCACATGTCAGCAAAGACAAAACCCACCCTCCTTGCATCCTTTAGAAGTTGTGTAATTCAGCGCTCCATGGAAAGAGAAGTAAAGGCTATATATAGGTGTGCATGGGTGCTGCACACAATGCTAATCGCTAAATAAAGCTGCTGTCTCAGTGAACAGGTGAGTCAGCAAAGCATCCGCAGAGAGAAAAGCAGGCATGACTGTTGCTGAGATGCCATGGTCTCAACGCAGAAAGTAATATAAATTGAGTTTCTTTATTAATAACTTACTGCAGCATATATGTAGTAACCATGGCACGTAGGAAAAATAGTGGCCATCCTACATGTACAGCAAGTTAAGGCACATGGCGAAGTGCAGAAGGGCCGTAGGTGGGAGCTCTGATGCCCATCCTGATGGAAAAATAGGCAGCAGTGACAGATTAATAAAGCAGAGCTATGTGTTCAGTTTGGTTTTGTTGTGAATGTGGCTGATGGAACTGGATTGAGTTTTGCTCAAAAAAAAAATAATTATGGGTTATATCAGGTGCGAGTATCTGAATGTTAGTGTCTGTATCTAAACTCGTTAATCTGGGCCTAGGACTTGCATGAACAATTGGATTTACTGAACAGCATGCTTGTTTCAGTGGCTGGGAAGTGGAAAATTATTTCAGAGCTGGAACCACTTTTCAGCTGGAGACATTGTCGTTTGCATTTGAAAACAATGTTGTAAATAACACTGTACTTTATGAGCCAATATGTGATATTATTTCAGTAATTGAAAATTTGGGAAATCTGCCTAACATCCTCAAGCAAGCTACTCCTGCTTAAAATAGGTAAGTTCCTTGGACGGCTAGTGCAGACTATATGGATAATAAACGTATGACTTGCTTTTTTAGAAGAAAATGATTACTAAATAGTCTGAGGTCTTGAGAAACAGAACTAAGATTCTCCAGGTGTTTCGATTCTCTGATCTGACTTGTGTTGTGTTCATATCAATTTTGATATAAAGCTTTAATGCCAAGCATAGAACAAGTGTTTTTATTTAAACAAACCGTTTAACATTTTGAAGTTCTCCTGACTGCTGATTTGTAAAATGGGCAATGCTTTAATTGCATTCCAGTTTTTCAAGAATGTAATGGAAGCTTTAAGGAAATTCTTCAGAGCAAGAGTGAGATACCTAATCCTCAACTTTAAGCTGTCAATCTTGTCTAAGAGAAGGTGTGCAAGAGGTTGAACAAGTAGCTCTTAGTCGCCAATGTATATATTGGGGGCTGGGGTTGTTCAGTCTGGAGAAAAGAAGGCTCCGAGGAGACCTTATTGTGGCCTACCAGTATCTTAAGGGGGCCTACAAGAAAGCTGGTGAGGGACTTTTTAGGATGTCGGGTAATGGTAGGACTAGAGGGAATGGATTAAAACTAGAAATGGGTCAATTCAGACTGGACGTTAGGACGAAGTTCTTCACCATGAGGGTGGTGAGACACTGGAAGAGGTTGCCCAGAGAGGTGGTGGAAGCCCCATCCCTGGAAGTTTTTAAGGCCAGGCTGGATGGGGCTCTGAGCAACCTGATCTAGTGGGAGGTGTCCCTGCCCATGGCAGGGGGGTTGGAACTAGATGATCTTTAAGGTCCCTTCCAACCCAAACCATTCTATGATTCTATGATTCTATATGGAAGTAGAAAATACAGAGTCAAGGTGCAGCGGGGGGTGGGGGTGGTGCAGCAGACAGAGCATAGAAAAATGGGTTCTGGGAAAAGGGACATGGATATGGGAACAAGCTGAGCATCCTTGGACTAGAAGTGCAGTTGTTAATTACCTAGGGATGATTTATCTGATTTGTTAGCTTTGATGCAATGTGGTGCAAAAAGAGCTGTGGAGTGGCCAGCTCAGCAGTGCAGGCACTTCTAGACTGAGCTAAAAAGCCCAGACAGAGCTCAGCTAGCAATTGGTCTGAGCTCACTATATGTAAATCCTCTCCGGATTATGCCATGCTCCTTGGTATGTCCTGTCAGGCCTAGAATACCTAGTATGTTCTAAGTACCTACCTTGTTCCAGCCACATTGCTACCGTGGCTAATGAAGATATGATTGTATACTCATCCAGTTAATTTCTTAGCTGTGAGTCACTACCTTGGAGGAAAAATATCTCCCAGCCTTAGAGAACTTGGTCAACCTTGTTTTAAATAACTGGTAAGTACTGCTTAGTAAATTGATGGCAAAGATTTGGATTAAATCTGTTTCTCCAGAGTAAAGTTTTACTGCACAAATCATAAGACTATCTTTTTATTCAGCCTACTATTTCCAACGCTTTCTCTAACAAGTGTTGCACAGTGTCCCACATACAGTCACCCCTCCACTGCATAACCTTGCTTCATCTCAGGAGAGAAGGGCCTGAGAACAAAAAGTGTATGAGCAGAAGTTAATTTCATCTCATTTATAATGTCACTTTATATTGAGTGAAGGTGGCAAGGTTTTGGTAGCAGGGCAGAGGGAGGCTGCAGGGATGGCTTCCGTGGAAAGACATCAAGGGCTGCCCTGTGCTGGACGCAACCAGATGCGGGCAGCTCCACAACAGACCCACCACAGGACACAGCTGAACCCTTCAACCAAGTTGGTGGCACCTCTGTGAAAACATATTTAAGAAAGGGTATAAAATGTTGAATACAGAGAGGAGAAGGGAACAAAAAGTGAGGAACAACAGAGGGGACACCAAGGTCAGAGGAGGAAGAGGTACCCCATGGCAGAGAAGGATATTCACTCCAGTCTATGGAGGACCCCCACCAGAGCAGACATTTGTTGCAGCCTGTGGAGGACCTACGTCAGAACAGGTATTTTCTGCAGCCCAAGGAGGACCCACACCAGAGCAGATGGATATTCCTGAACAAACTGCTGCCTGTGGAGATCACATGTCAGAGCACATACTCGCTTTTAATTAGTAGAAAAAAAATGGCACGGCTTTGCCTTGGTCCCAGGTAACAGCTTATGGACAACTCATGCATTCTTAGGGATGAGGGCTTCAGAGCCTAACAATGACACTTTTAGGCTTATTTCAGTCACTTAGGAGCTCTATAGCCCATATTACCAGTCAAGTGGAAAGATTCTGAGGTTTGTTATGATACCAGTTATTTGACAGCAGGTTCAAGGCTGCAGTGTCTAATGATTGTATCACAAAAACCTAAAGCTGGAAATTAAATTTCAACACTAATTTCTAATGTTTTTTTAACCTCAAATACCAGTTGCAAACTTCTGTTGCTGCTGTTCATGAAATGAGGTTTTTGGGGAAGCAAAACAGCTACCAAATAAAACAAATTTGAAGGTTAGGATTCCTTTTTGACCTTACCTTCAGTTCACACAGAGAAAAATCTTTTCTGTCTGTCCTAAATATTTAATTATCTCTATTGTGAAACTGATCTCGTGCTGAGTGTAGGATAGAGAACCCTGTCAAAAAAATCAAGAAGAGTCAGAAATTGACCTGAAACTGAGCTCTCCAAGTGAGAAACAAATCAATCCGTTAGATGCTAAAGATAAGTCAGAAGTTTGATGGAATCAGAAGTAAATCTCTTTGTCTTCAGTGCTGTTGTTCAGGCCAGGAAAAATGGGACCTCAGCAGCAAGTACTTTCACATGAAAAGGCGGCTAAAAATTTTCTTAGTCTGCAAAAGCAGGATTGTGTTCGCTCTATCTCATTTAATTTGCTCTTGCAACTGACAAGCAGAGGAATCACGTCTGAAACTCATACTCATCCTTATATTTGAACTCATTATTTTTCTTCTCAGTAACAAATCCCTAGAACATGTGTCTCAAAGCTGTGGTTTGTACATGCAGGGAGAAGACACAAAAGGCCAAATCTCAATTAGGATTGAAATTGGCCTGTGGTGTGTCAGATAACAAGAAGGGCTTTTTTAGTACATTAGTAGTAAGAAGAGGTCTAAAGAAAACATTGGACCGATACTTGTTGAAGGTGGTCGTCTGACTGATAGGGACGAAGAAGAAGTGGAGGCATTCAACGCTTTCTTTTTTTTCTTCAGTCTTTAATAATATTGATAGACCTTGAGCTGCCTGGTCCCCTGAGTTGGAGTGTGGGAACAGCAACTTTCCATTTGTGGACACTGAAATTGTAAGGGACCAGCTGTATCAGCTGAATATTCACAAGTTCGTGGGCCTGATGGGATTAATCCCAGAGTACTGAAGGAGCTAGTGGATGTTATGGCAGGACCCTTCTTGATCATCTGCCAAAGGCCTTGGGAGTCTGGGGAGGTCCCTGCTGGCTGGAAGCTACCCAGAGTTATTCCAATTTTCAAGAAGGGCGTGAGGCAAGACCTGTTAGTCTAACCTCAGTTCCTGGAAAAAATACAGAGAAGATTATACTGGGTACTATTGAAAGGCATTTGAAGAATAATGCAATCATCAGGCACATGGATTCACAAAAGGAAAGTCCTGTTTAAGTAATTTGATATCCTTCCATGATAAGGTTACCATACTAGTGGATGAAGGGAAGGCAGTGGATGTAGTTTTTCTGGATTTTAGTAAGGCTTTAGTAAGTACTTACCAAAGTAAGATTTGGTACTGTCCCTCACAGCATCCTTCTGGACAAGTTGTCCAGCTGTGGGATGAGTGGGTTCACGGTGCACTGCGTGAAGAACTGGCTGAAGGGAAGAGCTCAAAGGGTTGTAGTGGATAGAGCTACGTCTGGCTGGTGACCAGTCACCAGCAGTGTTCCTCAGGGTTCAATTCTAGGGCCAGTTCTGTTCAATACATTTATCAACGATCTGGATGGAGGAGTTGAAGGCACCATTAGCAAATTTGCTGACAGTACTAAACCAGGAGGTGCTGTTGACTGTCTTGAGGGACAAGAGGCCTTGCAGAGGGATCTAAATAGATTAGAACATTGGGCTATGATTAATGGGATGAAATTTAACAAGTCCAAACGCCAGATTCTGCACCTACGGTGGAGTAACACCGAGCACAAGTGTAAATTGGGAGAGGAGGGGCTGGAGAGCAGCCCTGCACAAAGGAATCTGGGGGGCTGGTCGACAGCAGGCTCAATAGGAGTCAGACGTGTGTCCTGGCAGCCAAGAGGGCAAACCGCATCCTGCGGTGCACCAAACACAGCATAACCAGCTGGTCAAGAGAGGTGATTATCCTGCTGTATTCAGTGTTGGTGCGGCCTCACCTTGAGAACTGTGTGCAGTTCTGGGCCCCACAATTTAAGAAGGATGTGAAGGTCCTTAAATGCGTCCAGAGGAGGGCAACAACGCTGGTGAAAGGGCTGGAAGGAATGTCCTGTGAGGAGCGACTATGGACTTTGGGCTTGTCTAGTTTGTAAAAAAGGAGGCTGAGGGGTGACCTTACTGCTCTCTACAGCTCCCTGAGGAGAAGTGGGCAGGGAGGTGCTGAGCTCTTCTCCCTGGGATCCAATGATAGGATGCGTGGGAATGTTTCAAAGCTGTAATAGGGGAGATACAGTCTGGACATCAGGAAGCACTTCTGTACTGTGAGGGTGGTCAAACACTGGAATAGGCTTCGTAGAGAGGTGCCCCAAACTTGTCAGTGTTGAAGAGGCATTTGGACAATGCGCTTAATAACATGCTTTAACATTTGGTCATGCCTTAAGTGGTCAGGCAGTTGGACTAGGTGGTCACTGTAGGTCCTTTTCAACTGAAATATTCTGTTCTGTTCTATTCTATTCTAACATCTCTGACAAACAAACTGTACAGAACCCTGTAATCCCAGGGCCTAAAGGACTTCATGGCATCCAGTGTCTTTAGCTCACAGTACTATATCTTATATTCCTGAGTTTACTAACTGATCTGGCCTAGTGGCCTGTATGTGTGTCAGCAGAACAGTTCTTCATCTCATTCTAGTATTCTAAGTGTTTACATGTAACTTCATGATCAAATTACACATAACACCAGCACTAAATAGTCCCATTTTCTCCCATTTACTGCCCTACTGCTCAGTCCCATATGTCATTCTAGCTGTATCCATTTCTGTCCTTCTGTCTTCACATGACCACATTCCTGACTCTTTTTAGCCAACATTCCCCTTTTCTTTTGGTGCAGATAGTCTACATTGTGAATAATCCCATACACCACCACTAATAGTTTAGCCTCTGTCTGCATCAAATACTAAGTTGTCTACTCCAGAAAACTTTTTTTCCATCCCTAACCTGGATTCTTCTTTTATTCATTGTTATATAATACGCTATCTTCAAAGTATATAGGTAGGATATAAGCACATGAGCACATATAAGACCAGCATCGAGCTGAGGGCAGGATTGTTCCATGTTAAGAGGTAATCACACCTCTTTTTATAGAGCAGAAATATGAATAAATTTACTGCTGATCAAGTTTGCAACGTTTCATAATAGGCTAATAATACATTTTATAGTACTAGAAATAAGCTCACAGGAAGGATATAGTCTAAAAAAGGGCAATTGCAATAAAATTGCCAAGTATAGACCCAATTTACCTTTGACTTGCTTGAAGTTTAACCTTGGATATATTTGGCCTTTTGAGTCCAAGTGAGGGTGGCATAAGCAAAAGAGCAATCTAGATGGAGTCTGACATACTGGCCACAGTGTGATGCTGGATGGGGAAGTTTTCAGAGAGTATTTAGATTCCCACAAGCTCACCAAGTTTGAAATGACATCAAGGATAAACCCCTGTAGATGGCAGCAGTGCTTTAAACTTCAGCAGCAAAACACAGTGTTCGGTACAGCCTGAGTCAGAGCCCTGTAGTGAAGACACTGACTGATTCTCATAGACCATTACAGTGACATGTTTTGCTAGTAGTCATCATGTTACTGATGCTTTATTTTCAGTTTAAAGAGGAAAGTTTTAATACTTGTCAAGTAGCAGAAGGATGTTTTTGAGCCTTGTGGAATCCCTCCAAGTTCCAACGCAGACATCTCTCCCTGATTCAAATACTGCATGTGTGGTTTTTTTTACAAAATATTTTGCATCCTTCAGGCTTGCAGCAAGAAAATGACCTGGCTGACTTGGAGTAGCACAGCACACTAATACTTCTATAATAGCCAGTTCAGCTATAGAAAAATTTAAGTGACTGTTAAAAAAATCCTTCAGGTAGCAAATAGCTAGTTCTAAAGATACCACATCAGAAACAGAATAAATGGATGGGTCCAAATACCTGAAAAGATATCGTCGCTAATCTACATGGATACGAAATATTGTTTCCCTTCCTTTTACTAGCTGTGTTGACCTAAGGTAATTTCTTGAGCCTGTCATGCTGCATTCGCTCTTTCTTCCTTGCTCTAATGCCTTTATCTCCTTTTCCTCTTTTTCTCACTACTGCTAATCCATCTTGTAATTTGTATTACCCGTCTTTACATCTTCATCATCTCTTTGCAGTTGCTAACATTCAATCTTACTAAGATAGAAACTATCCAGAAGAAAAATGATCAAATGGAACCTTATGTAGGTAAACCTATCTTCATAATGTCTTAATTTTGTGGTATTCCCTCTACACTTGAGGAAGAGTTTGGTACCCATTATGTTTGTGCTGCACTTAAATATGTTGGCTGTTCCTCCTCTGTCTTCAAGGAAGAAGCTACTGTTTTCATTAACATTGCTTTATCTCTGTGCTTATACTGTTATTTATTCAGGACAATGACAATGCCTTCTTACTTTACATACAAAGTCTCTGCATATCATGCTTGATTGATGACTGATTGTTAGCAAATGACGACTGTTTATTTTGGCACTGTTTCCTAGCTGGGTTCATCAAAAAGATGCAGTATGAAAGAGTTTACTGGCAGCCTTCATAGTCTATGAAGTTTGAACATGTTTTTGATGCCAAGGTTTTGATGTCTCAAGAGCAATTTTGAAGCACATGGACAGGACAGTTCTGTTGGATTCTTCCAACAATTTGGAACAATTTGAGATTTATTTCTCCAAGACAGGAAATTTTTGCCTTCTGCTGAAATCTGCTCAGTATATAGCTAAATACTTTCAAACTTAGTCTTGCCATGGGATTTTTGTTAGTGTTCTATTTCCTGTCCTGTAATTTTGCATAGTGTTACTGGGTGCTGGAGATTATTGTATTTTAGCAGTAGGGAAAGCGATCCCTTTAAACCTGTTGAGATGCTTTAAGATGAAAGGCGTTATGTAAATTGTTACCAGTTTTACTATTTCATATATTGTGAACTGATGAAAGACAGCAAGGGAATGGCAGTTACCTCTCAATATAATATAAAACTTGCCTTAAGTAGGACCATTCTGTTTACTGAACGCTTCATTCATTCCCAGTGGAAAACCAATGGTGGCATTTTCTGTTTTCATAACAATCCCAAGAGGATGCTGTGTCTCTGACTGTCTGGCTATCCCCTGATAGCAAAATGGCAAAGAAGTAATGTGAGAAACGACTCTGCTGAAAATAACGCCAGCTATCGTCACTGAAGCGCATGGATTCATTCCTACTGTAGGTCTGTTTGCTATAGGCAAATCCCTTCTCCCATAGTGGTAGGCTGCTCCCATGACTCTCTTGGGCATTCCCACTTTCTTTTTTTTTTACTGCATAAGCAGCATAAGAGGACAGGATAAAGGCGAAGGGAGAAGCTGTTGAAAGAAATCTGCCATTATGTGACTAAACTACTGAGTAAATAAGATATTAAGGGGAAAAAAAAAAAAGGGAGCTCAGCAGCCTAAAATAGTGGTATCCTGGGATTCTGACACTTAGAAAATTGTTTGCAGTTTGTTTCTGTTCATGTCAGCAAGAGAAAGAGAATATAACACTGCACTGTATCATAGCCACTTTGTTTGAAAGTTAGCAGTCAGAATGGTCAGGAAGAAATGAAGAAAAGCAAGAGTAACAGTAGCCGTGCTTGGAAGTTTACACAGGCCTAGCAGTGTGACCTGGCAGAAGACATTACTAACTCCTCTGAGCAACAGCTAATGTGTGGGCAAACCTCAATACTCTCCCCAGTCTATTAGTACAAAATTAGATGAACCATCGAATTGGAGACCCCTGCAAAACAAAAACCGCTGTGATCTAGAAATCAAACAGCAGCTGCCAGAGCTGAAAACTGGTCACAGTTTACACAAAAGGTAAAACCCCTTTTCAACTGACAAGCATGGAAATAGCAGACGAGGAGTGTGGTTAGATAGGGGATTTCTACACTGTGGAGTTGAGTAGACCAGCACAGAGTAACAAAAAATTCATGACGCATCAAGGCAACACCAGCAGTCATTCAAGAGGAAACAGAATTAGCTTCCACTGTCTCTGAACAAAGAGATTCACTTAATTCTGAGGAAATGAAAAACCTTGCAAGTGTGCCCAGCAGCAATGCAAGATCTGAAGATATTAATTTGAAACCACCAGTCACTGTGGGCAGGAGTGATTAAGCACAGAAAGATCCAAGGCAGCCTTTGAAAAGCCTTAGCAGTCAAATTTGCAGCCAGGTATTTGTGTACAGATGTGTACTTTTATATATATATATATATATAAAAAAAATATATATATATAAAAATATATTTGTGTGTATATACTTACATGTAAATATATAGAGAGATTTTATCCTCACTGGATATTTTGCTGAATAACGGGATAACTGGGAGCAGCCTCAAAAGGCATCGTACTCAAAGTTGAGATCAAGAAATAAAGCAGCAAAATAGGAGTATATCAGAGTGTAGATTTTTACCTGGCATTTTCAAAACTATGAAAAGGGCCTCCCAGATTGCAATGGTGACTGGCTCAGACAGGTGCACTGACTCAAAAGTGCAAATTAATGTGCACAGCAACAGATATTTTGGAGATTATTTGTGGGCAGGGAAATAACAGTATTGGTAGCTTGGTGCTTTGGTGCTTATTTTAAATGACTGAATATTTAGAATTCATTCTTGGGGAACTGTGTTGAAAATTAATTCTTGTTTGGTGAGGTAGCCCAGGAACTGATTTCACAGCCAGGGGATAGTCTGTCTTAACAGTAAGGAAGAAAATCAGTTGAGGAAGTTGTTAGTGTACATTTCTAAGCCAAGAAACACAGGTGACCCTGATAGGGGCCATACGGAATGCTACCAAAGCTGTAATGTAAATATTGTAAATGGAATGGTGTGTCCAGGAGACAGTTAAGCTTTCTGAAAGGGCATATGGCTTCTCGCAAAATACAGAATTACAAAGGAATTACTGGACTGTTTGCCTTATGTGCGCTTATATCTTCTCAAGGTTTATGAGTTTGTGTTTAGGTCCTATAAGCAACCAGCTGTAAAACATGGTATTTTTTTCTCCAAAAATCCCATCCCCAGTGGAGTCTAGTGCATTGTCTATGCCTGATCATTCACAAGCAGCAGAGACACAGGCTGTTCGCCTCCTTCCTTCTCCCCTGACGGATCAAAAGAAATGAAAGCAGGGAAAGAGGGCAGGTCTAACTCAAACCCTTCTGGAGACTGACAGTGTGTGTTGTAGCTTTCTCAATGGAGTTATTATCAATCTTTTAGTGAACGAGATTTTGGTGAAGAGCTTCACATAAAGTTTTTCTTGCACAGAGCAAAACTTGAGTTTTAGGTTTGGTGAAAGGGTAGGTATTTCTGTGTGGAACTGAGTAGTGTTGGCATCTTCTCACCAGTCTGAAGTGAGCTTGACCATCCTGAAGGCAGATAATCTATAAAGAGAGAGAGGATAATATAGATAATTTTACATCCCTTCAGTTGTTGGGAACCCTGAGTTGCATAGCATCAACAGGCATGGAGCATCATGGAGCAGCACACTGTGCAGTCCCCATCCATGGAAAGGTTATCCAGCATTTTGGTCTTTTGAGCTCTTACAGGATATTCTTAAAAGAAAACAACTCTATTCATCATTCCTACTGTCAAACAAAAAGTTCACATGAGGAATTTGTTGCTGCACTTTTAGGTAAAGGCAGGGACACGCAGGTTAGTCAGTGTTACTGCGAGGGAGCTGCCTGTCAGCCCCTCTGTTACCATCATCTGGCTGAGTTTTCCCTGTGTCCCAGGATCACGCACAGCAACACACTGTCCCGAAGGCCAAGCTGTAAGTGCAACGTAGCACAACACAGGCCTGCGCCTGCTTGGGTTCACTGTGAAGTGGCGTACAATGGTCTTCTGGATCTGATCGTTCCGCTAAGGATAATTCAGAGAACAGTTAATTATATACCTCCCTCCCTCTCTAATACATCTCATCCTTTTCTTTCATTTTCAGGGATTTAGCTATCACTGGGGACACACACGTTCCTTTCTCCTTTGTTAAACAAGGCTTTAGAACAATTGCAGTAGGCAGGCTCTTGAAGAATTAATTCCAGGTTTTACAATGTATGTGGTGCAAGTCTGGACAAAATGTTCAGAATTTTAGTCAGCTTAGGAAAGCTTCCAGCACGGCTGAATTCTAAAGACTTTGCAGATTTAGCTTAATACAGAACTTTAGCAATTAATCTTAGTGAAGGGTGTGATATGGCCCTCAAACACACTGACACCCAATGCTGTGTCACGCAGGTTCTATAGGAATATTTTTTTCTTATAACTTTTCTAGGTTTGCTTCCGCTTGTTTATATCATATCAGAATGTGTTAAACTGCAAAGATTACTTTCAGTTTCTGGTACCTCATGCTCAATTATACCTAATGAAATGGAAACAGTCCTGAAGTAAAATATGAAAATGTATTCCTTATACTTCAGTTCAGTTTTGGGGTCAAAATAGTAACTGTGTTACCAAGAAACCAGGTGGCCCAGAAAAGGTGATTAGTCCATTTTTGCTCATATGGAACACCCAAACACTGCCAGAGGCTAATCACGACGTTTAGGCCTAAAATGAGTTTTACTGCTCCTAATGTGCAGTACTGATGACAATAGCTGCACTTCTTCCTGCCAAAAATTATCATGCATACAATGAAATTGTCCATAAGTAATAAAAGAATGTAAAATGTTCAGAAATCCCAGTCTCTTGCCTTCTTGTTTCCTCCCTGCTCTTTTACCTGTTTTTTTTTTTTTAAAACCTGACTTTAACCTAGCAAAGATGAGTAAATCCTCGGTTCTTCTTTGACAGTACCTACACATTCCTGTTTCTGGTTTCCAAGCTTTGCATCACTGATATTTGTTTTTATCTGCCTGACCACCTGTCTCAATGAAAACCAAGCTTTTCCTCTTCTTTTCCACAGTCCTTTGATGTCGTCTTCCTTACCAGATGGCAAAGATTTTGCTATGCCTTTTCACTACCCAGATGCACTGGATGAGCCATCATATTGTCCTCCTAATTCTGTCTTTTTGCCTTTTTGCTCTTTTTGCAGTAATTTGTTCTTTCTTTGGTCCTTCAAATCTTTCCAAGAAAAAGTAGACAGACTTTGAGGAATTGTCCAGGTTTATACTACTCTCCATTTTCTATCAGCATCTCATTTACTTAAATACTTGATGTATTTTATTGCGGCTATCAGATGGTGAGTTGTTGGTGCCAAGGAATTGAATCTGTTTTCATGTCAAAATTGACAGGATAAGACAAGTAGTTATGCAATTAAAAGGGAAATTTCTAAAACTGAGCGTTACTTAGGTTTTTGGGGTTTTTTACCTTCACAAGTTTTAACAGAAAAGGTGAAGATGTAACAAAACCACAAAACTGATCATAAAACATTCAATTTCTTACAGTCCCACCCCTAAACACTAGGTTCAGAGCCCATGCTGACAATGAGACCTCTTTCTCCCCTCAAATTACCAGTTGCTGGGGTATCTTATTTATTAAGCTACTGTGATCCTAACTGTGTGTTAAGTCTTCAGCCATATCTTATTATTTCAGACAGTTCCTCTTCCACAGCAGCACAGGAATTAATTGTTTGCAGAAAACTAGGCACACCTTTTGTATTCTTTTGCAGTTTTGTGTTACAGCAGTACATATAAAATACATGGTCAATACATACGTAATGGTTCTTATTTAGGTCATTTGCTTTCTTCAGAGGTAAATTGGCAGTGTTCATCTTTCTTGTTTGACAAAATCTTCCTCAGTGAGAAGATTCCAAGAAATTAGAACACTAGAGAGACTGTGTCTCCATCAAGAATCACAGAATCACAGAAACTTCAGAGTTGGAAGGGACCTCTAGAGATGATCTAGTCCAACTCCCCTGCTAAAGCAGGATTGCCTAGAGCACATTACTCAGGACTGCATCCAGGCAAGTCTTGAAAGTCTCCAGAGAAGGGGACTCCACAACCTCCCTGGGCAGCCTGTTCCAGTGCTCTGTCACCCTCACTGTAAGGAAGTTTTTCCATGTATTTGAACGGAACTTCCTATGTTCTAACTTGTGCCCGTTGCCCCTCGTCCTGTCACTGGGAACTGGGAATTGATTGCTAAAATTTCCTAACCATGCTAGAAGTCTGTCTACAAGCTTCAACTTACCTCACAGACAGTCTAGAATAACTCCTGGTGGCAATCTGGGCTTGCAATAGCTCTTGGCTCATACTGGAACAATTATTCACTAATGCCCATTTTAATAATTTTAAATTTAAGCAAGCCAGTAAAGTAGCTCAGCCAGAAGCATCAGAGGTAAAAGTCGTAGAATAAACAGAGTGCTGACAGTTTCTGATGTTTTGCAAAGGGGGTCACTTAGCCCTCCTTTGCTTTAAATGTTAGTTACTGCCCGCAGCACTGCTTACAGTAATGCTCTCTTCTTTGAGGTTAACTGCTGCTAGCAACAATGGAAAAATTTAGTTGGAAAAAATATCATTAGAGACAGAAAGAAGAAAAACAGTTTAAAGAAATTACAGTAATACTTCCTACTTTCATGGAAACACCATGATTTGTCAGTCAGGTTTCTGTGGAGTAGCAAGTAGTTAAATTCACAGTTCCTGTGTAACCAGAACTTCTGTTTAAAAGGAAAGAGAACAATCCTCTGAGTCCAATCTGTCTATGAGATATTTTCAATATAAATTATTGATGCAAATGATATTCTCCTAAATGGCTTCTGGTCACTCTGACCTGTGGAAAAATTTCTTCCTAAACCTCAGTTTGAGGAGGAGTTTAACCCAAAGTTTGTGAGCTAAACATCAAACATCTGAGAAACTACCACTAATAGGAATATCAGTTTAGAATTTTCAGTGCTTCAGGAAAAGGTAAAAAAGACACTGCTTCAAGGAGCCGAATCACCCAGCCAGCCAGAAAATGGCCATCCTGGGTCTATCCATCCAGGGCCACAAGAATGATCATGGGACCGGACCATCTGTCTTCTTATGAGGAAGGGAGCTGGAATTGTTTAGCTTGGAGAAGAGAAGTCTCAAGAACAGATTATCAAAGTGTATAAATATCTGCTGTGTTGGTGTAAAGAGGGTGGATGCAGACTCTTCTTGGTGGTGCCCAGTGACAAGAAACAATGAGCACAAACAGGAAAAGAAAACACTTTTTTACTGTGGTTGAACATTGGAACAGGTTGCTCAGAGAGGCTGTGCAGTTCCCATCCTTGGAGATATTCAAAAGGCAGCTGGATGCTGTCTTGGGCAGCCTGCTGTAGCTCACTCTGCTTGAGCAGTGGGATTGGAGTACGACAATCCCCAGAGATGTCTTCCACCCTCAGTTATTCTGTGATTCTATGAAAAATAATCCTTTCTGACCTCTTAGGCAAGCAACAAAGGTCCAGAAACTTGAATAAACATTTTGCTAATAGGGTGGAAACAAGCATAATGAACAAAGAGTAATCAACTCTCTAAATAACACCTTTGGTGAAGAGGTTTTATGGCTAGAAGGTACATTCTTCTGAACTGTGTTCTTTTCTTGCATGTATCTGTTCCTTCCACATCTTCAATGGAAAAAAATTCCCCACAACCTTTTAAATGGCATCCATTTGCTTCCATTATGTGTCAGCTTTGTGTATTCGAAAAGCTCTGCCAAATAGCTATTTCCCAGTTAAACACTGGTACTTCAACTTCCATCCTCCTGCCTGATCCTGCATGTTGTATTGTGAATGTTTCTTGGTCCTTAGAGTCCATCCAAAGGGCTTGCATTCTGAGTCTAGAACCCGCTGTACCCTTCCCTGTATTATACATAGTCCCGTGTTCCTTAACCACTGATTCTACCCAGAGATTGTTTTGTAGAATTTGGCGGGGGAAGTACCACTCATTTGTCACTGGCATCACAAAAGAGCTGTCTGTTTTCCTTGAGGGCTGTGTCTCCAAGTGACACAGCCTTCTGCAGACCATTAGCAGAGATCTCAACTTTTGGAAGGGTATTGTTAATGCAAGAGGATAGGCTTACTGGGCATTTCTGTCAGCTTTGCCCCCTTTCTAGCTTGAGACAGCTTTCTGCCAAGTGATTTTCAGCCGCCTTAGGAGCATGCAGCTGCTAGCCTGAAGATGAAATTCTATGTTGTCCTTGAAATCTTGTCACTGTACCTTCCCGTCGCCCTGAACTCTTCCAGGTCAGCAAATGTAGACTCAAGGGACAATAATTTGTCACTGAGGCCCTCAAGCTGTCTGTGCTGTGTTCATGTTTATGCCACTTGCCAATGGAGCAGGTTATGATATATGCAGCATTTCGGGATTTTGTCATTTTCTCAGGAGGTGAACACTGGGAATTCCATAACTTTTCCCATACACAGATGAATTTGCACTCCAGCTGAACTCCTCTTTTTCTTTTCATGCCTAATTTTGTTCCGGTCCTCATACTGGACAGTAGTTTTACTTGCTCAACATCTCCCATATCATTGTTATGGGCAATACTGTGCTGTGACGATGAACACTGCAGTGAATGAATACTTGTCAAAAATACAGTGCAGCAAGTCTATCTTGATCAAAATTAGGATTAACAAGTATTAAATTTCAAAACCTCATGATTTCAGTTAGGCTTTGAATTTTTGAAGTAAACATAAGAGGGTAGGAACGAAAGAACATTTTTGGTACTAATAAAGGTGGGAACATAGTGAAAGCTCAGAATAGGAGGGAAAGCTGGGTTTTTTTTTGAGAGGTCCATGAAGCAAACTCAAGGATTCTCTAGAAGAACGTGTCCCGTGGGAAGCATTTCTGAATTGCATTCTGATACAGCTGGAGAGCCATTAATAGCCCTAAGGGACAGGAGAAACTGACTGTGCTACTTTGTGTTACACAACTTCATGATGAAGCTTACTTCCTTAAATCCCTTCCTACTAGGTAGCAGTAGGACAAATTCGTCAAAAGGCATTAGTCCCTGCCTAAAAAGTAGCCTGTTACTTGGAATAGTGTCAGATGAAAAGTCTGTACTCATGATAATTTTACTAAAAGTTTTAATGGGTCTTGTGCCAATAATAAGCTTATAAAGTATATGACTTGTACCTTGTAATGTAATGTGTTACCCGAGTGCATTGATCTCCTTTCAGTTTCAAAGTGTCAAGAATTTTTAATGTAATGGGATTGCTTGCAGGCAGGCTGTGCAAGTCTTCTGAGAGAGGGAAAGGTTGTGATTGCACTAAATGGGAATTATTCAGTGTAAACACATTTTTGCACAAAGGAAACCTAAGTAGTCACCCTGCCACTTTGTGTTTTCTTCTTGTAGCAGAGATTCCCATATTTCAAGTCTCTCTGAAGGATAACACTTACCTGCATTGTTATTGCCCTTTAACAATGCTAAGGTTATTCTGGAAAGCACAAGCAATAAGGATTTTAATTGCTTGCTCAAACAGCTATCTCACATTTCCACCCCACTCAAGGCTGTCAGGAGAGATAGGTTTTTAGCAACTTGTGTGAATATTCTACCATTTTAAAATGTCCAGCACATAGCCCAATTGCTGGACAATCTGATTTAATGAGACACTTCTGACTGGAAGTAATTAATCCCCAAGCAGGTTTTTCTATGACTTCTTTTTTTTTTTTTTTTTTTTTTTGTAACCTCCCCCTACAAGAGGATTCTCCATTTAATTATTGGGTTTTGTCATATTTCTACTTGTTCTCCTACAGAGCATGGTGGGATACAGTAACAGCTGTCGGAGGAACAACTGAAGTCCACTATGTTGTTCTTTGCTCAGCAGCTAGTCCAGAGTGTACCAGTGAAACGCTCACTGTTACACTGTTGTTTCAGATCTCTTAATTCTAGGGCTGAGATGGAAAGGGAGAGAGAAAGGGAGGGGGAGAAGGGGAGAAAACAGACCATGAAAGGCAAAGAACAAGCTGGGGAAAGATCTTGATCTTCCCTACCCTACATTCAAGGAGAAAGGCAATCACTGTACAACAGGCCATTTTGTACCACAGGAAACCTTACTGAAAGGAATCACAAGGGTAGCCAGAAGAAAAGAGACAAAACCTCTTAACTGGAGAATATGGAAAATGCAAAGTATTTCTGTCCAGTCTCTTGGTTATGTTCTCAAATGATCTTTGTGGAGATATTCTGTCCCTAGGATATCTCCAAACTTCAGTGCAAAGTGCAGTCTTTATCATAGAAACCAGGGAAAAGTGAGACCTAGTTAATTAACCAGTTCTGCCCCTGATTAATGAAGGATTATTCCCTATCATAATTTCTGTCATTTTTTGTCTCATTGTACATTTTGAATGATTCCAAAATTCCTCGCTATTTCTGAAGGAATATTCCATTTTCACTAATTAAAACATAAAGATGTTTCTGCAAAGAGTAAACCTAAAATTTCCTGGTGTTGATTTTATTTCAATACTTCTCAGTACTTGGAAATATTAGACACATATTCTAGAACATAAGACCTGATAACTGCAGAATTCATTGCTAATTTCTATAGACTCACCTGGACACAGCTTAAGTAAATTCAAGGACAGAACCGCATCCTCACACCAAGAGAGTTTGAGTAATAGATAAATTCAGTATTCCTCACATTTATATGGATGATAAATGCAATACATCTTCACTTAAAAGTGTTTCATATTTCTACATAGTGCTGCAAAAAGTGCAGTCATCAGTATAAATCAGCTCTATAGAAACTCAGTGTAAAGCTAGAATATTCACAGTTGAGCAGAAGACATTCCTGCTGCCACAGGAAGAATGGGCTGAAGTACAGGTAGCCTACCTGTTGCCCAAGCTTTGGCACAGAAGAGACGTTAGCATCTCTTTTGCCATTGAATTACAAAACTGTGGAAATAACATTTCTGTGGCAGCATAAAATCTGAAGTTGATTATTAATGCTTGATCCGTACACAACTGCTGAGCTATCTGCAGTATACATTTGACCTTGGTTTGGCCAGAGAGCACAACAGGGCTTGTGCCAGACCGGTATCTTATGATGCCTTTATCTTGTTAGAGAGCTACATGACTTGATCTGGCATACGCCTACTGGAATAAAATTGTCCCTGCAAATAATATGACCGAATCTAAACCAGCAGAATGAGACGGAGCTGCAGTGAACCAAGGCGGGAGTCATAAGTTGAGGTAGTAACAGCGGAGGCTGCTGCCGCCTGCTGTTGCCTGCAGCTCCCTTTCCCCATGCTGCAGGCGCCTGCTTTGCAGGAGCCTTCACGTTTGCGACCAAAGCCACGTGTATATTTGCACCCTAACCTCCTCCAATTTCAGGGTTCCAATGTTAAACATGTTTACACTACTCTGGATCATTATAATACCGGCAGCTCTCAAAGGATGGCAATCTAAACAAGAATATATGCAAAACAGTGAAGTATTTACTTTTAACTGAGACCTAATTGGATGTCATGTAGAAAAGGGGGTGTTGTGAAAGAGTAAGAAAGAATAAGAACTGAAGAAATCACTCTATGAAATCACAATGCCTCAGTAAGGTGTGTTGCACTGTGGCAGAGGAATATTTTTTTAATAAGACTAATTTCTATCTTTTTTTTTTATTTTTTAAATTGATAGATTCTTTGTACCCTAGCTGTGGGGGTTCTAGGATAAAAGTAGAAATGCAAGTCACTGCTAGAAAAGGTTACAGATGACAGAAAAAGATTGTGACATACTAAGTTATAGGGACAGGGGAATTCTATGGTTTTCTGAATGCCCTGATAAACAGGGTCCTCTTGAGCTCAGAATTTAATACAGCAGAATAGGAGACAGTAACTCTTGGAGCCAAGAATGCAGGACAGACTACTAGAATGAGAAGTGCTGTTTTGGAAGGCAGTGAACGACATGATTCAGGATTACGCAGCATAGCCCAAAGGAGTCAAAAATCCATTGTGTAATGGATCTACAGTGGAATATCCAACATACACAGGGTGTTGTTAGTATCACAAAAAGCAACAAAAGAAAACGTATGCGTTAGAGGTGGCTTGCCTGGGTCGTATATGTATGATCTTAGGATAAGAGGGCTCTTCAATGTACCAGATGAAGCTACACTGAAGACAGAAATTAGACTAAAATTTCTACTAAAGAGGTTCATTAACTGCTGGAACAACTTCTTTATGAATGTGCTTAAATTCATCTCCTTGAAGTCTTTAAATAAAGACAAGATCTGTTCATGGAAGATACAGCTCTGCTGGAGGATACAGGTTTTATAAAGGAATCAGTTGATGAAATTCGGTGGTCCGTGCTAGGCAAAGTCTGGTAAGATTATTGCAAGAATCTTCTAGCCTGAAAAGCTACAGCACTTCTTGGGGGATTTTAACTACACAGCCACAGAAAATCCATGTTTGTGTGAAGAATCCTGAATGACACAGCTATATGGATTTCATTTTCTGTGATGCACGCACATAAGATGGACGAGTTATTGACTCTCATCTGTGAAGCAGAACTAAATGTGCTGATTGAATTGGTGTTTAAACAATACTTGCTTTAACTTTCAATCAAGAAAAGACCTGCCTTTGTTGCTGTCTGGCTTCTAATACAGGTTACTTGGGAGGTATGCAAGGTAGTATAGAAGGTGTTTTAGCACTGGAGAATGTTATCTGAAAACAAGTACATGATTTTTATTTTTTTTTTTACTTATTTCAGCAATATGTTAGGTGTATATATCACATTACACCAGTAAAGGAAACTTACTAAGGAAAATAATTCTTAATGTAGTTTAATTCATTTCGTTTTGGCAGAAGATTCAGATTTTTCTTTTGTAAAGAGCATGTGCTTTTTATTCCAACAGAGACAACTTGTGTCTCAAAAGTGAAAAAAAAAAACCAGGAGTAAACTTCTGATAAAGTAAAATTGAAACAAACAGAAATCTCTTGTTGCTATTTAACTTTGTGCAGTGAAGATACATACACAAGCAGAGAAAGGCTGTTGAACTAGAATTCAATGGCATCTGACAAAAGTTTATTGAGTACTATATTGTATTCAGTGTTTTAAAAATTAATTCTTAAGAGTAAAAACTTTATGTCAGTTTTCATGCTACATATCAGAAAAACAACAAAACTGTTCCTGAAATTTAGTTTTGTATATTCATTTCAATGAATACATGGTGCTTTCTACTCTTGAATTACCCAACCGTTGTTAGAAAAATGCAAAATGCCTGCAGTATCAGTGGAGAAATATGAAATCAGATACAAACTACTTGGCAAAGGTTGAAAGGGTAGATTCTAGTGAATAGGTTTCAGAAAAGGAAATTGTTTTCTTTGGTATTCACATAAGCAGATACCATCATAATCAGAAAGCAACTGAATGGGTCAGAAAAACTAAAAAAAATTGAGAGGCTTTTAACTCTAGGTCAGTGACTTCAGCCTGTATCAGGTGAATGGTAAGATAAATCTTTACATATCATTTTCACAGTTTTGTGATGGTTTACAGCAAAAATCCTTTTTGTAACATGAGTGATACATTGTTAGGTGTATAGTTGCAGAATTATTGACACACACTTTGTTTGCTGTGTACTGACAAATACAGCAGAGCATATGCGGCTTCCAGACACCATTAAATGCTCCTTGCTCCCAGACACTGTTAAATAATCCCCCACTTCTACAAGCACAGCTGCAAGACAGCTTCTTTTTCCAGTTCATTTTGGATTGAAAATGCTACTAAGTGTGTCATTGTGTTCTATCCCGTGCAACTTCCCTTCCTTCCCTGCTCTTGAGAATCACTGAGCCTTAAATGACCATTTTTGACTCTTTGTGCAATGCTAAATCCATCCATTTACAGTCAGATATTAGCATGGAACAGGCACCTTTTCAGCAAAGAGACCAAGCACCAGAAGGGTGCTAGTTGTCTATATTTTATCAGATTCTCTGGGTTTTTCAAAGCCATCTGTGTACTCTGAAAAGAGCGTGTAGGTGCATATGCAGCATCCACTGTAGAGCAACTATTTGTTGATGAACTATATGGTGTGGAAAGAAAAAATCAGACTTACTTACGACCCTTTTTACCTCTTTAGTCTTAACTTACTTGTGATTCAAAGAAAATTGGCTGTTGGAAAAGAGGTGAGAACACGGTACAATGCACTGTGTTGATTTTTCTAATAACCAAGGACTCTTCTTTGCTAAAATATTGCAGCTCTTTGAAGACTTCACTTGAAGCATGCTGTGTGTCCCTTGGTAATCACAATGGGATTTGCTGGAGCTTGTGGCCAGAACTGTCTTTGCTCGCTGTTCAGAATAGCAGTGTGAACACCAGCTGCATTAGAGGTAGCTGCTTTTTAGTAGTCCTAAGTGGGATATGCTGTGGCATAGTAATTAGCTTAGAAAATATGATTCCTTTTTAAATTGATTAATTCCCTGTTGGCTGCACCTTAGAGGGAGTTGGGATTTCTCCACTTTTGTATTCTACTGATACTGTTTACACCACTGAGCTCACGTACTATCATATTCTGCCAGTTTTACTAATCCTTCCACATGAGTTGTATGCTGAGTAGGAAACGTGGGAATCTATTGGGTGCTAGGTTTTAGAGATTCTACTACCTGATATAATTTTAGTCCTTGGAACTATGATTGCACTATTACCCAGGATATGAAAAAGAATGTTGTGTCACACTATTTCAGCAATTCTCCCCTGGGCAATTACACTCCTCTCTTACATCATTTGAAACCATCCAGAAAACCTTCTAAGAACTCATATAAATATTACACTTTTAACTGGTGTTTACATAAGACGTTTTGAGCTAGGTTTTCTCTTCTCTGTCTTTGTAAGGTATTATATCTATTACTCTAGTTGGGGATCTAACACTAACTTTGAGATAATAACGAAATATTATAATGGACCTTAAAAAACTTCATGTAGGGGGTTACCATGGCATCACTGTGTTATCAGAAAGCTTTTGCAATGAAGCTGCATAGACAGGACTATGACTGCTTTTTTGGAGAAAACTATATGCAGCGTTACTATCCTAATGTCTGAAACTGTTTCCTCTGGCATTTTGCTTGCAAGGGAGGTAATGAAATTGGAAGAAATGGTTGGAATAAGCATTAAAACTTACAGTCAAGAGAGACTGACTGGGAAAGAAGGCACACTTCGGTTTCTTGGATACAACAAGAAATGTCTTATGTTTCTAAGTCACTGACCTTATTTCAGGTATTGACTGTTAGAAAGGGAATTGGCTTTTGACAGCTTGCTTTCATCTGAGCATATGATGACTTGGATTGTCATCCAAGAAGCAAAGGCTTCTTTCTAAGTGACTGTTCAGAATGCTGGTTGAGAAACCTGAAATGCCTTCGTGTAAGCAAGGAAGGAATTGTCCAGAGCAGCAGTTCCTTGGCTCTGCCTTTGAAGGGAGTTATATACAGGGGACAGAATCTGAAATGCTGTTTTTCAGATGTGTTAGGCAGGTGAGCATTCCTGGCAAGACTTTTCCTAAAGAACTAAGCACAATACAAGGAAGGATGTAGGACAGACTGCACAGACAGTAAGTTCCTGTTTGTTTTTAAATGTTTATAGAGCAATAGCTCAATGAAACCTCAGTTAAGAGCAGGATGACACCACTTTAGATATTCATACATGCTCCCAAGATTTGTGATCTGAATTAGAGATATCAAATGTTTGGGTTCATAGTCTGCATATTGTGCATTTGAAGTGTTTAAATAGCCCACATGGCATATTCAAAATGTGTCTGTTCAGTAAAAGGCAGATTTTTAGCTGTGCTCACTGAAAGGGTAACATTTTGTGTGTAACACATTGTGAAGTGGCACAGTGTTCTCTTTCCAGACCTGCAAAATGGCACCAATAGTGATTGAAAACTGTGAATCTCTTGTTCCTTATTTTGATGAATTGTTATATTTCTCAATATCTTTATATACATCTATCTTTATGACTCTTCACTATTAATTTTTAAAAAATAATATTAAAATAACCTTACCGTTTCAAAGTCAAGTCCTCAAATGTTAGGAAACCTGACAGTTCAAGTTCTATATGAAATCTTGATTTAGCATGAGTCTGTATACATTATGATATAGATATCACAATGTATGCTGTCAATCATAGATTTTAGTGACATGATTGTGCAATTTTTTTTCCCCCTACAGAGCCCTCATCTCATTTAGGTGATGGAAAATAAGGGAAATAAAAAGCAGAAAAAATGAGAGACACATAACAGGACTGAGTCCTGATGGTAGAAGAGGGAACACAAGAAAAAATACACAGATGGAAAAGAAATAGAAAACTAGAGTTGATCCTAAAGGTAACTTGTTTTTCTACTGAATAATGCTGAATAGCAATATGTTAAAAACTACTGGAAAGTTTTTTTAATATAGGAAAGTTAGTTTAATTCTTACTTCTCCTTGATTCTGAGTGAGATAAAAGAACATAGAAATTTGCTGCTGTAAATTACAACTTCCCTAATTAATACCAGGTAGAACAAACATTACCCTCTGGATTACATCCCTACTCTGAGAAAGAGAGAAATTCAGAGGAGATCATTATCAAGAACTAGTTAAGTACGTAGCTCTGATCAGCTTAGCAACCAGCCCCCTAGAGCTATGAAGGCATATTATCCCTTCTACGAGGAGACAGAGGCCTCTGCCCACCATTATTCTTATTTTAAATGAGTTTATAAATGCACTGATTAGCTGCCCCAATTTTACTTCTGCATGTTATAGTATATGGCATTCTTTGTTCACAGAATTGTAACTGCTATTGATGTCAACAGTAGTGTTACGTGTCTTAAAGCACCAAAACCGCTGTCGCAAGGTGACTACGCAGTATATTATGCCTATTATTAAAATAGTAATAGACCTTCCAACAGATTAAGCCAAGTGACTGCCCTTTGACAAAATGAATATACAAAAGCACTGGGTGCTAGAAGCTCAGGAGAAGCAGTGCTTCTATAATTTATTCTAATCGAAGAGGGGCCACCGTAAAATTAAAACCTAAATATTTTGTTTTGTAAAACTGGATTAGAGTGTCTCAAGGCATAATAACCGACAGTTATGGTACATACCTAATTGCTTATTTCATTCAAATTGTGCATTAGGCAAGCCTGTTGTATATTAATCAGAGAGCTGGCTGGCATGAAAACTTGGCAAGATTTTACCCAATATATTTTTATTGCCACTCAGTGATGGTGAAATGTGTCTTTTTCAAAATAATTTTAGTGGCCTACATAATCTAAAATACCTGAAGGGACCAACTGTGACCCTGTGAGCAGCACTCAATGTGTTTAATTGCACTCTTCTAAAGCCTCCTCTACTGCAGTGGCTATGTAAGTGTGGGCGGTCTTAGTAGTTGCAGCTCTGATGCCAGAGTGCTCATGGCAACGTAGCGTTCAGAGCGGTTCTAACTGCTCAAATATTTTCCGAGCATCTTTTGTGTTTTTTATAGTCCCCTCTTAGATGTATGATATCAGAACTAGACTGTTAGCAGTGCTCCAGCCGCCTTAAGTGGAGAACACCTTCCCTTTACTGCAGCAATGACTGTAGGTAAGTGTTGGCCTAAGATCTGATTGTTCTGTTTATCCATGGGCGCTTGTTTTCATATCCTGTGCTCAACATCATAATGGCATGGGCCCTACCACACCACACAAGAAATTTCCCGTTGTACTGAAAAAACCTACTTACGAGGTCGTGCAACCTGAACAGAGGAAAATTCTTTACACAGGAATGTAAATTATAAAACAGTCAAACACGACAAATTATTAGAAAATTACTTTTCCCAAGTTAAGGACATCGCAAAAAGAATCAGCTTTGGAAGTATTTTTGTTTCTCTTCATATTGCGTTGAAGTGGGCAGATACCATTAAAAAGTCCACCTGCTATTGCAGCGAGGGCCTTGCCAGCAGACTTTGAGGTAAATTCAGTATCTTCCTCAGTAGATGAAAGTCTGACACCTAGTGACTGTCTTCCACAGCACCATTGCACTTAAGCACACAGAAGGCTTGGAAAATTGCCATCAAGAACAGAGATTTGCAGGGGTTTGGCACGGTTTCTGCTTGAAAAAATTAGTATGTATTGATATGTGATTTCACCTCCCGATAGACTTTGGTGAATAAATGATCTGCTCTTTCAAATTACTTTGGCTTTTGAAAATCTTGGAAAGCAAATAAGTAGAACTGTAGCACACCCAGCTCTTTTTATCTAAGACAGATCTATACTTTAAGGGAGACCCCATGTCAGTCATTTAACTTCAGAAGCATATTCCCCATTGCAAGTTCACTTGAGAACATGCTATTCTTAATGCTGCTGTTCTTGAAGGCTTGTTGCATTTGATTTTAGCAGTTATGACTGTACAGTAACCCACAGACGTTATAGCCTTGTATAGTAAACATCAGTGGCACGCTGCTCACAGAGGCTGCCTAATAATGTAAGGTAATAATGATTCTTACTGATTCTTACTGTATTTCATAGACTACGGGAAATTTTGCTGTCAGAGAAATTATTCTTAGTAGAAATCCCAGGCAAAATGTTGAGGAGTGTTGTAACAGAGAAATAATTGGCTGTATTTTTTGCTACAGAGTCAGAAAACTTGCAGTGATGGCAATGAACAAGACAGGATTTGTGATCAGAATTCTCCATGAAGAGTCCAAGGAACCGGCTAGAATGTCGTTGTACCTACTGAATTAATTGGTGGGTTTTCATAGAGTCTTACTTCTTAGTGATCTGAATATTATCTTCTCTATAGTACTAACAACAGCAAATAACAATAATAGTGATACAGTCTTAAAGTAAATCACCTTGAGTCTCTAAAGTTTCCAAAGCAAATGGAATGGATTATACACATCCTGAAGATTCCTGAAACTGAAGTTTGCTTATTAATGTGCACAGAAAGCAGTAATTTTAATAGGGATTTTTTTTTTTTAATTGTAGGCCTGCTTAAAAAGTAGTCTTTGGTATATAGCTCTTAAAATTCCATCTTGTTTTCCTGTATATTCCAATGCAATGCTGCTTTATTTCACATAAAAGATACCGTCCACAATGCATTGGTAAACAGCACCAATGATATCAGTCAGTAGTCACTAGTAACTTTAGTCACAGAGATAAGAAACTACCTTGGAAATTACTGTAATTCTGTAATACTTTCATATAAGGAAAATAATTTTCATTGAGAATGAGTGAATTTTCTTAAATTAAATAGAACTGTCCTGAATATTTTTGCCTACTCAAATCAGAACTAAAACCCTGAAACTTGTGCAAACTCTGAGAAATTCTGGTAAACTTATTCCAAGTTTTATTTCTGTGGTTAGTTCTGTAATTCCAAAATATGGAAGAATTGAATGTAACAAAATGCCAAAGCAGGGCAAGGTCTGATGGTGCTTCTGGCTGGACTGTGAGCAGAGAAGACCAAAGATACTGCGAATTTGCCTTCTGGGGGCTGGTGCTACCTTGTTCCCTAGGGTATTATAGGAATCGTTTAAAGTGAAGGTTCTGACACTTTCCATACGACAATACTTCACAGTTCAGTAAATTTCATTGCCAATAATTTTTCTTGATATCCAATCTAAATTTTCTTTCTTAATCTTTTCCATTAATCCTAGTTCTTCTCTCTTATCTTTGTTTAACCCTAAACAATCTCTGTTACTTTGGTTTTACCTGAATTGAATACTTGAAAAAAGGAGAAGGATGGAAAAATGGAGTAAAATAGAGAGAAAGTGAAATATACAGAAATGTGTTTCTTTTGGCCAGTTTTGTTAGCACTTGCTAGTTAGGAATGTGTAAAAAAAGAAAAATAGAATTTACAGAACATCAGCAGAATATGGGAGCAAATAAAAGAGGCATTGAACACCAGGTGAAAACCACATGGAGTGATTTGCTGAGCTTCAGATTGTATTAAATTACCAATTTTTTTCTGCACTATATTGAAAAAAAAGGGAGATATGATAAATAGCTCAAAGAAACTTGCAGCTATGTCACAGTTGCAAAGTACGTCACTGTTTTTTTCCCCTATGTGTTTTTCATGCAATAAAATGTTACTCAGTTTTCTTTGTAGCAGAATTTCCTTTGAGCCTCTCTTCTGCCTTCCCTAACCCTCAACTAATCTCTTATGTTCTTTTCAAGAGGGGTTTGCCAGTGACTTTTAATTTTGTTATATTGTATTGAAAGCAAGAGTTTCTGCTTGGCTGCTGGAGTCTAGAAAGACTGAAAGGAAATCTTTATCTTTTCCCTTCCCTTCCCTTCCCTTCCCTTCCCTTCCCTTCCCTTCCCTTCCCTTCCCTTCCCTTCCCTTCCCTTCCCTTCCCTTCCCTTCCCTTCCCTTCCCTTCCCTTCCCTTCCCTTCCCTTCCCTTCCCTTCCTTTCCCTTCCCTTCCCTTCCCTTCCCTTCCCTTCCCTTCCCTTCCCTTCCCTTCCCATACCTTACCTTTTTTAAGAAAAAACCATATGCCTCTGACCTGGAAACTGCTGAGAGACGTGGGAGTTAATCTAGACAACAACAAAAATTTGAAACATATTAGTGTGTGTTGGTATGTAATAACTTGCAGTGCACGACCATAATGAGGAACAGTGGAAATAAATAGATCTTCAATATTAAAAGTCTGTTCTAGCTAATTTAAAAGAGATTCTTCTTTATCTGGGAATGGCAGGAGGACTCTTACTTTCTGAGGACTTCAACCAAAACAGAGCTATGCATAGTCCTTGGGTCAAAGCATGGGAACTTGGACTGACATCACTTACTTGCTTATGCCGTTCCCCATATCAGGTGATGTGTTCAAGATAAGCAATTCTACCTGGAGTTTTGCAGGATGAAGTTACAGTATGCAAATTTATAGTCCGTCTGCTAACACCGTCATCCTCAGCTCAGTGTGGATAGAGGAGTATTCATGTCATAACCAAGTAGGAAGAACAGCCTCCCTGTAAAAAGCTATCTTTCTCTCCTCTCTCCTTCCACAAAGGGAAGGTCTATCGCAAAAACATCACATCATACTGACTACTGGTGCGCCCTCTGAAGCTGTGGTGTCACTTCATATCTCCTTTCACTGAATATTTCTAGATGGTTGAGATTAAAGTGTTCTGAGTGAGCATTTTATTTGGTTCTAATGAGGCTGTTCTGGTATGTTAATTTCCCATTCACCGGACTCTTCAAAGAGCCCAGCATGGCTGCAGAGTACTGAAGACATACCTCAAGGTGCTGCAGAATTAACTTATGAATTATAAAAGCAGTAAATGCACGATTACTCTTTTCTTAACGCATGCAAAAGAAGACGTGTGATTGGCACTTTAACAAGTTGGCAGCAGCAAATTTAAATTTAACGTGATTATGAAATGACAATTACTGTTAGTAATTAATTGGTATCACCTTTCTGTAAACCCATTCAGTACTTTTTATGGAAAGTTTATATTAATGAAAGAATAATTATGTGATTAGGTGAAAAATAGGGAGGCTGTAAGCTTACAAAATACTGTAAACTATATATTTTTTTTTTTTCTGTGGAATCTATGCAATTTGTTATTGTTAACAAGTAGCACTTGCACCCCATAAATTTGCATCCCAAAGGAATCTAAAGAGCTTTGGAACTGCATGAAATTGCAGATATTCCTGTACCAAACTGGGAAAGATTAGTAAGACAGTACCCCTAAATTGCAGTTCTTGGTAAAAAGTAGTGTAGATAGTAGAAATCACAAAAAGGCATTCCAGGTTTGCAGGGAAGAATAAGAAGGTACTGAAGCTGAGGTGATGCCTTTGCTGATTTTCAATTACTATGAATAGTCAGAAATTCTTTTTACATGTCATGTACAGCACTTCTAGCAGAGAATTCCTCTGCTGGAAGTAGAGGATCTTCTGCTAGAAGACCATGGTGGGACCATGGCTCAGTAAAGACAAGTATAATTTCCTGAATCATTTTTGTTCTTTGGAATCCAAAACATCACCAGTCTGGACCACATAATTTAGGACTGTGACTTAGACCCATCTTCTGCCATTTCCCTGTACGTGTCTGAAAGAATGTGATTAGAACTCATTTGCCATTGCTGCCAGGCAGCAATGTCCTTGCCTCATGGATTGATCCCTAAAATGGGCTGCAGATTTCTTTCTTTTCTGACTTGTGTGACAGAAACGAAACAGAAAGTTACAGCAAATCAACTTTCCTGTGTTCATTTTCTGTTTCAGACAGGCAAGGGACAGAGTAGGTACATGGGCTACCTCAGGAACACCCGTGTGCTGTAATTAGAAAAGTCAGAGGCCTATTTCCCATTTCTGATCTACCCAGCCTCCCCCAAGACTCCAGAGCTCTCCTCATCCATCTTGAAGAATCCCCTAAAGGAGGCACAATTCTTTACAGTAGCAGCCAGAAGCCGTTAGCAACAGCAGGAGTATAATGAAAAGGATTAAAACTGCTTCTAGCCACCTCCAGTGCTGCTTTTGTAAAGTCGCCAAGGGTCTCCAGAGTGTAGATTCATACACTGCAGGCAGAACAGCTTCTTCCTTTAATCGCAGTATAAACATACGTCAGCATATGTGGGACTTAATAGACGTGTTTCAGGTATGGAACACAGGAGTCTGCACATGGCACAGAGGTTCAGATGGAGTGGGTAATACTGCTAACTCCAAACATTAGAATATCGTAAGCAGACCTTCATTCATTAGCTCTTAAAAACAGAGCACATTTTCAAGATTTGTCATGTAACATCATGGGCAAGAAGCTTCCCTCTTCTTTCCTCATTTCTTCTTTTAATATGAAAGTTGAGATCCTGAAATAATGATTTACCTTCAGAAGCTGGGACTCTGTGTAAGGTATAAAAAACCAGATGTGTGGAGCTGTTATGGTGGTTTGACCCCAGCCAGCAGCTGAGCAGCACACAGCTGCTTGCTTGCTCCCCTGACACAGCGGGGCAGGAGAGAGAATAAGAAGAGACTATAAGAATAAAGAGAAGAAACCTTATGCATCAAGACAGAGGTAGTTTAATAAGTGAAGGAAATGCATCTTTTACTTTGAAACCCAGTTAAATTTTACATATTGATAATGAGTTTTAAGGAGGATAAAAAATACAGACCAATTTTCCATCAAAACATACTGCATTAAAGCATGAGAGGAATGCATGCTGCACTCTGAAAAGCTATAAATATGCTGACTGCCAGTACAATTAAAGTTGTATTAATATTCATCCACCTTGTTTCAAATATCATCCTACAGAAAAAATGATATCCATCTCAAAAGTGAAGAAATATGCATCCTTTCAGATTGAGTGTTCTGTAAGAAAAACCCAAAAATGGATTATTTTAAAATAAAAATTGTTCTGAATTGAAAAAGGAAAAATTTCATTTAGAAAATGAGTTTTCCAGTTTTCTGGATTTGTTACTTTTTCTTTGTTTGTTTCCATGAAAACAAGAAGCCAAAAATGAATAATTAAAAACTTACTCTAAAATCTTTGGCTTTGTTACAACAAAACAAAACAACAGCCTATAATCCATAAAATTCCATAATCCTTAAAAAGAGACGTGAACTTCAGCTGGTGCAGACAGTTGTGTTGTATTTCTGTTAGCTGTACTAAGAAATAGGGAATTTCTAATTTCTAAGAAATAGGGAATCCCTAAATATAGGGAATTATAGTGGCCTGTTAATCATCTGTTCTGAGTTTTCAGATAGGATTACTATAATATTTCAGTTTGTTACTCTTAATGTCCTTTGCTTGCTTACATAGAAGGTATACGGAAGGCGTGCAATGACATTACACTTATGACTATGTATAGCCAAACAGCTACACCGAGCTAACTGCCAGCTGAGATAATATTTTGGGAAAACAGGCAGAGGTAGGGGTCAAGTTAATTACGACCTGTACAGCACAGACAAAATTCCCCCTTTTCATGTCAATTTCTACAATCTAAAGATAATATTAAATAGAACTTCAAATAGGAATGTGCTTTTCATCTGCATTGAGCCAGATGCACAGCAAGAGCCAAGGCCTTTGTCACTTCCATACTTGACTGCTGTAACAAAGCTTCACCGTTCACTTGGAGGCTGACTTACTGTTCAGCACAACTCACCAAAGAAGGCGTACCGCACCTGTGTTCCAACATTGGCACTTGCATCCTGCAGTCCCTCCAGAAATGATCCCACTTTTCTTCTCACTGCTTGAATGTTCTGTTTCCATCTCACTTTCGCTCAAAACACCTTGCCACTCCCACCATTAAAGTTGTGCTCTAATACATCGAACTGTTTCTGAAGTTTACTGCCAGGAGATCAGTATACCTATTGCTGTCCCCTTCTTCACACTAGAAGTTATTTGATCTACCAGATCTGCAAGTTCTACTGGTTAGAAGATAATTCACTCCGTCAAATGATCCAGATCAGTGCAATGTATTCATAACAGTGTGTGTCTGGTAGGTTGAATGTTGCTTTTTTCAGTCCAGATCAATTGTACATACTAGGGTAGGATAGGGGCAACAAATGTAGACGGTCAACATATCTGAAGGAACAGCAGGAGGCTCTGGCAGAAAGGTAGTGATGAGTAATTGAAGTTGGTAGCCTCCAAACACAGTTTAACTGCGTTTAGAAACAGAAAAGCATGTCTGACTGCAGTGTGATTCTTGTCAAGCACTCCTATTCCACTTCGCTTTGTAAAGCTCCTCCTATGTGTGATCCCTGCCCCATCTGCTAAGCCTTTGTGCTGCCTATACTTGACAAACAGCCTAGATACAGCTGCCACCAAAACCCAGCTTGACTAATGACCTGGTGTTTATACAGACTTGTTTAATGCACCTGTAAAGCTGGTATAAAAGTCTTGAGCAAAACCCTTCTGTGATTTGTAGCACATCTTGCTTCTGTCTGAGTTTCACTTGGAAAATACAGAGAAACTCTATGTTCAACAAAGGTTGACGTGAAGTCTTCTGATTTTTTGCAGAACGAGTGGTGACAGCCAGAACATAACACATCTCTCAGAGTTCAAAGTATCTGCACTACAATTAATTACTCACTGTGCTGTTCACTTTGCATGAAACTCTTGTCTCAGTAATTGAACACATCACTGGGGGAGACAAAGATGTAATTTGCTGCTGCTGACTGTATTTGGTTATGTCTAGTCTGTAAAACTGAGTCTGTTGCTCTGATGTGGTTTGGTTTATTCTGTGCAGAGCTTTTTCTGCCATTCCGCTTTTCTCAGCATGGGAGCCCCATGTTTTGCACATTTTTGTGCAAGTTGGCATGTTGTTTTTTTGTGGTTTTCATTCAAAGGCTTTGTTCTTGTTCAGCAGGTTCATTGTCTTTCTGAATAATTCTCCAGAGAGATTTCTGATGGTTACCAGTCTGGGGTCTAATATGCTCTTCTTTTTTAGACTGCAACTCATATTACATCAATAATAAAAGGGTATTTACTTTTGCACAGGTATTTACATTTGCATTTCATCCCAAAGGATCCTTTTTCATGTTAGTAGATGTCAGACAGTGGCTTGATGCAAAGAAAGACATGTTATCAAAGACATCTCTCTTGCAAAAAAAGCCATCTGGATCATTAGGATAAAGCATAATGCTCAACCTTGTACTCTTTTTTTGACTGTATGACCCTTGAATTACTATTTGTGGTATCACAGCTTTGACAAGAGTTGCAGAGAGGGCTCTTGCCCAGCAGGGCAGCTGACAACTCTCCCACCCCTTGAGAAATGAATCAAAATCTCCCACTACCTGGGCGAGTACTTTAACTACATGGATGTTATAAAGAAGGCAGGCATGACCTCTTTCGTCTGTATTTTAAAAAGAAGTTACTGCTGTGTTTTGTGAAAGGAAGAGTTCCAGTATGTTGGCACGCTCTGGAACTGCTACCACAGTGAGACACTCAAGGATGGAGGAATAACGCAGTCTCAACCAAACACTGAGCTGCTCTTGCTGGGGCACTCCAGGACACACATGAAAGAAGTATTCTAAGTGCTTAAGAAACTTGAAGGTTAAACAAGGAGATAGCTAGTTAGTTTAGATGCCTCCAAGCTTGGACAGCAGCTATCTGTGGCTATTTTGGATTGTAGCTTTGGATTTAGGAGCCTCACTTCAGTTCAAGTCTTGCCTCAGGCACCTAACTTCTTAGTTGGAGCTCGCCTCAGAACCCCAGCTGGTACACATCAGTAGAGATCAGTTATACTCAGGAGCATCATAGCACATGATCCTACTTGCTGGGGGCAGAAATAATTTCACTTGCTGTTGAAATGAGCTGCTCTAGAACAGGCAGATGAAGAAGATGCCTAACAATACAAAGTAGCATTATGGTGACATTTAGACCTAGGATTCTTCTCTAAGTGCACTAAAAAAGCTGAAATCTGCAAAAACATGATGGTCATTTTATTTCTTTGATTTTTGTAGTTTATCTCATCTGAGTTTCTAAGAACTATTACATTTTCCAATGTTAACACATAATTTTTACCCATAGCATCTCTCTTGCCAATGCCTCTTACCTTGGCTTTTTATATTTACCTTTGTATACCTATATGTGTAGTGAAGTTAGCACAGAAATCATTATCCGGTGGTGGCAGCAACTGCAGCAAGGCATCAGAATGTATGAAAAGGAATGGGGCAGTATAATGAGGAGATGATCTCTGGGCCTCTTACACTTCCTATTTGTCCTGAAAGAAGCCAATATAAGGCAGGCCTACGCAGCTCTAGGTGCCTGTGATGCACTTGCTGTGAGAGTTCAGCTCTCCTGGGCTGACCACCAAGCACTTCCACCAGCAGGAATGGAATGTTTATCGAGAAATTAAAGGCATTTGAATTCAGTTTTATTTTTCTTTCTGGAATAATCAAATGACTTCATATCTTACAGAGTTAATCCAACCAAACTTGTTAGTCCTTTAAGAAGTCCTTCTTGGACGGTAGCCCAGGCTAGTACTGTGTTCCAGGGCCAAGAAATAAAGCTTGAATAATTTACAGTGTGAAAGACAGAAAAAAATATAATGTTCACATACTGCACTATGATACACATAGATACGAAAAATATCATCAGGCTTTCAGCCAAATGCCATGGTATGCTAGAAATGCTTATGCCACATATGCGTAATAGTTCTTGTTAATGCTAAATGGAACTGTTGTTACTGATCATATTTAGTTTGGAAGAGATCTGCAGTGAGTAACTGTGCTGTAAAAAAAGCCCATAGCTTGGTCTTAGGATTCCTTTATTTGTCTGGAGTTCAAAAGGCAGTTAAAGCTTGTCAGGTGGGATTTTTTGTGTATGCGAATATTTTTTTTTTTCACTGGAAAATGCAGTTTGTTAAAAAAGTAAATTTCCTTTTATCAAGTTCTCTTAGAACTCATGTGGTTCATACACACAGTTGAATATTCTTTAGCTCAGGGTAATTTAATAGCCTGCTGCTAGAAATCAGTGGCTAGGTTAATTACATGGAAGATGAAGGCCATAGGTTCAAATCTTTTGTAGTAATTGATGCGACTTTTATTCCATGCAGGTGCCATAACCACCAGATTTTCTGAAACCTTGTTTTTCTGCCAGCTTCCTCTGAGTAAAATTGTTTTTCTAGCTCATTCTACCGGTAGTAATTTCTCCCATCAAGAGTTAATTCTTCTGAACCCTCCTCCTCTAGTTTTGCAGTACCAGTTTCTGACCGCATATTGTAATAGGTAGGTGTTCTCTGCCCAGTACAATAGAATAGGGAAACTGTTCCATCTGAGATATTTGTGTGAAACTGGAATGACAGAAACGTAATGAGTGTGCTTAAACAAAGTACAACGGTACATGTTTAGGGACCAGTGACAGGATTTACTGCTGTTAAATACAGCTTGGAGAATGACAGAGGAGGAGAAAGACATTAGTTCAGCCTTTTCATGCTTTCTACATGCTCTGTGAGAATTTGTGCAGCCTAGGCCTCTGTATCCCAAACTCCCTGCACTGTAAGCTCTAGCAAACCCAACAGCGATCTCACTAGACTGAATCCTATCCCCAAATCCTCCGCCCTTGCTCCCAACTGGGACTTCCTGTAAATGTGACTCGCACTACCCCTAGGCCGTGGCATTCCTTGCACTCCCAGGGCTCTTTTCTTACTCCTGGCAGCTGACTGCCTCAGCAGCAGTGGAGTTGCCTCTTTGCCTGCAGCCAGGCCCCATGGCAGCTTTTCCATCACCGGCAAGTGTACCTTCTTTCCCATGAAGATGAGTCTAGTCTTGGTATGGTCTGATATAGCCATATCTTCCATTTGCACCTTGTCTTGTCATCCCAGAAACTGAGGGGAAGCAGGAATGGGAGAAAATCCCACACCTAATCAGTCAGATGATTGCTGTCACTGTGTTCACAGCTGGACTGCCATTTTTAATCCCAATTGCTATTTGTTCTTTTGTCCCCAATGGCTCAGTCCGAAGGCCACATTCACGTGACTGCTGGAAAGGAGACAGCTTCCATAGGAGGTGGGAGGGGAAAGAAAGAGAGGAAGAGATTACAATTTATGGCTTTTTTCTCTTCTTTCTTCCATATTGACAGCCTCAGGAATATTTGAGGAATATTGCTCAGTTTATTGAAAGATGGCTACTAGGCAACTGGGGAGGAGGGAGATTTGATTTTTTGTATGTATTAGGTATGATACTTCCAGCAGAGGTAGGAAAGAACTAATGCCATTGTACAAGGCTCCGCTGAGAACTCCTCTATAGGGTACAACCGTGGCCACCCTTTTTGAAGAGAGGTAATTCAAACTGGAAGAAGCGCAAGGAAGGACTAGTTGGACGGTCAAGGGAAGATTACCTGCTCTACAGGAGGATATTAAGAGTATGTGTACAGTGCAGCGCTGCACAGAGGCCTGAGTAGCTATGGCGAAGCTAGTTCTAAATTCGAAAGCAGTACAATGGTGTCAGCACTTTGTTGCAGCTAATTTAGCTGTGCTGAGTGGCAGCCCTAATTAGCACAGGAACACTGCTAGTGCAAATATGCAGGACTAAGCAGTTGTGGGTGAGCTGAGCCAGATGAATGCTTCAGGCTAACCCTACCCCCTAGTTTAGATCCTGAAAGAGCTTGGCTTGCTCAGCCTACCAAAGGACGCTGTAAAGAGAATTGTTTACTCTTCATAAATTCTTAGGTGGGAAAGCATTAGAAAATAAGAGAGATATAGCGATCTAAAGAGCAGGTTTGGCACAATAGCAAATCGGGAAGGAATTTTTGAATTTAATTTCGTATTTTAAAAGGTGATTAGGGACCTCCGGATAGGGACATTGGTGGTTCTTTTAGAATTAGTATAAATATAAGAATTCTAAGGAAAAAAAATAATCTAAGAAATCTTTGTGTGAAAGGACAGAATACTTCAGTAATGTCAGTGGCTCTGTTCACTTGAAACATCCCTAATGAAATCTAAACCAGCTGTGTCAGCTGCCCTAATAGGGCTCTGCATCTTGATGTATCAAAGGTTTTGTTTCGGCTCTCCCCTCTTCCCCACCTTTAAGTGTTTTTTTGTTCATCTAGTTAGAAAGATAGCTTTCCTAAAAGGATCCGGAGACAGACTTTTTGTATTATGGTGGTATATGCAAGAAGCATCTGATCTGAAACAACAGTTCTGAAATACACTGGTTCCCTATTTTTCTCTTTTGGAAATAATGCTCATTAAAATTGAAACATGAACATTTGATGGCTAATTGTTAAAGAGATGAGTGGGAAAAAATATTGTGTGTGAAACCCAAAGAGGAAATTGCTGCAGGGAGGAAAATGAAAAGGGTAAAAAGTAACAACAGTCAGGAAGAGGGGAAGGGGAAACATAGAACTGTTACTGGTCCTAAAGGCCATCTCATTTTGAGTATGATCCTGCATGCTGTAATAAGGCACTTTAAACAATAGAAATAAAACTAACTTTCACAGTTAAACATTAGAAATAAAATGAAAATCTACAGTTCTGCATGAAGGAGTGTAACCTACCTTTGGGTTGAAGTCCGCTGCCCTAGGTTTGTACCAGGGCCAGCAGAAAACAGTCGAAACATTTGAAATTTGGGTTTATCTACTGTCTGAGTTTGACATCGAGAATGGGCATCCTCTGCTCTGCTTGAAAAGCTGAAATTTGTTGCTCCTTTCCAAGTATATTTCCAGTGATAGCAAAAGTTCTGTCATGTCACTTGATCTGAAGTCTTTAATTACAGTCAGACATAAGGCTGCAAGGCGCCTTCAACCACCCAAGGTTATAAATGCCCAGAAGAAATACAGCCTACATGAGTGCTGTGCACTGTGGGTACTAGAGCACATCTCATTTGTCGGTACTGACAATCAGAAATAAAACAGTTCACTTGGTTATTATAATCCATACCAAAAAGCTTTTATGCATTGTAGCATTTAATGTGTGGCTGTAAATTAAGCTGGAGAAGGCAAGTGATAATCCATCTGAAACCAAATTTTCTACAGACTACCGTGACCTCATTTTGATGCAGATTTGATTCAGTTTTCAGATCTTTATGCAATGATGATCCATTTCAGATACTATGTAAACAAAGATCTGGTTATTACCCGCACATTGTTTGAGAGAGACCAGAGGTCAGAAAAGAGAAAGTCTGCTATTTTTTTCCCAGTAACATCTGTTATTTGGATTACTAAATCCCTATTTTAAAAATAAAAGAAAAACAGCAATGTAACCAAACAGTTATCTTTTAATAACCACGGAGCTAAATCATGCACTTGATCTCTCTTTTTGGCAAAAGTAACAGCTGAAATATATGCTGTCTTCAAAATAGGCACAGTGATATTTCAGAAAGAGTGTTATTTCCACCTTTTTGTCCCTTTCCCCTTTCATCCAGAAAACAGGCAAAACAAGATTAGGCCTAAATAAATACGCAAGAATGGTGCTGATAGGAGCGTGCTTTAGAAAGGAACAGAACCAAAGAAGAAAACCTAGAGTCCGTGTCTCATTTGCATACTTCTCTGCCACAGGCAAGTCTGGTTTTTTCTCACAAACAGTGGATAAGTCTTTACCAATATCTTGACAGGAATATCTAGGAAAATCAAAGTGGTGCTGTGGTACCAAAGAAAGTTCTCTTTCTGAAGGCTTATAGGTTGAACGTGTAGGATCTCAGTCAATAAGCAGGTAAGAGTGACTTGAAAATTGCACATTACATCTATGAGAGGAATTGCTGGCATATGGCCACTTGTTTACCTGTAGTTGGTTATGGACATTAGTGGTCTTGTTAAAATTCTGTCCTTGTGAGTCTGGCAGCCCTCCTTTGTAGGTGGGAAAATGATTAGTTTCGGTTTAAGTCAATAGTTGGAAAATTAACATGCAGAACCTAGAAAATCTTCTTTGTATCCAGTCCCTAACCTGAAAAGGAAAGTAAAAAATAAGTATGACAGAAAATTATTTTCAAGTGAATGGAAGAAATGGAATAAAATATAGTCTATTTGATCCCAAACTTTTCTGATTACAAAATGGACAACAATGGACAGACAGAATGGCTCTCCATTCAAATTCCTTCTGCCTTCATCCAAACCCCAGGAAAGCTAGGAACAGCTCTGGCTTCAAATAGTGCTGCAGTAATTCAACTTAGATGATTTACTGTACTGAAAATGTAACTGTAGCAGAACTTCGGAGAATTAAAAACCACACTCCAATTTATTGTATGAATTTCGTTCTTCCAGCAGCAGTTACTGTGCACAGCTCAGCCTGCTTAGTTTGCGTATGCGAACAGTGCTCCTGTCTGAAGTACTGTGTTTACACATGACTAGGAAATTCAGATGACCTAGCAAAATCCATGATCTGTGTTTTCCTCCATGTAGTCTGGGTATGCTTGTTGTAGTTTTCAAAGCATGAAGGTGAAACAAACCGAGATCTGTTCATTACCAGCTACTGTCAGGACAAGTAAAGGACTGTACCCAGATTATGCTGTCTGGACAGCGAGGGCAGGAACAAAGCTAACACTTCCCTGGCAGACTGTGTTCATGGATTATCATCATCTAAAACCAGCCACAGTAGTTCACTACCTCAAATATCTAAACTCATGGCTTCTGATAACTGAATGAAATGCTCCTTTCCCAACAAAAAAGGTCTTAAACAACTATGTCCTCAATTTTTCACATTGATACTTTCCTACAGTTTGAGTGAATAGCCCCCTCTGTTTCTGATAGGAAAATTCCGATAGTGAAAAGATGCAGTAAATGATATTTGAAATTACCTGCAACTTTCTTCTCTTGTTTTCTGTATATGATAATTTTTCTTTTTGCTGGGAGAGTCTGAATTTCAAACGCATTCCGTATTGGCTAGTGACAGACATTTTAGGATAATGCTTTTATTCTTTTTCCTCATGAGAAGGGCAAATAGTAGGTGGTAAGGACTTTAATTTCACTGACTTTCTTCAGAGACCCCAGCCTTTTGAGATAATTTGGTTGTTTTGCACCCAAAGCTCATTCATTCCATTAATTCCTCTATGTAAGAGTAGGCTGTGGAGTTCTCAAAGTGTCCGAGTGCCATTTATAGTTGCAGAGAAATAAAAATCAATCAACTAGTTCCATTGGAAAAAGTCCATTGGAAAAGACCATTTGGTTGCTGGTGTGGCTAATGGTGTGGAACAATGACATGGCACTTGGACAAGATTATCACGTACCTGACCCATGAGTTCTGGGCCATTGTCTTGCAGTGCAATTTGGAATAACACCAATATTCTGAATCATGGAATCAACTCTCATAAAAAACATTTTTCTGCTCAGGAACATTCTGTAGCTTTATGTACAAATGCTGTATGAAATGAGAAAGTGCTTCTCAAGGCAGAAATAATTTTTAGATCAAGAGCATGCTAGCTACCTGTACCGTCATCTAGAAATCACTATTCGAGGTAACTTGCATCTCAAGATTACTGTAGCAATATGACTACAGAAGAGTGCAAGATTGTGAAATGAGGGTTGAATTAAACACACATAGACATACTTGTGCTGGTTTGCTCATTGTTACAGGAGTGAGAAAGACCTAGTCCCCAGGAAACTTGTCATTAAATCACCACAGCTTTACAGTATGTAACTGCCTCCAGCCTTCCTTGTTCCACAGAAACTGTGTCATCATCTTCCAACTTAAAGCCTTTAAAAGGTGTTGAGGTTAAAACAAGATAAGAAAGGCAAGAATGAGCAAAAGCTGAAACACAAGACCTTGTGGACAACAGAGTGTCCATGTTCTCTAACTTTCCTGTCTTCTCCCTAAGTGTTTTTTAGGCTCCTACAACTTCTTTATGCTCCTTTTTCTGTGATTCCTCTCTTGTTTGAAACCTTGGCTCTATCCCTGGCTCGACTGGTCTCTGGAACTGTGTGTGCTTGGGGACTCAGTACTGTGCTATAAAGCTGTTACATGTTCACTGCATTTCTGGTAGCAGTTGTATACTTTCAGCAACATGATTTTTACATCCATAGCTCAGGCCTAAGGTGAATAAAATCCTTTCAAAAGGCAGGGTCAGGTTAGTAAAAAGCCAGCAGTAGAATATCTTGGTAGTACTGTGGAAAAAAAAAAGGTCTAAAAAAAGGTCTGCCGATGCAACAGGCAGAGCACTAGAAATAATTTCCTTAAATCAAAATCACTTCAGTCAATATATACTGATGAGACCTACATGTGCAAAACTGTTGGTTACATGTTTTGTATTCTAAGAAATTTTCTGCCGCTTCTGAAGTAATGAGTGGGAGCTAGCAATACGCAGTGTAACGACTGGAGAAGTGTGTGATATCAAGTATGATCCACATTATACGGCCCCAGAGCTGTTGCAGTATGAACTATATTAGTCTTGCACCTTCTCAGTGAAGCCTCGTGCACGCCATTCCTGGCTTTGCATGGTGTTGCTCGCTTTAGCTGTGTCTCAGTCCCCCCTATAGCCTGTCTGCTGCAGACTCAGAAGATGGAAAGGCTGAAGGTGGAAGGAAGTCGTCCTCCTTTCCTTCCTTGCTGGCAGCATTGCCCTACCTGCCTAATAGGGTGCTGGCATAGCTGTGAAGCATTTGGGCTCCATGGGCCTGGGAGGGAAATGTGAGAGTTGCGTTGTGGCTGAAGGCAAAGGAGTGTTGTAGCGAAGGGTCACTGCATCCTTTCCTTGGGTTTTTACCATGATATCTGCCACTGGCTTTTGCAGGAGAGAGGGTACCAGGCGAGGTCAAACTTTGGTCTAATCCACTATCACCATTCTTAAATAACAGATTATACACAGGGCAGCACAAGAGGTGCCTGAACTCAGTCATACCCAACAGGTAAGAACAGATTTTGACGTAGTAGTGGAGAATTGTGAAATTCTTCCTTGAGCCTGAGTTGGCACATTCAGGGACATCAGAAAAGAGAGACACTCTCTCTTTTCTAGCCTTTTCATGATGTTACTTTATCTCCCTGGGCTGGCTGTCATCTGTACATATCTGGATGTAGAAAATAACATGAGATTTTGAAGATGAGTCAGAACGGAGTTCACCACAGTCTCTGGTTGTGCAGCGTGTGTATAGTTTCTGTTCCTGGTTCTTCACTGCCTGTAACTCATATTAGTTCAAAATAGCTATAAATTGCTACAGAATCAGCTTGGTCATAAGTGACTCCAGAACATTCAGAGGAGTGAAAGATCCAGTTCTCAGCACAAAGAACTTGACTGTACCAATAGAGGGGAAAATATTTTCTCCCTGGCCAACATACTAAATCTCTTCCAGACACTGATTTTCATGTGTTTCTACTGACCTTCTCTCCTAGATGGAACTTTAATTCTTCATGATTTTTCTGTAAATGTTTGATGTTGTCAATTAAAGGTTTTCCTCCTGCACTGCTTAAAGCATGTCATGGCCCGTTAGGCCACACTTTCTGCTGTATTTTCACTCCTCACAGTCTCAGTAGTGTCAGGTTGTCACAATGAATAAAGCTTTTGTAACACTTTGCTGAAGAGGTGCTTTCTGCCTTTCTTTTTCCTCTTTTTTTTTTTTTTAACATTTGAGGAAGGCTAAAAAGGGTAAGAGCTACAATAGAAGAACTACCTAACAAGTCCTTAACTGTTTTCTGGTATGGTTGCAGGATGTCAGCTGGGTCCACACTGTCCTTCTAATTGCTCTCAATATGCATAGCCACCCACTGAGCAGCTGCGAAAGGTATTTTACTGTGCTTATACAATCATAGAATGGTTAGACCTGGAAGAAACCATAAAGATCATCTAGTTCCAACCCCCCTGCCATGGACAGGGACACCTCCCACTAGACCAGGTTGCTCATTTGGATTATCATTTGATTCTGTGATTTTTGGCCTGTAGGTAGTGCCATTAGGACTACAAAAGCATCCAAGATCTTTCTGAGGCATTTATATCCTTTTTTCTTTAAGGAAGGTTTAGCCGAGACTGACATTAGGGTTTCATTAACTTAAGCCCTAGCTCTGTAAATCTTTCCCTTTTGAAATTCCATTCCATCATCCCTGTCTTATGCCAGTTGGAGACCACATCCAGTAAAAATCAGGTGTGGGCTTTCCTTTTATTTTCACCTCATCTTACAGTAACAGGATCCTAGCCCTAATGTGTGGATTTTCTGATCATTGTTTCTTTTGTCAAACTGGCTGATGAAACTACTTCCAGTAACATAGTCCAGGGAAAGCAGCTTTCACCTCACTCAGAACAGTCAGATAGCAGCTTCTCCCTCTAAGCTGCTTAACCTGCTCCTGTGTCTCAGTAACCTCCAGTGACAACTAAAGTGGCATGGAGTTGAGATGCGAGACTGGATCCCCTTATGATTCCCACGATGTACTTCTGCCCGTTTCAAGTTCTCCTCTGACCAGAGGACTCCTCTGACTGCTGAAGCATGGAACCTGCTTGCATGAGTCTAGTAGGAGGGCACACGGCAATTCTCAAGACAAAAATTCTGTTGTTGCACAGTGGTAAACATCGTATCTATATTTAAAACTGAGAAAAATATGTTATTAACTATGTTAGCTAATGTACCTCAATAGTATGCATGGGGATATTGCCCATGAATGAGATCTCACAGCTGTGGTTCTACTCTGTTTTCACCCCAGATGCTCACCTATGGCTTCATGTCTGGCTTGGAACACCTTGTAGCAATTTATAAGCAGCTGCGCCAAAAGACGTGCTACAAAAGACAGAAATATTGAAAATGACAAAATAAGATTCATGTAGCGCAGTGAGCTGTGTAGTGGACTATATTATCCCAGCATGTACATGAACATCTTTGGTATTTGATGACACGAATCAGGCTAAAACTCCAACATACACTCGATATTTGCAGGTTTTTTTTAAAAAAGTAATCCCCTGTGTACACAAAAATTCTAATTGTCACAGTCAAAGCTAGAACCATCTCACTGCTAATAAACACACACACACACACACACAAGTGACTTGTGCAATCACCCATTTTCTAAAATAAGTTTCCAAATGTCTGCGTGTTTATGTGTGTTAGCCTTTGAAAGTTTCTTCTTGGGACCGATGGGCACTTCTGATGCATTCCCCTATGGCCCATTGATTCTCAGGAGCGTATTTAAAGACCTTACTAAACTTCTCTTTTGGGTATGCTCCAAAGACAATTCTCAAATGCTCACAGCTTCTCAAATACTCAAAGTAATCTGAGCTCATTCTCTGTGCCTCAGTGATGATTACTTCCATGCCATTTTGCAAGTCTGACCTACATTTTGGCTTCAGTCCCCTCTTTTAAAGCACAGAACTTTTTTTTTAAATGGGAAAAATTGTAGGTTTATTTACTGTCTTTTCACTCAAACATCTGTGACTTTTGATTAGTTATAAAAACATATTTCTAAAGTACCTATGAAATCAGTGCTTTAGACAGAGTTATTCAAACAGTTTGACCAGTTGAACCTGGCAGGAGAGTAGCCATTGATTGATTTGGGAATCCGTGATTTTCCAGCATTGCGATTAGAGTGTACGAGACAGGATTATATGGGAAAGTCCCACAATCAACAACTGGGACTTGACAAACGTCTGGAACACAAGACTGATCCTAGGAAATTCAAATTACTTTCCATAGTATATGCCGAGAGAGAGATCTGATTAGCTTTGAAGTATCAGTTTAGATATAATTTTTAGTTCACACTGGGTTGGTTTTAGATTACATTATCTTGGTTCACCCTTTATTTGAACAGAATTAACCTCTCCCAATAATACTCTTTTCTGGTGTGACCTAAGGTTGAAAAATCAGTTGTGATGGGAAGTATAATTGTAAGAAAAGAAAAAATGTAAAAATACTAAATGAAGTTTTCTTGCACAAATCTCAGTGATTCCCATCCTGTATTTTATTTTATGTTATTTACAAAATTTGTTTCTAGACATGATGGAAAGTACATTCATTTCCATCGTTAGTGATGTGTAAAATTTGCTGCTATCACTCACATTACCAGACAGTTTTACTGTAGAAAATGGAAGGTAATTGGTACTTCAGGCAGGCCACAAATCTTTCCTGGCAGCAGTGTATCACTCACAGTACATTGATTGCAAAAATTAGTTAATTCAAGAGGAATATTATATTCCTTGAGTCCTGGCATAAATCTCTCCAAAGTCTGCAGGCATTACTGCCATCAAGCTAAAAGATGGATTTCTATCAGCATACTTGACTATGTGTGCTCCTGATTTAGATGCTACTCATTCCAACACCTCTTCTAAAACTGATATATATTGCCTATGAAGTCCACCAGAAGAGACTTTATATGGCAGGATTCAATAATATTGGGCTAATCTGTTGCTTTTATTTACTGATCTTCCTAGGGTTGTAAATCCTCAACTGCATGGTGTTTCCTACTTCATTACCTTTGTGAATGAAAACTAACGAGCGTTCAGTGTCCATGCATTGATGAGAATCTGTCTTTCTGTACATTTGGAATGCTCTTTATTGTTAGTGTTAAGGAAATGAGGTTAGAAATTTCTTTAACAAACCTAAGAAATTTTCTCAGTGTTCACCCAATGAGAGTGCATCTGGATTTGATATAAAGATTGCCCATGGCAACCTGTTGTATTTAGAAGCTTTTACAAATTTTTTTATACTTCAAGCATCATTGTAAATTCCCATCATTGTTCTGACATACCTGAGCTTCAAAAAGATAATACAAGATGCACAAGTGTTTGCAGACCAGTTGAAATTTCTTTAATGTGGTACACTGCTTCTACAAGGCCTAGGATGAGGAGGTTTCACAAAAAAATGTATTTTTATGGCATACCTGCAATGTGGGGCTTTGGCTCTGTGTAAGTCACTTGGACCTCTGCTGCAGATGAAATACAGGTGTGCATTTTTTGTCTACAACTCTGAGCACAAGGCAAATAGGTACATCCTGTTTTGAGGGGTCAGGCTAAATTGAATTAATGGTGCTAATAAAACAACTGTATAAGGGAGAAAGGTTTTCCAGAGCTCTGAGCAAGCTCAGCTTTTCTTGTGAAAGGTGACTGATCTGGTTTGCTACTAGCTAAAAGGGGAACAAATCTGTGAGTCAAATGGTGTCACTGTTGTGATGGGGGCAGCCATCAATGAAGTTTTCCGAGTTCTTTTTGTTTAAAGAAATTAATGTGCCAGAGATGATGATAGTAGTTTTTTGTGGTAACACAGTACTCTGTAATAGCCTTGCTGTCCTTTTAATAGAAAGAAAACTGTTTTCATTGTTAAAGTTATGGGTTTATGGCTTTGCTGTGATTTTTTTTCAGAATGTTGAGGAAATGCATTTTCAAGAAAAGTAACTGTTTTGCAAAGCAAAACCAGTCTTTGTTACAATACACCATAGCAGTTCGCAGAATTCCAAATTTACCCTCTTCACAGAGCCAGAAAATGCTTATTCTCTGGGACCACAATTTCTTTCACTGAACTGGAACTGAGAACAAATGACCTGAGAGCACGCTGAAGATGGGAGATGCCTATCATAACACCCATCTAGGAAGATGCAATTATGAACGTGAAAGGTCAAAATAAGTACTTCCCTCTGGTTGAACTCATATTCAAAGTAAATGTACAGGAAGATTCATGACATAATTCTTTGCTGTCATTTTTTTTTTTCAGTAGAAAACAGCGCAGGAGCCATGGGAACTGTAACTTAGTGAAAAGAGGCTCTCGCACAAGCCATTTGAATGGGTTGTTGTGTAGTGGTTCATCTTAAGCCATGATACAACATAGACAATGAACGAAGTGGTTGTTATCACACTCTTAGCTCTTTAATGATCACTGATTAAGAAAAGCCTCTGCACAAAAGAAGAGAGTAGCTATAATCACCATCACACCTAAAAACTGCAAACCTAAGGAGAGTGACTGGAAAAGAATTGAGTATGTTATGCTTGCAAAAAAAAATTAATGGGCTGTCTGAAAATAGTTTTGATTAACAGTTTTTTTCAGAATTTTCCTGATTTTTCCATTAGTTTTCCATTAATTCTGGTAAAATATGCCTTTGTGAGACTGTATTTTTGAACTGCACAGAGTCTTGCACTCTATATAAAGATGTATGAGTGAAGTGCATGAGACAGTATAAAAAGAAGTTGAAAACATACACAAATATGCAAATTATTAAAGCTGGTGAGACGTTCTGGTCATTTTAGGGAGGTAACTGAGGCACAGATCAAATAAGGAATTGCAAGACTCTAGGCTAACAGGCAAAGAAAAGCTGAAGACAGAAATCACACAGTAAATTGCGCTTCTCGTGACAAATGCCACAAGCTGAAGAGCTGCCTCGTACTTGGAAAAGCGAGGCAAATGTAATAACAGCTTATAGTAAGTAGCGATAATTTATACCCACAGCATGAACAAAGAATGACAACAGTATCACTGCACATAAGGAAACTCAGAGGAGTTTCTCCATACTCCATATGGAGGAGTAATGGACAGTTTTGGACAAAGTTGGAGATCAGTACTCAAGTCAACGTGATCCCAGAAATATATCAGCCCTGTAGGAGAAACACTGATAATGTCAGATAAGTGGGCAAAACTGAAGATTTTGCTTACATTCAGGTTTACTATCGTTAGCCCCACTGAGGCAGCATATGAAATAAATGCATGGATAAATAAAAAATGTTTGAGGTGGCAGCTCCTAAGACTACATAGAATAAATTGTATAGTTCATTAAAACATGTAACTTCTTGGAAAGCAGGAAACTCAAAAACCAGAAGTAAGTATCAGAAATGTGTTCCAGGATATAGGGAAGCTTTCTAAAGAGAACAAAATAGAAGTGGAAAAGTCTATTTGTCCAGTGATTCATGACCCTTGGAAAAGTCTAGTCTCAAAAACAAAAGCAAAAGAAAAAACAGAGTAAGGCGACTTCCCCCAGAATCACAGAGCAAGCAAGGGAACCACGAGAAATGACATTACAAATTAGTCACTGCAGACAAAAGAATTAGTACTTCCTCGCTATTGATTGTCTCCAAATAACAATCTAAATACATATAGATGCAAATGCTTTCGACCAGTTAAATAAGGACGTTACAAAATGTCTTATATGGTGGGTGCATCAACCATGGAAAAATATTTGGTATCAGCATATTTTGGCCAGTAACCTTAAGAAACAGAGCGCACTTTCTCATTAGGAAATGTTATTTCTTCAGGCTGGCTTCTGGGCTGTTTGGAACCTGACTTTTTTCACTGGAAAATAAAACACATCTTTGATAGCGTAGAGGCTAAGTCTTCACGGATGATATTTTGATCTGTGGAAATGCTGTAGAAGAGCATGACCGCAGGCTCCATGTAGCTTTGAAAAGCTGGCAAACCATAAACAAAAATGTAAATTTATATGTATTAGAAATAACATTCCTAGAAGCAAGGTGCTCAAGCGGATCAGATAAGGATAAAGCTTCTACCAGCATTCTTGTCCTTGTAGATAAAGTATGATCCCTATGATTTTTTTTCTATGATTCCTAGACATAGTCATGAACAGTATAGGGAAATTAATACCTATTGTAGATGCTCAAACAGAGGCCTTTGAGTATTCTGGTGGAATTACGTTCACAGGATGCAAATGTGAATAGAGCTGAATGAAATTAAGGTATTAAAGAAACTCTACATTTGATGTCTTTAAGAAGTATAAGACTAAGCTAGTTATGACACCAATGACAGTATAGTCACAAGTGGAGAATAGTATTACTTCACTGAGTATCTCATGCTTAATCCATGAGTATGAGAAGTTTTGTGTCTATTGAGAGGTCCATGTTAGCTGAAGCGCTCTATAAACCACTTATAGCTATTTATAGAGAAAGGCCTGACAAGTAGGTTAGTTTCAAACACATGTATATGTTCTCTAAATGCAATATAAATATGGGACATACTTTTAGCTAAAGTACAGAAGATGAGAAGAGCAAAGTTCCCACCTAGATTGTAGAATATCAGTGTTCCTTTCAAAGAACACTATTCTGCCTGGGACAAAATGTGAAATGAGATCGCCAATATCAATGCTGGGAATGGAGGGCCAGATGAAACAGAAATTATTATCAGCGTGAGATCTGGAAAACAATCTGGGCCTTCTTTACTTTTTTAGGGGGGAATTTTCACTACCAGGATACGATGGTTAAAATGTTACACAAAAACATTGAAAAAGCTACACAAAGATCATCCGATGACCAAAAAGTGAATGGAAGAACAGCAATACTTCGGAAGTTGTCCTGGTTCCGGCGGGGATAGGGTTAATTCTCCCTGGTGCCCCCTGCCCTGTGAGCCATGACAGGGCTCTGAGCTGCCGGGGAGGGGGCGGGAATGGCCGCTGGGAGCGGGCGGGGGCGTCCCGGCTCCGGGCGGGGAGCGGCGGTTCCGTAGCCGTGTCTGTACGTTCCTCTGTCGGTGTTACCGTTGGTTTCTCGTTCCCTTTGCTGTTCTGTTGACTCGCCTGTGTCTCGGCCCGCGAGTTTTGCCGTTTCCTTCCGAGGCCGTCCCGAGGGCGGCACGCGGTGCTTTGTGGCCGCCTGAGGCCAAACCGCGGCAGAAGTTCTGAAGCAGCCGCCTGCAAAAACACCAGTGGGATCCAGCGAAATTTCCATAGCGATGGCGTAAGAAAAATGTGGTCCTTGAAACACAACAGGTTCTCAAGGATATTTTAACTCCTGTGAGGTAGCCTTTGCGGAACGCGTTACGGTTAAACAGGTGCTTCTGCATATCCCGTTCCTCTAGAGATGATGTATCTCAAGCAATGCTGTTTTACAATGGGGTGATAATTTATTTGGCAGTGGAGTTAAGCATTCTGCAATTAGATATATGTATAAATGTAGTACTGCTAATCTGTATTATCTCCAGTCCAGTGATCTGGTGGGAGACAGTGTCAAAATATTAAGTGTACACACAAAGGATTGCCAAGTCAAGATGGCTGAACTGCAGGACACGCCTCTGCTAAATGGATCCATTTGCTGTTGTCTGACTGTAGCCACCACGTAGAAACCTGCACATTCATATAGGATGCGCTTTGGCGGTTCATATAGTAACTTTGTCAGTTCCTAGGCTTTTTTATAGATTGAGAATGCAGTGTTAATTAATGTTGGCATTGTTAATATTATGATCAACTGCAAATAAGATTTGGACGGATGACCCAAGAAAAACAGTCATGGAAGAGCCAAGCTTAGTGCACAGCAAATGTTGTGCAGAAGCTCACAATGAACATTTAAAACCAATCCCAAACATCACATCATGCAGATCCCTGTAGCAGTAACAAATATAACATGAAAAAAAAAAAAGTGATGTTTTTCCTCCACTTTTCGTCTTTGTATAACAAAAGTGTCCCTACACGCTGCCAAATAATAAAGCTGTTAGTCGTAGAAAGTATGGACTGAGAAGCCTTTAAATTCATACGGTCTGTCTCTGCAGGGACAAGTGAATTCTTGTCTGACAGGATTATTGTGTGCCAGGTTCCATTTTTACTGGTTTACATGAGCTAATCTTTGAGAGGCAGTTCTGTCCTATTAATTCCATCACTCCCAATGGCTTGCTGATCTCCAGCCTAAATTCCAGCAGCTTAATCCCGGTTTTATCACTGTGCGCTGCCCCAGTGCTCAGATTCTTGAAGTCTGCAGAGGTACTTCCAGCTCCTTACTGCAACTTGCTGTTAGCACTGAATACAAATCCTGCAAGAAATAGCAGCCTCTGTGCTACTTTAGACAGCCACTGCGTTTTAGTTTCCTCAGGGCAGTAGAGGAATGGTTGATTGCAATTGCGCTGGCAGATGCCTCTCTCCCTCTCTGCTTTGAGGCTTTTCTTGTTTTGTGGCTGTGGCTCAGTGAAGTGAGAGGAATGCCTTCTCCAACATGCCCAGTTTTCCAGTGCCTCAGATGAAGCCAATGAGCAAGCATGCACTTCAGGGGAAATTGCGTCTTCACAAATTTATGTCAGTTTTTGTTCTCTTTCATGTGCAGAAAGCAAAGATGAACTGACAGATTGGCTAGACATTCAAAATGTGCTGATTTTCTCTGCAACCACGAACAGCAGAGCCAGGCAGGAGGAAGACCACAATCAGCTTTGACAGGAACACTATAGAGTGAGTACATGGCATGTTTATTCACACACCTTTCTTTAATGTAGTGCATCATAAAATATATTGAACTTTGCAAGTTGTTTTCTTCCCCAAGGGCCAAAAAGTATTTTACATTAACCACTTCAACAAATTAAAAGGCAACCTTCTCTGGAGTGGGAAGTGAGAGCTCTTTAAAACAGGTAGCAAAAAATACTGCTGTACCCAAATGAAGCTGAAGAATTCTTCAGGACTTACAAACTTCTCCAGTGCATTCATGTGGAGTAGAAAACTATCTTAACAGAAGACACATTTTAGTGTTAAAAAAACCTGTTGATCCAGGGCAAAAAGACATTATTGGGTGATTTCTAAAGCATCACAAGATTGTGCTAAGGAGTTCTTCTGGGTGTCTAGATGTCAGTATACTTCCCTACCCCCTATTACAATCCAGGTTAGGAGAGGCACACCTCATTAACCTGAGCAAACTAAGAGGCAGCAGCAGAAAGGAAAAAGCCCTAGGGCTGATTGTCCTTTGATTATTACAGCTTTCCTGCTAAGAGTAAAATTAGAAAGATGAAAATGCAATTAAAGTCTTACCCACACCAGAAAGATGAACCATTTACTTTGAATTTTTGCATTAACTTTGTTATTCAGCCAATATAGTTTGTATGAACTTAAATTAACCCTGAAGACACTACTTATTCCCTGTCTGAAGACTAGCAGATCTTGCATTATCCTGATTTCCAGTTTCCTGCCCCTTTTGTATTCTACTTCCTGCCTCTTGTGGCCAGTAGTAATGGACAAGACATTATCAGGTGGGACTGTGGAAGGCTTAGGAAATACAGTGGCAATAACAGAGGAGGTGGGTCTGTGTTCTTATGCTGACAGAGCAGGAGCAATCAGGTACTAACAGCCCTCAAGTTCAACCCCTCTATGAAAGCATTTCCGTAGCTGCCACAGAATGTCGTGAAATGGTTTTTGGGTTTTGGGGAACTGGGTTATGTTTGAAAGATATGTTTGATCCCCTACCTGCTCTAATGAGAAGAACTAGCTCCCCTTGATATTTTGAAGTATGCTATTTGTTGAGTTTTCACTTCATCTGTACGTCCCATAGGGGCAGATGATAAGATAGTCATGGCAGCAGTTTATGCATGAGGTTGGAGAGAGATGGTTAGGAGGCTGATAGTGCCATAATTTGGGTCCAGAGAAATTTCACCACTGTGAGTGGGCTCAAACAATGATCTCTTATCTTGTCTAAGCAACAACAGATGTGCTTTAGACCATGTGTGGTGCATACATACTGCTTAATGTGTTTGTAAATGTGGCAGTATTCACAACCAATCGAATGTTCAACCACCCTTTTTAATGCTTGGCATCATGAAAACAAAAGTTTAAAGAGAAGATTTGTTTATCGGGTTTTTTTGGTTTTGGTTTGTTGTTTTTTTTCTTTAAGTAAATTATTTTAACATTAGTAGCAAATATTTTGCATCAAGGAAGGCTTTGCTAAAGACCCAATACCTTTTTTTTTTTTGGTGGAAAAAATGTCTCAAAGTTTAAAAAACTTTATTTCAGAATGTACTTGAAATATTTTTATTACAATGCAGGCCACAGTGCCGCTGTTTTTCACTGCATGGACTCACAAAACAAGGTAGCATGTTATGATTACTGATTCTGACCTTGCATAGCCTGTTCAGTATAAGCTATCGAGGCCGAACCTTGAAAAGCTGAATGACACTTTGTCAATGTATGGAGCTACGCAGATTTATCACGGTGTGACAGGTTGGCATTGCACTGCAGTATTGGTCTCATGATGTCTCATAAGCGAATCATTGTGTGCTAACCTTGTTCATCTACATTGCTACCCGATTTCAGGATGTGGCTTTTAGATTCCTACCTTTTTGTTTCCGTTTCTTCCCTTTGCGTCCCTGTTAGGCTGTATGTGCTCGTTCTACTCTTGCTCCTCTGCACGGAGTAAAGGAGTTGCATGAATATCTCTCAGCTGAAAGTACAGGGCTCACCTAAACTATTGCAAAAGCTTCTTGACAGGGGTGAGTGCATGTTGCTATCCTATACCACACTTTGATAGTAGGCATAAATTTAAATGTACTGATGGCTAAGGTTGATTAAGAGCTGTGATTTTTGTCATGGCTTGTTCTTCCTCTTTTAATCTTTTGCTATAATATTCTGATCAGATACTTCTGCTGCCTGGCTATATGAATGAAGATTCTCTAACCTCTTACGGGATGTGGTTTAAGACTGATTAAGTTATACTCGTGACAGTAGCCTTAATTATTAGCCATGTCTTTTTGAGACTGAAATCTCTTGGATTGTATCTTGGCTTTCCAAATATATTCACATATCCTAATCCAGATATATTTTGTATTCAGACAAAATAGATAGTACTTGTTAGAAAATACATTCTTTGAAGTATAAAATGGGGAAGTGACCAGCTAGGCAATTAGTATTGTGTTTCGTCTAAAGGGACAAAGTAAATGTGAGTACAAATAAGAGCAAGGGGATACTGAATTGTTAATAAGGGAATATTTATTGGACAAGAGATGATTTGAAGCAAGCAGTAAGGGATTTGCTGTTAATCGATTCTAGAGAACCTCTTAGTATGCATGAAGTGCTCCTAACATTTTTATTCATCCAAAAGCCAATACTATGACTTGGGAAGGCCTGCTGTATGTATTTGTATGTGTGACTTAGGTGAGGTTAGAGTAGGAGAGTAATTTGAGACCCTCTGCTCTGGTTGGGAAACTCTTTGCTTCTAAGGGGAAATGGATTTGGGACATATATTGAGCGTGCAGCGCAGAAATATGAAGTGCAAAAAAAAGTTTGAGACAAATTCAGTTAAATAATCCCACAACTGGGAATGACAATGATTCTTTAAGTCATTAACTCCAGGTTCTCCCAAGTATTCAAACAGTAGCTTAATAAACCAACAAATTAGCAATAATTGGTTGTAGTGTAGTTTAGCTGAAAAAAATCAGGGAAATCATTAGTAGCATTATAAAAGCAAATCACTCTTACATATTATTTTCTTAAGGCTGTTCTGTTAGATTTATCTTGCATTTGCTCTCTACTAACCAGAATATCACAGGAATAAAAACGGGAAAATTATTTTTAAAATTACTTGTATTGTTCAATGTATCATCTAATACTTTCTTAAATAATCCTAGTGGTTAGCTGACGTCTTTTCTCTGCGGAGATCGCTTCACATCCAGAAGCTTCCACTGTCAGGAAGTATTCTTTAGATATTTATTCTCAGTTTTTCTCTACCTTAAAGAAGTTTTTGCAAATACTTTTAATCTGGAGAAAAGCAACTCAAACTACTAGCTTGATTCCATCTCATTTGCTAATTGGACTAACATTTAAGGAGACTACTTGTTTGTTTTCAGTTTTCATCTACCATTTGTATCTCTACTTGTGGAGATATAATTCAGTACTCAATAATAAATTGTGGAAAGTAAATAAATTTTACTGAGAATGAATCAATGGTTTATCGGATTTTCCCCTGAGTGCATACAACTGAGTCATTGTGGTGCTGCAAATCATATTTTCTTTCCAAAGTTCTATTTGCAGTACAGAAGCAGAACGCGGATGAAATTACTTAATTAGTCAAAGGTATTCAAGGTAATATCTTGATATCAAAGATACCAAGGTAAGAAGGATCCAACTGGGCTCTGTTGGAAGAAAAAGAAGAAATTGGAAGCTGTTAGCTGCATTGCTGTTATTGGGCATGTTTTATTTTGTCTCCGCAGCTCTATCACACTCTGCCCAGCTGCTGAGGTTCTGTTTCAGTCATTGTTGAGATGAATTAAATGCTTTTTAGCATTTGGTATAGAGAACATGATTCAGGCAGTGCCTCACATAAATGTTTGCACAGATCTCAAAATGCCTGATGTACCAACCAGGAATCTGGCATAAAAAATGCACATTTTTAATTTGAAGCAGATGAAGTTAACTCTGTGCCATGCCTACAGAGCTGCTTCAGATAGCCCTGTACAATGAAGTATGAGTGAGTCTGCCACGGACAGTTGAAAACACTGCTGTGATATTTCACCATTTATTTTCCCCAACCACAGAATATGACATGTCGCGGGCTGCACAACTAATTTTGGTGATGTGATTTAAACCAAAAACAAAGGTGGTGTTTACTATTTTTCTAATGCTTTATTTAAAAGAAAATTTCTGATCAGTAATTCTCAACTTTTCTGCAGCCATATGCTCCAGTTCTTGTTATAGGCTAGTGTGTGACAAAGTTAGAACTAAATAAAAGTTTGTGAAGTCAAAAAATCTTGCCTACTGTGATTCGGACATTGCAGTTATGTGGTCACAATGAATTAGTACTACTCAGGAGCCCTGGTCTCCTTGCATCATCTTTACAGTGCTGCCAATATTTCTGACGTTTTGAGGAACCTAAACTGAATATCCTGTAAGCTTCTAGAACTAAATGAATGAACCACGTGAATTTAATTTTGATTTACTGACCTTAATAATCCTGAAATTATGCAGTACTGCAGAACTCTCATCTATGATTTCAGTTCTTCGCCCCTTACCATGTGAAAACATTATTTGAGAATCTCTGTGGACAAAATTTTTAGGTTGATTTGGAGTTACCAGATGCCCTCTCCTGGGTGATGCATTCTGTCTGAGGGACATTTGGCATGAATATGCTTCCCCCTTCTTATTGAAAATGCACTTGCAGATCATTATCTACATCCACATGTTGACAGACTCTGAATAGAGGTGAAAGGAAGCTGACCAATGAGTTGAAGAGAAGGGTAGGGAGGAGGGAGTCTCTGTTACATCTCGTGGCCCTTTTTTTATTTTTCATTTTGTTAAGCTGCAGGGTGATGTCTCCATGGGGATAAGAATTTGATTGTTGCCAGTATCTTGCATACCTATTTTTGCATGAAATCTGTAAGAACAAATACATGTAATTAGCAAGGAGCAGTGTTCTAATACACATGTACATAATGTGTATCAGTCGTCAGAAAAGATTATGTCAAGCAGGACATAACAGAAATAGGATCTACATTTCAAAAAGAGGAATAATTTTGTCTATCTAATTGGAGGCAATGGTGACCCTGTACAGGGAATAATGGTATAAATGTCAGATATAACATGTTAGGTTATTAATTTTCTGACAGATTTTCTTTACTTAGGAGGGTGAATGACATTGCAAGAATATGCTCATCCATCCAACAGTCTAGGTATTCCCCGCATGCTTTAAAGAATCTGGTTTACTATGAACTAGAAGGTAGCATTCTGGTGTACCTCAACAATCCTGTGCAGTATTTATAACTGCCATTCATTTTTCCATACCAATGCTTCTTTAATTTGTCCTGATAAATTTCTCCAGTGTTTACACAGCACTCTCATTAATGTTTAGAATGGTCTTAGGTACATTGACTATTTCCAAAGCCTTTGGTTGTTATCTTGCACACCAATGATTTGCAAGATTATAAACAAATAAAGGCCTAAAGAACAACTAGTGAATATTATTCTGAAACTCAGGTGCTTGCTAGAACTCTCTTTCTTGATATTTAATGTTTTTTCTGTTTGTTTGAAATTTATACTTGGAAATGGACATTGAACGCGCACGTTGCAAATGCCATTCTGAAGTAACCTAAGGATTTGGGATTCTGGATTGAGTGAAAAATCATAGAGTGTCTTTGGACATCCTTTACCTATAGCAATATTCTGTCCCTATATGTTGGGAATAAGTAACAGGTGCGATGTGCTAAACTTGTTGAACTAGTCTATACAAAACATTGCAACTTTTGCAATTAAATACGGTGGCAAAACAAATGATCTTTAGTGCTATATGCTGGTGATTGCTGGTGACTAGTAGTGGTTTATGAACAATTGGTGTCAGTAATTAATAATGAATAACAAACAGCAGTTAATTTCTGGTGGCAATCAATGATGATTCATCTGTGACATTGCTGGACTGTGGACTGCTGGACTTTTAATTGCTTGAAACTGATTCACAAACGATCTGTTTGTGGGAACATTCTGGGAGTGTGTTTCAGTGATAGATGGTTGTTCCATACGCTGACTGATTGCCAGTGAGTGTCATTGTTATCATTGCCAGGGATTATTAGTGGTTGTTACTGAATTTCGGAGGCAGACTGTGCAAAATACCTGCTGATAAGCATAAGTGAACAGCTGGGTAGAAGACCAAACCACAAAAGGGCAGAAAAGCAGCCATAGGCCAGAAAAGCAGCTATAGCCCAGCTGTCTGGACCTTGTGGAGGTCTCTGTCAAGCAAAGGTAGGCTTCCTGCTGATGACACTAGGAGTCAGGATGGATGGGGAGGCATTAAATGCTGGGGGAGCGGAAGAGAAGCGTCTTTCTCAAAAACAAAACAAAAAACACAACAAAAATCCCTCACTCTAAACATCCTGTTTTCTGTTGGCAACAAGAACAGCATGTTTCCTCTTGCCAAGGGCCAGGTTCTGCCTCTTTCCTTTGCCTTTTTTCTATGCTCATTTCAGGGTGACAAACTTCAAATTTTCCTGTGCTGCTAAGAAGTCTTGAGCTGCATCTGCATGATATAATTTCATAGGTCATGGAATCATAGAATAGTATGTTTTGGAAGGGACCTTTAAAGGTCATCTAGTCCAGCTTCCCCTGCAATGCGCAGGGATGTCTGCAACTTGATCAGGTTGCTTAGAAACCTGTCCAGTCTGACTTTGAGTATTTCCAGGGATGGGGCATTTACCACGTCTATGGGCAACATGTTCCAGTGTTTCACCACCCTCATTGTAAAAAATTTACTCCTTATATCTAGTCCAAATCTGTCCTCCTTTAGTTTAAAACCATTACCCCTTCTCCTGTCACTACAGGCCCTCCTAAAAAGTCAGTCCCCATCTTTCTTACAAGCCCCCTTTAAGATCTGAAAGGCCACAATAAGGTCTCCCTGGAGCCTTCTCTTCTTCAGGCTGAACAACCCCAACTCTCTCAGCCTGTCCTCACAGGAGAGGTGCTCCAGCCCTCTGATCATCTTCGTGGCCCTCCTCTGTACCTGCTCCAGCAGTTCCATGTCTTTCCTGTGCTGAGGGCTCCAGAGCTGGATGCAGTACTCCAGGTGGGGTCTCACCAGAGCAGAGTAGAGGGGCAGAATCACCTCCCTCAACCTGCTGGCCACGCTGCTTTTGATGCGGCCTAGGATGTGGTTGACTTCCTGGGCTGCGAGAGCACATTTTTGTCTCATGTCCACCTTTTCATCCACCAGTACCCCTAGGTCCTTCTTGGCAGGGCTGCTCTCAATCCCTTCATCCCCCAGCCTCTATTGATACCAGGGGTTGCCCCGACTCAGCTGCAGGACCTTGCATTTGGTGTTGTTGAAACTCATGAGGTTTACACTTTCTGAGGGTGAACTCGATCCCACTGTCTATGTCATTGATGAAGATATTAAACAGTACTGGTCCCAATATAGATCCCTGAGGGACACCACTCATCACTGAAGTCCATCCAGGCATTGGGCTGTTGACCACTACTGTCTGCATGTGATCATCCAACCAATTCCTTATGCATCGAACAGTCCACCCATCAAATCAATACCTCTCCAATTTAGAGAGAAGGATGTTGTGGGGACCATGTCAAAGGCCTTACAGAAGTTCAGATAGACGACATCTGTAGCTCTTGCCTTGTCTACTGATGTAGTCACTCCATCATAGAAGACCACTAGGTTGGTCAGGCAGGACTTGCCCCTGGTGAAGCCATGCTGGCTGTCTCAAATCACGTCATTGCCCTCCATGTGCCTCCATTTAGTCAACTGAAAGTAATAAGTAGGGTTAACTAAGAATGATGAAATCACTGGTTATCCTTCAATTTATGCAGGTGATCCATGTAGTTTTAGATTTTTGGGGAAAGCTCACAAAAAATTTTGGGCCAGAAATAAAGAAGGATTTAGGAACCAAGTCTTGGTTCTTCCTACTTAGACTATTAGTACTGGTTGGAGCATGCTTTGATCAGGGACAGGTACTGCCTGCTGACTGGTTGTTAAAGCTTTTTGCCTGCATATTATTGGGTCCCCTAATACAAATGGAAAGCTACAACCAAAGAGGTAGAAAGGGGGTGGGCGGAGGAGAGGTGAAGTCTCACGCCAGTGAAACTTCAAATGAAAACTCACCATGACAGCAATATCTGGGCTTGCAGGTGCAAGCTGTTATGACAATAACAGCAAGAGAATAGCAGTATGAGAACAACAGAGGGAACACTGGCACGGAGGCTCTGGAAAAACACTGCCACAACAGCTGAGGTGAAAGGCTTTAGAGCTGCAAGTGAAAGGCAAGCTACAGACCTGCCAATAGATGACCCTTACCATTATAAAAGCTAAGACACCTAAGGCACTGTGAAAGAAATTAAGTTTTAGGTTTTAAGGCTATCTCTTCATTGTGTCTGTTTATTACCTCTGTCTGAGCAGCCAAAATACCCTTGACTGACCAGCATTTGAGGACAAGGTACCATTCAAATGCCTCTTTCTGTCCTTGTTTCCCTGAGTGCATATTCCATATTTTTGAGGGCTTTTTTTTTTTCTCCCAGCTGTTGTCAACTTGCCTGTCAGCAGGGAAAATATTTGGAAAGGCATTGAAAGTATATCAGAATTTCAAGGGTATTTTGCCCGCTCCTTTGCTCTAGAGCAGGTAGATAACAGCTAAAGTTAAAAATAAACAACAAAGACCCACTCTCTAATCCTTGTGCATATCTGACAAGCCATCTAGAGATTAAAGTACTTTCAAACTTGAATATTGGGATGGCTTGGGCAGAGATCCAGGAAGAGTTGAAAATAAGATCAGCAGAGAAGATATACCTTCAGTCAGGTCTTAAATGGAACATAATATATCAAAGTGATGAACTCAAAATAGAATTTAGATAGGATTTAAGCATCTAAGTCCAAGAGCCTGAACCCACACACCCTGCCTAACAGCTTAAGTGCCTGAGAGCACGTTGATTTCTGTTTTCACCAGTAAAGGTGCTTTTTCAAATAGTTTGATTTTAAGAATCAGACGTGGTGGCTCAGGGATCCTATTTTCAATTTGCAATTGAGAGTATGTTATCCTGATGAGCTTCCTTTTGAGGTGAGGGAAGCCCTCACAAGGTTCTAAGTGCATTACTTTGACACTTGTCTAGCAGAACATGTGACGAAACCTACACATACAGCAGCAGAATCAGAACACTGCACTTCAGTCACAAAAACTTGACACAGATTTGATTATTCACAGCCTACAATCTGTTGCCCGCAGACTTAGAAGGACAGAATGGGGCTAGCTGACTACTCTAGATGTTTTGCTTCTCAGTGAATTCATTAGTGTTCAGATCACTAAAATGTAGACAATAACTTTTCTGTCATTCTGTCGTTGGGAGAAATAATCACCAGAGATAGGCTGTAGTTTGCAATTTATGAATTCAGAACTTTTGAAGCACCTTTCAAGCATCTTACTCTTTGCAACCAGCACATACAGAAGAATGTAGCTGCATTCCAGAGTTGTATTTGTGTGCAGCTTTCATGGTTTTCAATTCACAGGAAAAACAGAACCTCTTTGCAGGGTCCAAAAAATCTGATCAGCCACATAATCATATCTATCAAAATGGTTGTGTTACTTATTTGGTAAAAGAAGATCATCCTTTGAGGATATGATCGTGTGAATGTCTTCCTGGAAAAATTGTCCAGACTTACAGGAGGAAATCAGATGAGGACAGGAATTGTGTTAAAAATATTTATGTAAAACTGTTAGTCTCTCTACAGTTGATGTCAGGCCAGATGTGGGAGCTGGGAAGCTTCCAGGCTGAAGTTACACTGCTAAGCAGAGATAGACAGTACCTTAAGAATAATTAAATATTATTTATTTTAATAAGGGCCTTTTTTTCAGATCTAGAATATGGTTTATTTCAACCTTCCTTATCATTGCCGAAAGTCTCATTTTGTCATTTTCATCCTAACAAACATTTTCACTCTGTGCCTGTGCCTTTTACTCAATCTGCATTGTACATGGAAAAAGCTGGTTAGGAGAGTTTGTGGAAGGAAAACATGAGTAGGAAAGTAAGTTCCAAAGAGTGTGAAGGACATAGGTTCATATACAGAAGTCATTATGGAAATGGGTCCTTTGCAGGATCAAAGTACAGGGTGGTAAAAACCCTGTGCAGAAGAGGAAAGGAAGCAGCTCATTATCAGAGTTGGACTGAAAAAAAACCAAGCAAGGACAGCAGCATTACATGCCCTGTTTCCTTTGCTTGAGTAGTTTCAGACCTCCATTGGATCAAATGTTATTTCTGTTCAACAAACTGTAACTACCTCCCCCCAGAGACTGAGTCCCATAAGACTGGAGTGTGATTACTAAAAGGCAGTGGGGATTTTTCCTTTCTCTGACCCTTCAGCTGCCTTAATACTCTAGCATCAAATTAGAATCTATAATGTGACAAACATCAAGAATATCAACACGTATTTTCATCCTTTACAACCCATCTTCCCCAGCTACTCTTCTCAGTCGCTTTAGCTTAATTTTAGCCATGATTTTGGAGCAAGTCCTGGCTTCTCTTTCTACCTAGTATAATTGGTGACCATGTCTTTATGTTACCGAGATCCATTACACACCTAAGGTAACAGGAGATTGCCTATGGTCAGTGGAACACAAGCAAATCATAAGCTGTATGCTTTTTTTTCCCCTTTGAACTTTAACAGTGTACCCACTTTGAGATGACACCATTGTTTTGTATCCTTCAGATAAAAAAGTGATGGCATAAAACATCTCTGATGCATCATTACCATCTTAATTAACATCTTTTTCTTCCTTTGTGCTCTACCTCCAAATAATGAACTTATTTTTACAGCTTGATTTGTGTGATTTTTAAATTTTACAGCATCTGGAATTTATCGTTATCTTGATTTAAAAGGCTTTCACCTCTTCTGTTTTCCTGAAAATGCTTGCTTTTAAGGATTGTTTTACTCCTCTTTCCTGCGCTTATCAGGGGACATCTCCTGTAATTGGACCCTTTCTGATCAATTCAATATCTGTTCAACTTCTTTGGCATGATTTTTAAGTACCTGAAAATATGCCAGCTAGACCCTCTAAGCAATGTTGCTACCTATTTATTTAAAATAGTAAACCCATAGGAAAACAGTTTTGAGCATTTGGATTTAATATAAACCAAGCAGAATAATTTACAAAACAACCTCTGGAGGTGCATAAGCAAAACTTATTAATCGTAACCACAACAGACTACCAAACTCCAGTACAAATATTTGCACTTCTGTCACAGCCACTTATCTGATCTATGCCAAACGCTGACAGATTTTAAAGACAATCACATTAAGTATTAATCAAGCTTGAAAGATGCAGCTGAGTAACAGCATACTAAAGAGACATCCATCTCCAAAGAGAACTGCACACTCCAAATACTCAGCCTCCTATTGCCCTGAAAAATGTTTAAAATCTGTTTCAATCCCATGCTGTTCCCTTAAATCTTTTTCACATCTCTTTTTGATGTATTTTCCCAAAGCTTCAAATATCCCACCCCCTGTGAAATGATTAAATACACAGAACAGGGCTTCTGTCTCAATGGTTTCACTTCACTTAATAAGAACAGTAGCAGAATAAACCAGCCGGATGTGTTTTATTTAATCATTTCTTTGCCTCTGCGTACAACACTGATCATATTTCCACATACACATTCTCTTTCTCCCATGATAGCATACATCTTTTTTCTTGTTGTGCTTCCATAGCCTCTGTTCTCCATTCCTCACTTTGTGGGTTTTTCCATAGCGTCTGTTAGACTGGGGACAACTTTATGTAAGCTCTGCTGCTGCACAAACTCTTCTTCAAGTCCCTGTTTTATATTTTACCATGATGCCTTCCCACATTATTTCCAGTGATTTCACCCCAACTCCTGTTGTGTCTGTAATATTGCCTGACTTTCTTTTTCTCTAGGACTGGTCCTGTTTGCAAAGCAATCAGCAGGTGCTACTTTATTCCATTACCAGCTGTATTATCTCAATTACTGCGTCTGTTCTGCTCTATCAGATTGTTACCAAAGACTGCACTAGTGGCAGCCTTCTGTGCAGCTCCCTCAGGCTCTGTCTGGGCCTGTATCCCACAAAGATCAGTTGCCAGTATCCATCCTGACAGACTCTGGCCTGCTTGAATGCCTTCATGGTGCAGGATGGCTCTTCCGCTTTGCAAATGCTGAGGCCTGAGTGCACTGACGTGTTTTTTGCCATCATTTCCCCACAGCTGACTGAACGTCCAGATGCGATTGCCTTTGAGAGGTCATAATCATTAAAAGATATGGCACAGGACACTAGTTAGGATTTTGTGAGTGTGTAGGTGGAATAGAATTTAGTCAGGAGACAAAATGTATTATAAAGCTTGATTGTGGAAAGAGCTCGAATTTGCTGTTGTAAAAACACCTTTCCTCAGTCTCAGATTCACATAGTCTGTAGGCAATGAACAGGTCCTTATTCTAGAAACCACTTCTTCTGGCCACACAGGGCACAAGGCAGGGGAATTAATCCTGTGGTTTTGTCCATCATGAAATACTCTGAAAGAAAACATTCGGAGGGAACCCAGTCATTCACTAGCAGGGCTCTAGACAAAGGAAGAAATATATGACATCCAGAGGGGCCTCTCCAGTGACAAACCTCTAGAGAAGCCCCTGGTTTAGCCATGCAAACATACCAATTTTTTGTATTTACAGTGTGTATATTATAACCAATATTTGGTTGTAATATACACGTACCCAACCTGATCAAAAAAGAAGTAATTCTGCATCCTTGTGGACTGGCTTGGAAATCAAGATGTGAATGCTATCAGTGCCAGCATCTCAGTCAGGGTAGGGTGTGGACAGAGGTATGTTCCTGACTTATTCCAAGACAATGTATTTCTTGCTTACCCAGCTTTTTAGATGTACTTCGGGTCTTTGTCCAAAAAGCCCTCCTCTGCTATGAAAGACTGGCCCAGCTGGCTTAATTGAATCACAGGCAGGAGCTAGGCCAGGTTTTGCTTCTGAAGTATTACTGTGCCACCCTTGGGTGATTCAATCTGTTCTGATTTGTATTTGTGCATGTACCAGACTCTGGCCTGGACATACAGTTTCCTCTATATGAGTCCATGCTCCATCTTGTCACTCAGCCAGGTGTCGACTTTGCAAATGTCATGGGGTGAGAGCACAGAGGGAGGAGCAGATGGGCAGAGAATGGATGGGATTGAGCGCTATGGAGGAATAACCATGTGTCAAAAGAAATGAGTCCTAGCCGAAAGAAAGGATTGCTAGCTCCTGTTTGTATTTTTTTCTACCTATGCGCCTGTGTGTCTGTGAAGATCTTCTGATGCTTGTTCAAAAACATGCGTCTGGCTGGTAACCTTTCACAGCTGGTGGAAGAGGGGAGCCAAATGTGCAGACAGTGCAATCAGGGGTTGCCTAAGGAAAAAATGGCATAAGATACAAGCCAGTGTGCTACAGGGAGAGCACGGGTGCTACAGCTCTGCTGGCATCTGATCTGGGTAACTCTGTGGCTTGTACAGTGACATGCTGGGGCCGGGGGGGGGGAATTGCTGGGCACATGGGAATTTTGTGCAGCTATGTTTGTGAAAGTCTTGTGGAACATACTAACTGAACTAGGACTGTGCTGTGTGGGGCACTTCTGAAGGTGGATTATTCAGACTCCCCTGTAATTAGAGGCTTGGCCAAATCTGAGGTTCTGGATTTATGGCTCTGATACATATCTCTATTGGGACTACATGAAGAGTGAAATATTGTATAAAGTGAATAAGGCTGCCTGCCCCACTGATTTCAGTAGGATTACTATGGAATTATGTCTGGGCATGAGAAGTAAGCCCTTTGTTATATACTTATCACACTTACAAATCCTTAAAGTAATAAATAAACAGTGAATAGTACGCAGCTCTTAATGCTATACTCTGCAGTGGGCAGGTGGTTGGGAATTATAGTACCTGGGAAGAAGGGAGAGATTGGACCATCTGATTTAAAAAATCTGCAACAGTAGCTTGGACGTCAAAGGCCGAAGTTAGAAATAGGTGCACTGGGTTCTCACACAAAGTATGCACTGTGACAACATGAAGAGGTCAGTGCTCATTCCAGGTGGGTTACTGTGTGCATGCACTTAGTCATCCTGAAGTGTCCTTCCCTTG